>NC_083321.1:27918852-28223288 GCF_963455315.2 Globicephala melas | reverse complement strand
AGCAGGGTTGGTTTCTGGTGAGATCTTGTCTCCTGGTTTGCAGATAGCCATCTTCTCACTGTGTCCTCACATAGCCTTTCCTCTGTGTTCATGGAGAGGACAGTCTCCAGTGTCTCTTCCTCATTTTATGAAGACACTAATCCTATCGAATTAGGGTCCTTCTCTTATGACTTTATTTAACCTTAATTACCTCCTTACAGGTTCTATCTCCAAATATAGTCACATGGAGGCTAAGGCTTCAACATATGAATTTTGAGGGGATACAATTCAGCCCGCTTTGCATAGCAAGATGTATAGTAATAGGTCAAGATCTTGATTCATCAGAGTGAATCACGGTGGCAGCCTTGACCTTCAATTTTTTATCTCTGTAGGCCCATGAGACTGTCAAAAAGTTCTGCTGAATGTACTAGCTTCTTAGCAGCAGCTTACATCTCAGCATCTCACTCTCTTCATTCATGATTCTTAGGAATCAGTGAATGTATCCAGAAAAAAAACAGCGTAGTGTATCAAGTGCACTCAACACAATGTTTCCTTTTTCTGAGATCTTAACCCCTCAGCCTACATGCCTTGGTAGCTCTCTGATACGTTGAAATCAATTACATTAATCACTCTATCTAGCTTTTTCAGTTGTTTTTGATGGGTTGGGTTGTAGCCTATAAGGTAGCCCATTATAGCTAGAAGCAGAAATCCATACAAATTTTAATTGAGGAGATGTTAAGAGGAGGTTAAATTGAATAGGAACTTAATAAGAATTATATAGCATAGAGGGAGGAATAAATATTGCAGAGAGGTAGAACAATATTAGGAAAGTTTCAGGGGCAAAAATGAGTCTGTGGTAGTAGAGGGTATGTGTTAGAGACAAGATCTGGCAGGCAATCAATTACTGATAGAGGACAAAATACTGGGCTACATGCTCGTTGAATATAAGGACACAGTGCCTGGCTTCTGGGAGTTTGTATCATTGAAGCAAAGATAATAGATAAAGATAATAGATGCTACAAATTTTTTTTTGTAGCAAATAAACTTTGCTACAAATAAAGCAAAGTTTAATAGATATATGCCTTATAATGGTTTTAAAATTTTTAATTCTAAGGTAATTCAGAGAAGGGAAAAACCAAGAAAGGCATTTTAGATGGGACAAGAAAAAGTTTTTTTGTTTTATGTTTGTGTTTTTTACAAGGCAAAAAGGAGGAAATATGGAGCATATAGGATAAAATAAAGAGAGAAGCGAAAAGTATGATATAAGGTAGTGGTTCTCAAACTTCAGCATAAACTAGACTCACTCAAAGGGCTTAAAATGCAGATTTCCGGGCTCCACCTCCAGGAGGACCAGATAATTTGCATTTCTAACAAGTTCCTAGATATGCCCATGCAGCTGATGCTGCTGGTCTGGGAACCACAATTTGAGAACCACTAGTAGAGAATAACTACTAAAAGAATTGTAAAAGAATGTGTTAATAACAGCTAATAGAGAGGTAGCGTTGAATAATGATTTAAAAAATACTTGCTTCAAAGAATTGAAATGTGTTTCATCTGGCTGAAGCAATGGGCATAAATACAGAGTTCTGGCATGTGAGATCATAAGTAATTTGGACCCAGGATTATGAAAAAATTTTCTAACTGACTAAGAAATGTGATGG
Source organism: Globicephala melas (assembly GCF_963455315.2). Taxonomy (NCBI): domain Eukaryota; kingdom Metazoa; phylum Chordata; class Mammalia; order Artiodactyla; family Delphinidae; genus Globicephala; species Globicephala melas. The sequence goes on along the minus strand of NC_083321.1, from coordinate 28,221,648 downwards.
CCATGCAGCAAGTAAGGAGTATAATTACTTTGTAAATCATTTTTCCTGAGCCAGCATCCTGCTATCTCCATAACTTTGTAAATAGTGTAATTTCCCTATCTAATATGCCTACTAAAATTCAGCCTGATTAGTTTAAGAGCTGTTAGTAGCACTCCATGATAATTGAATATACTAATAACTGTAAGGAACAAAATTACTATACAGCATTTTGTTATAATCACATACCATATGACTATCATTTTCTATCAACTGCATTCCTAGGATAGAGTTTAGTTGAACCATCACTTATGATGGAATGCATCTAGGTGAAACAAATTTCCTTAATATCAGAGGAAATTATTTAATAAAAGTGTCAACTTATTGAAAGGCAAAATGGAATAGCTCTGGTTCAGACATCCGAGGTAAAACTCAGTGTCCATTGTGGATGTGATTTCAGATACGTTCCTGTACTGCCAAGAACTTGAATCTTCCGTGCTGTGTCACACTTGGATACTACCAGGCATTCTCAAAGCAGTGTCTGCTGGTGAAACTGAGCAGGACCCTGTGAGTTCCTCTATCAAGTTTATGATTAACCTCTTTATCTTTTTCTTGTCCAACACCTGTTCTCCTCAAGACTGAGCAGTATCAAAGAAAAGGAAGGAATTTTAATCCAGCAGGACCTTATGGGGTCTGCCAGGGACAGACCTCTGCCCCATGTCCTCTGCTTTAGCTCCTCTCCAACGTACCCAGATAATAGTATCTCATGCACATTTCTTGAGTTTTTCAGATGCTAAAAACCAAATAGAAGAAATTAACTACTTGATGATCATGAGCACTAACCCCCAGATCTACTGGCACCTAAGGATTGATAAAGTTAACCACCCTGTTACCCCAGCATCAACCAATCAGAGAATTGTGTATGAGCTGATCACATACCCTGTGACCTCCCCTCCCTTTCCTGACCTTTAAAAATGCTTTGCTGAAACCCTTTGGGGAGTTCAGGTTTTTGGGCGGAGCATGAACCACCCAACTCCTTGCATGACCCTGCAATAAATCTTTCTCTGTTCAAAAGAAAAAAAAAATGTCAACTTAGAAAAAGTCAAGTTGATATTTAAAACATTACATTTATATGTTTCTGGAAAGTTTAAAAGGAAATATTGCTTTGCGATAAAATTAAAATTGAGGTAAACTTACAAATAATCAACATACTGCTTCTGTGAAGAAAAGGTTATGTTCATTTTAAGTATTGAATAGAAGTTCAATTATGGGAAAAAATTTTCAGCTTCATATTTTCAGTCTTTGCCTGGAAAAATTAGGTGTCTTCAATAATTATGCGCCCATTTTCTTTAAGTGAAATGCATGTGATTGTTTTAGGAAAGCTAGACATGTCTAAAAAAGGTGCAAATACTGACAAGTCTCATTGACTGTCCTTCCAGGCTAGTTTAAGAGCTGGTAATGGGTTAATGTACAGCATGTCTGAAAAGTCTTATATAGACAAAAATCACAGTGGAAATTGCCAGAACTCAGTACTTTAGTACATTAACAATTTGAAAAAAGGTAATGAATCTGAAGATAGAAGAAATGAAAACCTGGGGAAATGTCAATTGTGATAACATCAATAATGAAATTCATTCTATTCAGGTATAGATGAGACTTGGTGAGCCAAGTCTCTCAGCTCTTTAAAATGATTCTAAAAGTCCAATAGTTTTCATCACCTTCAACCTAGGTCAGATCTGCTAGCAATAAAGGAAAGGCAAATTGGATTTCTAAGCTTTAAGCACCAGGTCACCAAATCCCCTATTGGTTCTTGGTTTTTTAAAATAATTGAATGTGTGATTTTATTAAGCAAACATTAAAGACAGAGGAAGTAAAAGACTCCACAAGATGCTGTGTAAAACATTTTGATTTAATCGAAATAGAATGCTCTGCTTTTAATAGTAAGGCAGCAAATTGTTTGCGGTTACCCAGAAAGAATTTGAAGATCCTGGAATTTATTACCTCCTTCAATACTGAGTAAGGCACAATGTGTCCTCTAAGAATGTTTCAGTCTTTGACGATCAAGCAAACACAGTCTTTTGGGCCTCCTGGGGTTGATGGGGTACCCCTCCCTAGGGATCACAGTTGAACTGCTACAGCTTAACAAGCTGTCAATTGACACTTCTATTACCATTTTCCCACAGGGAAAAACAATCAATCCATAAGATACAGTTCCTTCTCTCTCTAGCCTACCCAGAAATGATAGAGAGTTGAACTACATGTCTATTAATCGCAACATTTGTAGAATAGCTTTATGCTTTTCGCTCTTAATATCAAAGGCAAATTAAAAATAATAGATTTCCTCTCCACCTCAAACCAAATTTAACCTCTCTACCACAAAGTAAACTTATTTTACTAGTATGGAATCCTTGATAGATGCTTTCTGTGTTTCAGAGTTCTTCAATACGCAAGGATGCCATATTCTTACTTTCAAATCAAGATATGGCAAACTATTTCTTTAAAGGGCTGTATAGTAAATATTTTAGGCTTTGCACTGTACATGGTCTATGTCATATTTATTCAACTCTGCCATTCTAATGATATTTAAATTGGAAACAGTCTGACAAAAATTTGATGTCTACCTCTGCATTAGGTGACCTAGGGTAAGATATTTAATATCTCTAGGTCATAAATTCATCTGTAAACTAGAATTTCTCAAAGGCTGTCTGGGAAGACTACTGAGTGTCTAGTATGTTCCAGAGACAGTACAACACAATTCTACACAGTGTGTCATCCACCCAACAGTGTCCTGGGAGGTATTATTAGCTGCTAGGAGACTCATGGGAAGAGACTCAGTGAAATTAGTTCTGGGTCACACAGCTAGCAATTCAGAGCTGGGATTCTGAACCAAAGTTTCTAAGATGCCAAAGTCCTTTGTTTCTTCTAATCTATGATACGGTTACTGAACCAAACTTGGGTGTGCTCACCCAATGCCCAGCAAAGCCAATCTACTGACATCTGGTTGTGCTGAAGGAAAGTACAGCATTTATTGCAAGGCACCAAGCAAGGAGTATGGACAGCTAATGCTCAAGAGATCTGAACTCCCTGATGGCTTTCAGGGAAGTGTTTTTAAGACAGTAAGGCAATGTGAGGGGGAGGGTCACAGGGTGTGTCATCAGTTCATGCACAATTCTCTGTTTGGTTGATGGTGAGGTAACAGGTAACAGGGTGATGTTTCTGGAATCTCAATCATCAACTTTCTGGTTCCAAGCAGTCTGGGGTCTACATGCTGGTGGTCACCATGCAGTTAACTTCTTCTACCTGGTGGGGGTTTTAGCATCTGGAAAATAACTCAAGGATATGGCTCAGGATATTATCTGTAGCCCTTGAGGAGGAACTAAAGGTCCTTGACTTTGTTATGGCTAAACTATTATGATTTTGTCTTGTTTGACTATTTTCCTTAGTTTCTGCATTTTTCACTTCTCTGAATAAATTTGTTCTTTGGAACCTGGGGAGAGCTCAGGAGGCTAAAACTTTTCTACAAACTAGAGATGGGGGACAAGAAAGGGAGGCTGTCCCTGGGAAGGCCCTGCAGGGTCCTGCTCATTTTCAATATCTGGCTCTTGCTATACTTCCTGTTAGGAATGAGAGAACATGCAAAAACTGACTAGCACATTTTGTGGCTTGTATTAGGCACTAAGTAAGTGTTGGTTTTCTTTCCTTCCCTAGAGAGGCAATCTAAGGCTTGTTAATAGCAGCTCCAGAAACATTGCCTGATAAATCTTCCTGAGGAGAGGAGAGAAGGGGGAAGAAAGCTATCAGATAATATCAATAGCCCTGAGTAGAAAATTCAGTAGTTTCTAGCTCTCATGTAAGAGTAGTTTCTGATAGGCAACAAAATAGGGCTTGAGACCCAAAGCCTGGCTGCATCCATGAAGGTTCCACAGAGAATACATGTCCATTAAATTTTCAATTCCAGATCCCATCTCAGGTTGTAGCATTCTCATTACTTTCAGCGGCATCTGTTCAGTATGCCGAGGCATTAACTATATGAAGTTTCTCTCCTAAGCTTGCATTTGGTCCCAGCAGCCCAGAAATGGACCAGAGTATATGACAAGGCCACTGCCAGAAAAGGAGACATCTGCAATCAGGATCCTGATTACTAGACAGTTCTATCTAAGCCCCCAAATACAGCTGCCCATATAGTATCCCTTTGCCCTTTCCTTTTTCAGAGAAGACTTTTCAGGGTTCAACGTTCCTAGCTAACCAGGGTCCAGTGGGCCCCAAAGAACTCAACTACAATGACACAAGCCAAGTGGTCATTTTTATTAAACACTGAGACAAAGATATTGTACCAGTCATGATGAGCTGGGCTGTGCTGAGCCAATAAATTAGGCCTGAAATTTCAGTGATGTAATAGAACAAAGATGTTGTTTTCTGCTCTTATAAACTCCCATGCAAGTTGGGTGACTGGAAAAGGTGCACTCCAGCAGTGACTCAGAAACCAGGGAGTTTCCACACAAGCTCTTGGATGCTTTGGTCCAGAAGTGATATACATCATTTACACTTATGGCCCATCGCCCAGACCTCTCATTATTGCAAAGGTAAAGAGTGGGGCGTAGAACAGGTGGAAATTCAGTCAGTAGTAAATGTGTGTGCCCAAGACGTGCCCACTGACACACAGGTGGAAATATACCTCCATCCAATGCAAAACCATTTAACACTCTTTCATATTGTCTTTAATTCCATTGGAGGACTACAGTGTATGATGAAACGCTATTGAACATCTCATTATGGCAACCATGAATCACCTTAGGCTTGGCTGAATTTGCCCTGGCTCTTGTCCTTTGCCAAATTAATACTTGAAGAATGAGGAATGGCATGTCTGTGCTGTTCCATGAGGCAGACCTAAGACCAATGGATATTACTAGGTGATGGGTTTGTCTTTATCTTAGTGGAAAAAGTCTGTATTGGGCCTAATCTATGTTTTTATTCATAGTAGAGAAATAAGGAAGGGAACTCTGGGTTGCAGATTAGACTTCTTCTTTCCTAGGCAAATGGCAAGAGGGTTTAATCTGGATATCAGGATCCTCAAAATGGGACCAGGGGAAGAGAGCTTGCCTTCCATTCTGCTCTGGTATAAAGTTAGGTGAATCTCAGGCTCTTACCTGAGGACAGTGTTAGAGAAAAACAACAAATGATCTTCTAAGCAAGAGAATCAGAGGAGAGTTGAAGAGTCAGGAAGATATCAAGGTCAGAATAGGGGAATCTGGACAAATCGCTCTGATGGGCTAGCAGTTACAGCTAGGATTTTTATTTCTTCAAACTCCATGTGTAGAGTAAGACGATCTGAAGGAGTCAGGAATAGGTGGGCTTACTGAGTAATTTTAATTAAAAGATCTGAGAAAACTAAGAAGCCTTGAGAAGGCAAATGTAGGTCACTCAGGGTATGGAGATTAAGGACCATGTCCTTGTCTAGATACACAATTTTATTATGAGTAAAAGAAACTGATCATCCAGCCTATGATGTTACCTTCACCAGAAGGCTTCTAGTCCTCTCCTTGGGAACATGGGATAATAAATTCCTACAGAGAGTTCCAAAGGAGAAAACAAAAAGGTATCTCTTGTGGGGTAAAAAATTATTATGGGGAAAGCAAAACACCTGTAATTGGCACAGAAAGAACTGTGGCCCTCAGGGGAACAATAGGAATAAGGAAGGCAGCAGCAATACTTAAGATGCAGCTATTCATCTAGAACTAGTCCCACCAGTCTGTTGGGAGTCAATGGTGGTGATGTTGGCAGCATTGCAGAATAATAAGAGAGTAGAGGGAAGGGTTGCTGCTGGATTTGGGTACCCAAGATCCAAACTGAGCTGAAGTTAGTTGTATGTCAAGGATAAAGAGTTGCTTCTCCCATCACTGTTATTCCTAGGGCTTACTGAAAAGCAGGAGTCCAGAGGTGTAATTGAATGCTCCTTGAGCTACCAGCAATAGAATGAGTTGCCATGAGAAGTATTGAGATTACTGTTAATGCAAATACTTAACAAAGGGAAGAATGACCACCCACCCAGGTTACTGTAGAAAACTTCCTGCTTTGACTGAGAAATTGTGGAGGACAGCGAAAGTCCCTTCTAACATCTGTTGAATTGCAGAGAGTCTGTTTCTTATGGGGTTTAGTTATGTCAGATAGTGTGTGTGTGTGTGTGTGTGTGTGTGTGTGTATTATTCCAAGACCCATGGTTGTTTTGAAAATCAAAGTGATAACATATAGGAAGATTAAACAGGGAGAGATAAACATGCTGAGCACACTGCCTGATGTATTCAGTCAGAGCTTTTATCCTATTTCTGTCCTTGTCATCAGGCACAGCCATCCTATCAAATAGCTGCTCCCAATCCACAATGGCAGCGCTTCTTTCAATGACAGTCTGACCCCGGGTATCGATTAAGAGCAAGGCTTGAGATTAGTTGGCTAAGCTACATTTTGTGTTTTTCACTGTAAAAAGCAACAGACAGAGACAAAGCTTGTAAACCCCAGTGCACCTCTTGACAGCTGAGCCTCTGAGCTCTCTCTGGAAGCCTGTCCCATTTCTTCTCCAGAAGCACCATGATTCCCTTCCCCACCCCAGCCTAGCACCCCATCTACCACCACCACAGAATAGAAGGAGACCACATGTCATGACTGCCTTTGGGGCTGGGGCCCAACTGCACAGCAGTTCTCTCCCTGCTCAGTTCCAACCCCTGGGCCTGCTCTGTAGCTTCCACGGGTACAGCTGTCATTTCCCTTCCAGGCCCCCCACCATAAGGCCCAGACTCATTGGGATGCAGCACAGCCTGCCACCTGCCACATGATTTTTTCTTCCATTTTTGATCAATAAGTCACAGGCCTATCTGGCCTTTCCCCAGCCTGGAGAGAAGCACGGCTTGAAGTCAAAAGGAAAGAAGGCCGAAATAGACCCCCACGTTTGCCTAGCTTTTCTCTCCCATGTATTCCCAGCCCCTCCACTGTGCCCAGGCTCTTTCCCATTCCCAGGCTAGAATTTTGTCAAAGGGAGCAAAGAAAGGAGGAAAGAAAAAAGAAGAAAAATGGGAAGGAGGAAAGAGAGATGGGGGAGGGGCAAAGGGCAAAGAGGAAGTAATTATTTGTTGAATAAACACAGAAAGAAAGACAAAAAGAAGTGTATATCTATTCTGGAAATACGCTCACATATGCTTATTCCTCTCACTGACTTGAACCAGAAGCCCTTTCCTGACCCCTCCACATGCCCTGCCGTGTCCTTCTAACCTGACCTGCCTTCCCAGCCACACCCTCACTATACTCCCTAAGGTTCACAGGCTCCCGAACTTGGAGACAATATTTGACCAATGGCTTTTACTTGACAAAATCACAGCTATTAGCTATTGATTGCTCCCTATGACCCAGGCTCTGTTCCAAGTGCTCTATAAGGATTCTTGCCTCTAGTTGTCATTACTTCCACTTAAATTATTGTCAGCTCAATTCTGTGAGGAAGAAACTGAGGTGAAATAACTTGTCTCAGGGCACACCAGCAAGTAAGAAATCATGATTCAACCCCAGGCATTCTGAAGCTGGAACTCCTGCTCCTACCTCATTTCCCTCAAAACTGCCTCCCATGAGGGAAAAGAGGGTCATGACACATGCTTGGTTCAAACTCTGAAAGCAGAGTCTTCTCCTCAAGCCACAATATCCTCCAGTGAGACAACTAGGACCTCCTCAGAATCAGTGGAGATTTCAGAGATGCAGCTACTCTTTTCTCCCCCAAGGAGGTTAGCCCTGGAGCTAAGTGGAGCAGAAGTTTCATTAAAAGCCAGAACATCAGAGATGGAAGAAAATGCACCCAAACTCTTCATGTCATAAATGAAACCCCCAACACCTTCAAACCTAAGTGGACTCAGAAGATTCTTTTGCTGAGTGTAACTAAGACCAAAGCTGCAAGACCAAAGAACCTGAGAACTAGAAAACACCTGATAATCCATCTAGTCTAATCCACTCATTACTACCTACCTCTCTTCTACAAATATGGGCACTAAGAAGCTTAAGTAACTGGTCTATGAATTACAGTATCTACTTTTCCACAAAATGTGGAGGTAGCTGTTGTGGCCGATTTCAGAAGGATGTTAGGGATATTCTGATATCTACTACAAAGTAGATGGTGTCCAGAATGAGCAGACCAAGTGATGAGCACAATGTATCGCGCCTGGATATAGAAGGTCCTCAATAAAGAGATGCTGGATGAATGAATGGATGTGTGAATGAATGAATAAAAATTTAAAAGTAGAAGCAGAAATACTTGAAGACTTTTCATGCAATTCCACATATGCCACCTTAAAACCTTCCTTGATGACAAAAGAACTCTGTAAGAAAAATCCTAGCATCTTCCCAATTAATATACTCTTTTCACTGGGATAAAGTGAATGGGACACTTCTGGCACTAGGATAAAAGTATGAGTGGGATCCAAAGTTTCTATCTGATATGCAACTTCATCAACCTTTGTTGGTATGGCAAGTTAAAACAGGAGACAGGCTTCAATTTTCCTAGTGATCTGGGGACAAGTTTCCAGTGCCTGGTGCCTTAGGCTGCCGTCCCGAATACAACCTCCTCAGAGATGCCCTCAGTGTTTGTGGATTGCTCTGCCTGTTTCACATTCATACCAAATCTCTGGTATTCTTAGCTATCATTTTACGTATGTTTCTACCAATTTAAGGAATGCTAGCTCACAATATAGTGTAGTGGTTAGCTAGGAGCTTAGACTCTAGCTTTGTCTAAGTCAGATGGTTCTTGTTCAAATTGTGTCTCTATCACTTAATAAGACCCCCAACACATGACCTAATCACTTTGAACTCCATTCAGAACTCATCTGTAAAATGGACAGGGGTAATGATAGTCACTAACTTAACAAGTTCTTGGTGCAGAGAATTAAATATGATAGTATTTTGCAGATCTCATTTTGAACTCCTGCTCCGAACTCAGTCGCTCCTCTGCTGACCACTAGTGGACAATGATATAATGACCTCATCTCCCCTCGTAGTCTCATTTTTACAAAACAAACTTCTCCTCTGCTGAATCATTAAGATATTTAATCCCCAAGCACTAACTATTGAGTTGGAGTCTGAATTAAGGCTGTTCTCCAGTTTTAAAAGATGATTTCGGGCTAGAGTGAAGATAAATTTTTGAGAAAAGAGGTTTGATTCCATTTATGCGTATATTTACTGTCTCCATGGTCAGTGAACAATGTCTCATTCCAAATTCAATTTGGGGAATTATGGTGCTTCTGAATGAGAGAAAGAGAAGCAGAGATGAAATCACCACTAAACGAAATTTGTCTATTTCTTACACGTTGGACAAGTCACTGCAAATACTAGAAAAGAAGAGCCTGCTCAGAGATCTCTCTGGTAGGAAGCCTAGTAGGAGAACAAAAATTGGAAAAGAAGGGAAGTAAGCACTCTGTGGATTCTGACTGGCACTAGTGAGCCCCCGACTCTGGCAGCTTCCAGAAAGGAGAGGAAGAAAGTATGGCTGTGGGGAGAAGCCAGAGGAGCTCTTTGTTCCCTTTATTAAAACGAGTAAAACAGGAACCAAAACGACACAGTTGCTCTCAGAGATGATGCATTAGCTCACTAGCCAAAAGATGTGCTGGGTCACAGAGAGTTCTCCCTTCTCTGCATTCGTAAGAATTTAATATCTAACTTCAGCCCCTTGTATTTGAAGGTGCTCCTAAAACTCACTCCTGGCATTTGATCCCTCTCAGGAGGATCAATTAAAGATTACTAATGTTATTTTCCTTTTCCTAGTTTTCAGGGTACAAAGAGGCAACCAACCTGCACTGTGAAGTAATAATTGATGAGCCAACTCACTTCTGCCAGAAGCTGGGAAGAATGGAAACAAGCTCAGAAGATAGGATTCAGACAGGAGATGAGAAAGGAACATTGAAGCATCTACTCGGCATCTGGTTTTCCATACATCATCTCATTTAGAGCTCACCACGACCCCCTGACATGGGCGTAGCAGTGATTCATTTATACATATACATATATATATTATTTTCCAGACTTTTTCCCTTATAGGTTATTACAAAATATTGAGTAAAGTTCTTTGTGCTCTACAGTAGGTCCTTGTTGGTTATCTATTTTGTACATAGTAGTGTGTATCTGTTAATCCGAAGTTCCTAATTTAGCCCTCCCCCCCTTCCCCTTTGGTAACTATAAACTTGTTTTCTATGTCTGTGGGTCTATTTCTATTTTGTATATAAGTTCATTTATCACTTTTTTTAGATTCCACATTTAAGCGATATATGATATTTGTCTTTCTCTGTCTGGTTTACTTCATTTAGTATGATAACCTCTAGGTCCATTCATGTTCTAGCCAGTCTTAATTCAGGACTCCAACTCCATAGTTAGTACCTGGGGATAAAATACCTTAACAGTCAGCTGTACCCCAAGAGGAAGAGTTTGTTTCGAAAAAATAAAACTTGGAAAAGAAGATGAGGTCATTAGACCACAGTTCATGTGTGTTCCTTGCTCTTGCCAAATTGTTCTCTGTCCAGAGCAGAAGTGACTGTCAGTCAAATAGACCAAGAGAGATTTCTTCTTCACATGGTCTTTAGCTTGTTGCTAAATGACTGTAGTTGGAGAGAAAGTTCTTCCTTCTTTCTATATACAAACAAATGCATGCACACATATATATACATATTAAAGAGTTTGAGAAGGGTAATCAAAATGAATATTATATACTTTCATCACCATCACCACAGTCATTGTTGTCCCAGGACAAAGCTTAACTAAATGGATAAGAACTTTCCTTAACTACCAATTTTGGTAGATGTTTTAATTTTCTCTGAAACAGGACTCTCAGTCAGTTCTAAGAACCAGAAGGGAACTAGACTCTTCCAAACATTTTTCAAGTATCACCAGGCAGGGAAGACTTTTGAGGCCCCTGATAAATGTTTATCTCCCTTCCTTCCTTCCTTCCTTCCTTCCTTCCTTCCTTCCTCCCTCCCTCCCTCCTTCCTTATTTTCTTCCTCCCTCCCTCCCTCCCTCCCTCCTTCCTTCTCTCATCTTGCTTCCTCCAGAAAATGTTTACTGAGTGCCTACAAAGTGGTAAGTACTAGACAAGACCCTGGGGACAAAACTCTCATCAAAGTCAGATGTACCTGTTGAGTGAAACTTTGACAACTAGCAGGGGAAATATGCATTAATCAAGTGATCCCACAAACCACTGTGAGGTTACAACTGTGGCAGGCGTAGTGAAGAAGAGGTGCACAGGGCTTTGAGAAGAGGCATTGGTCAGAGAGACCAAGGACAGCTTCCAGAGGAAGGGACACTTAAGTTGCAATCTAATGGATAAGCAAGAATCAACTTTTCAAAGAAGGTAAGGAACATGCTTCAGGCAGATGGGACAGAATGTGCAATGGTCCTGTGGCAAGGGGGATCATGGCAAGTTGGAGGGAATGAACTGATGCCCAGAGTGGATGAAGGACAAATACAATAGATATGGAGGAAAGGTTTGTTGCAAGATGAGCCTACAGAGATGAGTAGGATCATAAAGGGACATGTAAATTATCGTAAGGAGTGTTCCCTAAAAGCCTCAGAAGCATTCTAAGTAGGAAATGACATAGTCAGGTTTGTGTTTCTAAAACGTTACTTTTACTTAGATATGAAGAAGTGATTCTCTCTGCGGGATGTCTGTGGTAGGCAGTGCAGGTAAGCTCTCCTGCCCACCTTGTGCCATGAATTTCTGTTCTCATTGAATTTCTATCACCTCTTTCATCAGCATGCGTCCTGTGGTTACAGTTCTCTCTCTCATCCTTTGATCCCCACATTGGACACTGCCCTGCCTTTCTTGGTCCTCCAAACACTGCTGACACCACAAGGCGGTGTGTAGTATGTTTTCAACTAATGTTTAGTGATTACAGAAGGGATTTTGGCAGAATACAGAACAGGCAAAAACAATGTTGAACATGAGACTTTACGCTTTTAAAGTTCCCTGGAGAATCTCTACCAGGATTGTCTCACTGGCTTTCTTTTACCTTCAGCTTTCTCACTGCTGTCTGGATAAGGCACTTTTTTCCCACTGCAATCTTTCTTTTCTATCTTCTCCCAAGTCACAGGAAGCCCGCCTCCAAGATCCTGTCTTCCCCTCACCAGCCATCAGAGGAGGCTCAAAATTCCTGCTTCCATTTAGTGGGGAACAGAGCAAAAGATGGAAGACTTAGTTTTTCATAACAAGCCCAGAGAGAGGTTTTCCTAAGCGAAGAGGCAAATCTCTTCCTAGAAGGAATTCTTCCTCACATAGCCCAACAGTTCAAAGCACAGTTGCCTTTTAAAGTAACAATTATTTTCTGTCCTTTGCATGTGCAGGAGTCATTTGCGTCTATCTTACTCACTGAACTCTATCCGATTATGCCATATCAACACCAGAATGCAAGAAGGATAAAGGATGTTTAATAAAAAATGACTGTAGCAGATGAAACCCAGAAGATAAGAAATCAAATGGTCATCATCAAAATGTAGAAGAGAGGAGACAGCAAACATATCCTTATAAGCAAGTAGACAAAACAGGTCTGTGCGTGAACTTAGAGATGGGAAAAACCCCACATTTGCTGCAGGAAACTTCAGCTCCCAAAAGACACTGAGAAGTGACAGCATAAACAGCAAATAGAGGCAGAAAGGAAGGTAAAAAAGAGAGATGAGAAATATGAAGGCTGCCAAGATGAAGAGAACAATTTACCAACATGTGTGTCATTCCCCTCATAAAGTAACTTCATTGATGGGCTTAATTGTTTGAACAAATGGGATGGAGCTATTTTCAGAGCAATTATTTATCTAATCACCAATGCCCTTACAGTGAAGGGAACAGACAGAAATCATGCTTTCCTGAGCTTCACCATTTCAGTTAAATGTTTACACATTCAAAACTGACACTAAAAGTAGTTGCTGCCTTTTGGACCTCTAAAAGATAAGGGTTCAGGGCAATAGAGTTTAGGTGGCTGCAGGTGGGTCCCTCAAAGAAGAAACTCACCTCCCTGCCTGCAAAGAGCTGCTTCCTTCTATTCAGACCCCTCCTGCATATATATCTATCCACACGAGCCTGAATCAATTTAATTTCTTGAAGATGAATAACTAGGCTCTAGCATTAGAAAGCCTAGGTTCAACTACTGGCTCCATCATTGCCAAGCTGAGTGACCTTGGCCAACTTACTAATCCTTTCCAAATGTCAGTTTCCTATCCTGTAAAATGGGGACAATAATAATTATTACCTCATAGGCCTGTGATGGTAAATAAGGAAAAACATGATAACCCTTGGAATCATGGCTATCAGTGTTAAAGTATCAGTTTTAGTTATATTACTAAGTATTCTTTTTATGAGTGAATAGGTGAACTGATGTAGTTAAAGCACAGTAATTCTTCCAGATATGTTAGTCTTATGAGCACCTCCCAAAGGAGATTGAGGAAACGATTTGAGGGCAGGAGGTTTATGTGGAAGGTACAGGGATGACCTATAGGGAAACAAAACAGTGTCCGAGGAGGGAAGACTGTCAATACGAGTTGAGTTAAGCCAGTCATCACGTTGGATGACTAAAGCTTAATCCTGCAGGGAATCCCAGGGATATGTTTGTATATCACTTGAAGGTCAAGAGAGTTGGTGTATTTATACGTTCACTTGCATCAGTAATTGGTTGAGGGTTCTAATTCCCCAGCACGTCTAGCCAGCTGTTAATTAGCAGAACAGCTTCCTGCAAAGAGCCCTCAGGAAAAGAGATGCATACACTGGAAGTTGGATGATGTCCAGAGCACTGACTGGACATCTGAAGTTAATAATAACTCAGGGACTCGAAGACAACAGCTTTCAAAATACAGTTCTGAACTATGGCAGGTGATTTCCTTGTAACCCTAAAATGTAAGTGGCCTTTGAAGTGATCACACTAGGTGTGTTCCAGCCAAGCTGTCACTTAGCAAATGTATTGACCCAAAAGAGAATTATATCATTTTTTTTTTCAAAAGCAATATGGGACACAGTATTGAATATAAGTGTCATTACAATATAATGAAATGGAAATAATTTGGGGTACAGAATATATGTACTTGAGTCTTGGCTATGTTGTTTACTTGTTTATGACTTTTTGACCAACTTATGTTTGGGGGGGTCTATCCTTCCACTCATTAAACTAGAAACAATATTTATCATTCATGTGATCTTATATTAAAGTCATTTAAAGATGTCAAAATGTTTTACAGCTGTAAGGCATTCTTACAATCAGCATGTCCAGATTACTGAAGCTGACACTTTCAAATAACAAACTTCACTTTGGGGGCTATTCTTGGTGGAAATGTTTGCAAAATACAAATCCCCTGTAAACTATATTTGATAAAATTATTGGATTATTTCTCAGAGCACTTACCCTGCAAGAGCGATGATCTCTAGGCTATTATGATATATCACACTAGTTGCTTTCATGCTTCCTTCTCCCTCATGATTATCCCTCCTTATTGCTATTAGTTTCTATGGCAACTAAATAACTAATCTCATTAAATCAGTAACCCAACGTAACACCTAACACCTGAATAAGCTCCAACTAGCTTGAGGGTATGCACCACATAAATAAACTTTGCCATATCTATTTTCCTTGCTGCTCAGAGGAATTTCTCACTTAGTTTCAGATTCTTTGCTGTATTTGGATAGTTAAGGATTTCAGTAATCTGATCATTTCATAAAAAGTAGCATTATACTATACACTGACTGTAGCATTAAAGAAGATGAGGCACCTAGACATTCCTCTGCAAATATCTCATTCATTCATTCATTCACTCATTCAACAAATATTGCCCTTCACCCCGCCCCGAAGGTGTATACTGCAAATATAGTAAGGAATCAGACTCTTACCTCACTGTAAAGGAAAATGTAGTTTAGAAATGAAAATAAAGCTTGTACAACTGATTATAATTTTACTACATTCTATATTAGTCACTACGGCATAAGACAGTTGCAGATAAAGTGCTTTGGAGTTTAGAGTTCAAGGACAGAAAAAATACTTCTAGTTTGAGACATCAACAATTTAATGAAGTAGTTGATATATTAACTGATTCTTCAAGAATAAGTAGAAGATGAATTTGGGAAGGTAGAGGGAAAGGCTACCCTAGGCTTAAAAAAAATGCATGAACGAGGGCACTGAGGCAGCTCCTTGGGAGATGTAGAATGTGGAATGGTAAGTGGTCAGTTCGACTTGAGATAGATACATAAAGAAATGTATGGGAAATAATTTTCCTAAAGTAAGTGTGGCCTGAAAGTAGAAGGCATTGAATGCCCAACTAATAGGTGTGGACAGGAACAGCCACTGAATCATCGTGAACAGATGTGGGCAGGACTCATGGCTATACTCAGGGTATTACTGTATTTGGTAGAGTGGGCACAGGCAGGAGTAGGAGAGACAAGTAAGCAAGTGTTAGGAAGAGGGGGGAAAAGCCATGAGAAGAGAGTTATTGCCCACTGGGAAGAAGAAGCATAAATGATGTTCCCTAAGGAAAAGACAGAGGAGGGATGATGAAGAGTCTTGGGACCTTGACAAAAGTCCCAGAGGGACCTTTAGTTTCAGAAGTCCAGAGGGACAATCTGGGTCACTCAGCTCCACAAATCATGTCCTTCTCTTGGAAATGAAGTTATCTATTATGAACTCATTCTGCTTTCCCCTTGTCTCTCATCGAAACATTTACCTCAAAATAATTGCTCCTTAGTCATCTCTCAACCCAAAGAACAAGTGCATGAATCATAATTTCTATTTTACAGCAAGAAATAAGAAGGTATGAGAAGTTCTGATATTTACTTATCATTAGAAGTTCAGGGAGAAGCTAAAATAATAACCAAGGATATTAATGAAGAAAAACAACTCTAAGCAGAACAAAAACAAAAACATGATCTTATTTGAGTTCTAATAAGGTATACGGTAAATAATAGGCACCCCGTGGATGCAATATAGGTGAATTAATAAATGATTAAATGAAGGGGTAAATAAATTAATGAAAGAAGGACATGCACTCTTGAAGCAATGAACAAATGAGCTGTTGGAACAAAGTTCTAGATGTGACAGCAATGTTTCCTCAATCTTTTATATTCATATTTTTTTCCAAAATATTATATACATAACAAGCCTCAATCCATTCAAGTCCAACTTTATTCAACCAAGTCACGATTAGCCATGTGTTATGATGAGCTATTCACTTAACATACATTTGAGCAGCAACTATGTGCCAATCAACGTATTAGGTGTCATGGATACAAAGACATATAGAAGGATCTTAATCTTGAGAAGTTTACAGTCTGGGGAGACAGTTATTGAATAATAATTATAAACTGTGATAGGAGTTAAAAGTGGACAATTTTTCAGGCTGCAATAAGACTTCTGTAAAGTTTTAAAATGAGTTAATTTATACTAACTCTTTAATATGTAACTTTCTTTTTTCAGTCAGAGGATGGCAATAATAGTGCTTGACTGTTCCATAGATTGTAGGATTGTTGTGAAAGCCTTCTGAGTTTAAAACTTGAGATGCTCCAGTATGAGATGCTTTTATTATTATTACTATTCATTGGAGATTTATGGCATCATTGTATCAACATTTCAGATAGGCTACTAGCAAGTTCTTTCAGACCTAGGAATTAATGAAAGCAGTACTCATTGACCAAAATCTCAGAAAGTTTTCTCCAATATTAGAAGTTGAATGACTACTTTAAAAGGAGAAAATTATTTCACTAGAATTTAAATCTGCCCCCAAACTTTTCGGACGGATGATTTTCTCTGAGAAATGATAGATAACCAGCCCTTCAAAATGTGTCAGGCAGTGTAGAGAATAAAAAAAATCGACCACTTAAAACCTAATTATTTAAAATGGTAGATAATAGAACCATCTTGCTCCAGATGAGGACACTTCAATTCTGATTATATTCAAGGGAAGGAGATTTGCAAATCTGAGTTGCATTCCTGTTGTAGCTGGTATGGAAAACTTCTTAGAGTTTATGCACAAAAGCTCATCACCAAGAAAAGAAATGCTCTTTTCTTGGTTGAGTTGGGTCTTAGTTGCTATGTGCGGGCTTTCTCTAGTTGTGGCGAGTGTTGTGGTGTGCGGGCTTCTCATTGCAGTGGCTTGTCTTGCTGTGGAGCACGTGCTCTAGGCACACAGACTTCAGTAGTTGCAGCACACAGGCTCAATAGTTATGGCTCATGGGCTCTAGAGCGTAGCCTCAGTAGTTGTGGCACATGGGCTTAGTGGCTCGGCAGCATGTGGGATCTTCCCGGACCAGAGATCGAACCCGTGTCCCCTGCATTAGCAGGCAGATTCTTAACCACTGTGCCACCAGGGAGTCCCTGAAATGCTTTTTAAACAACATACTTTATCAACTGAGAATGAAATTCACCTCTTAACACTGATAAAGGGCATAGCATGAGTACACTTGTAAGAAGCAGGAAGAGGTGGATTAGGTCTCCAGATTTCTCACAAATTGAACTAGTAAACTCGATTGCATATTGATTGGATTTATCATTCATGCTATTAAATTATCACAGTGAAGTGAAAATGAAACAGAAAGAGCAACTTCTTCCTCTCTTATTGTCAAACACCATCCATCACAAACACATTATATGTTGGATCTGTACCTGGTAATTATCCTGAAACTGATGAATCTTTGAAGTTGGAACCAGAAGGAATCTTGGAACTTGTCCTCTCCATCATGCCACTCTCTCCGTCCTGTCCTCCACTTCATGAGTGAAGAAAATGCCAACAAGGAAAGTGGAGTTACTGTCCCAAGGAATCAAGGAGAAGAAACTACAGGGCACCAAGCTTCTACCAAGTGCAAGACACTATCTATAGGTGCTTTGTGTCCCAAATCAGCTTTATCAGGCTGACCCCCTGAGGTCAGGAACTGTCTGAATTTTTGCTTTTCTTTTATGCTCACTGTGTGGCATAGCACCTGACACTTAGTAGCTGCTCAATAAAGATGGATGGCATGGATGAATAACTGTTAATTAAAGACAAAGCTACAGAGCAAGCCAATGGCAGCATGTGGTCTTAGAGTCCAGTTTTCCTGCCACACAGACCTAGATGCATTTCATAGTACCACAGAGCTGTTCCCAAGTGTTGGTTTGCAAACTCAGGAGCTTCCCGGGTGACAATGTCCCCCATACACGAAGGGCATGGAGAGACTGAAGAAAGAGGCAGACCACTCCAGATTGGTAGGTGGAACATTTAATAGCCGCTGATCGACAGGATCCAGCTCTTGGGTCAACCAGTGGCCACGTTCTCTCAATGACATCCTCCAATACCAAGCTTTATAACTGGGTGTTTGCTACCAAGGATGAGCCTTTTGAGAGGTGCGAGTCCTATTAAATTTACTGCAAGGTAAATATGCACCAAAAAGATGCCTGTCTTATTTCAAGTTAAAACTTATTTTCTAGATTTTTGGTGATATCTTGTAATTGTCTCTCAACATTTCTTCTGAAGCTACACTTTCCAAATAGTTTGACCAATGTAAAGTCAAGAATCACAAACAATCCAGTCTAAGCACCATGTCCACAGTAGTTTAGCAAATTAAGAGACAGTCCCAAAAAAATATCAATAAGATTAAATAACCCCTAATATCTCATTCAGCTTTAACATTCTATAACATTGTTTATATTAAAAGTTTTGAAAAAAATGAGGAAAATACAATCAGGATAATAATGCATGAAGATTTATTCATTATTCATGATAGTAGTAATAATAGAAAGCTGTAATTACATAGCATATAAAATTTACACAGCAAACTTACATAAATAAGATTATTGTGATGATTAAAAAATACATAGAGCTACTTAAAACAAGACCTGGCACATAAGGAGAATGAAAATGTTTGCTATCCCCATTATTATTATTTATCAAGGTAATAATCACATTTGAAATTTCAAGTTAGTAAACCACAGGTAAAAAAATCAGATGGACTGGATTTGAAATTTGGTTCCTCCACTTTCTAGCTGTGTGATCATGAGAAACCTACATAACAATTCTGACTTGCAGTCTGCTCAGCTACAAAATGAGCAGAATAACCCATTCTCATGGTTGACACAAAGGCTAAAAAAGATGATAAAAGAAATACCTAAACTTGTGCTTGGCAGTAGTAAGGACAAATAAGTGTTGCTCTTTCAATAGTTTTATGATTGTTATTATTAGTTAATCACAACATTTATATAGTAGTTTTTACTAGCTCCACCCTATTGAAGAGGAAACTGGAGCTTATAGAGGGAAAATAACTTGAACAAGTTCCTCTTAATGGATAGGACTGGAATGATGATACTGAGCAGTCCAATTTCAACTTAGACAAAACTGCATGGCAGAAAATAGCCTTCTCTTGCCACCACTTGTGGGTGAAAGCTCATGGATCTGTGTAAACTGCCTCAGCTAATACCACTGACATTTTTGTTGGAGATTTCCAGAGGCACGGTGCCTTAAACAAGCACTTTTCAGAAGTATGTGTTATGGAACAAAACTCTCTGTTATACTCAGGGAAAAAAAAAGGAAGGGGGATGGTGTCGTATCTCAAATTGAGAATTGCTCCATATCTTATTCACGTGTTGTAAATTCACAATACACATTAGCACATCAAAGGAGTCCTGCACGAGATACTTAAAAATAAATGACACTGGGGCTCCCCTGGTGGCGCAGTGGTTGCGAGTCCGCCTGCCGATACAGGGGACACGGGTTCGTGTCCCGGTCCAGGAAGATCCCACATGCCGCGGAGCGGTTAGGCCCGTGAGCCATGGCCGCTGAGCCTGCGCGTCCGGAGCCTGTGCTCCGCAACGGGAGAGGCCACAACAGTGAGAGGCCCACATACCGCAATAAATAAATAAATAAATTACACTGTATTTAATCCCACATTTAATCTCAAATCCCTGAACTATTTGAACCCAGAACACCTATGAGCTGCCACAGAACCCACTTTGGGAAACGTCACCTTCCATGATGCTAGGAGTTATAGATACATGGGCAAAATATTGAGATAGATAATAAAGAGTACGGCAGATCTTTACTTTCCTCTCAAATTCCACAATGTGTATAGATACCTGATCTATCTGCACATGATTATCTTTGAGATTATTAAAAGCTTTGTTAAAAGTTTTGGGTTGCAAAAGTGAGACTGAGAGTTAAAATGAAATACTGGACTAATGTCAGAGAGTCTAGGTTCTCATCATAATTTTATAACTACCTGCACCTTTGTAGCTAACTCGGGGTAAAATCCAATCCTTGCCACTTAATAGTCATGTAGACTTTGGGCAAGTCTCAGAGCTCTACAAGCCTCCACTTACTCATCTACAAAATGGGGATAATAATGAATGTGTTTGATGGTTGCTACCAAGATGAGTGTGAAATGGGGCTAATATCACCTACACAGAATGACTATTGTAAGGATGATGATAATACATGAAAAGTGCCCATCAGAACCGGAGCATGGTACATATCCAATAAATTTTAGCTGTAACTTTAGCATCTTTCATCTTCACTTTTGTTTATCAGTAAACTGGAGTTGATACAAACCTGCCCATCATTCAGGGTTGCCCCCCACTCCTTCATTCACTTATTCATTGTTTCTTTTTTTCTTTCATTTATTAAAAATTTGCTAATTATCTGCATACATTGGGGTAAGCACATGGCAGAGATGAATATGATGTATTCCTGGCATTCAAAGAGCATACAACCCAACAAAGAAGACAAATGGGCATAGGATACTCACCACAGAAAACATTTAAGGTTATGAGAGGTGTGTAAGGGATACTAGGGATGCACAACAAAAGGGGGGAAATTATTCCTGCTATAAAGGGAGAAAGGGAAGTTGAGAATGTTTCAAAGAGAAAATCATCTTTCAGTTGGACTATACAGATTGAAGAGAAGTTCATAAGGCAGAGAAGTAATCATTAAAATTGCTATTATTTATCAAGCCCTTAAAATACGCAAGGCATGTGGAGATTTATAAATTGAAGTGGCAACCAGGGCCTAGAGTAGAGTCCCCATCTCAACCACCTTAATAGGCATATTCTGGGAGGTGAACGGTTGCTTCATCCCTAAGTGCTCCCCATAAGAGCATTGACATCACCATGCCTTTGGTCTTGACAATTCATTGTTCTCACTTTGGGCTTGTTTTAATTCTATCCCAATCTATACTTTGACAAAGATTTTCAAAAAAACTGTATGGCATCTGAGGAAGAGGATAATTATGAAAACAGGATAATTCCTTTACTTCTCTGTGCATTTCCTAATGCCTTGTCTTCATTAACACACCTTTTTGAATTATAGTTGTCTCTACTATATGCTACTTTAGATCATTATTCTAAATTTTTGCATTTTTCAATTTTAAACTAAAAAAAAAACAAACCTACATTCTCTCTTTAAACTATGCTGAATACACAGTTCATATGTTGTTGTTTTTTGTGTTGTTGTCTTTGGTTTCTGAGAAAGGAGAATGCCTTGTTTGTGCTAGGTACGTGTAACACTAATTTTAGCTCATGTCTTCCACTTCATTAAGACTGAAACTACATTGGCTTCCTTGGAGTATTCCTTGAAGGGAATTAAAATTTCCAGGGAATTCACATTTTAAAGTTCCCTTTTGGTTGTGATTCTTGAGTCTGCTGTATGTTGGTTCCCTGGTCTGAGTCTTAACCTCTGAACCCACCTAACTCTCCACACTTCCTTTCCTTGCCAGGAAGATTTGAGGGTCATGGTGAAGAACTCACATAGGAAATAGCAAATAACTTAGCCAGGTATCAAGGCACTCACCTGAACAAAGGTCTTTTAAATAATATAGCTTATTGCCCTTAAAAGACAACTGCAGGGCTTCCCTGGTGACGCAGTGGTTGAGAGTCCGTCTGCTGATGCAGGGGACACAGGTTCGTGCCCCAGTCCGGGAAGATCCCACATGCTGCGGAGCAGCTAGGCCTGTGAGCCATGGCCGCTGAGCCTGTGCGTCCAGAGCCTGTGCTCCGCAACGGGAGAGGCCACAGCAGTGAGAGGCCCGCGTACCGCAAAAAAAAAAAAAAAAAAAAAAGACAACTGCATTTATAACACTTTCTCCTTTCTATTAATCTCTTCTTTTTGTAATATGAGGAACTGAAGACAACTTCTTATTTTCCAACTTATTCATGAATTCTTTTGACAACTGTTGACTGAGGACCTACTATGTGCCAGGTGTATTTCTTGGCACTGGTGATACTTTAGGAACAAAGCAAACTACCTACTCTGAGCCTTAGGGTTTTTTTTTTGTTTGTTTTTTGGGTTTTTTTCATTTGTAAAGAAGGTATTCTGCCCATTTTTAAATCATGTTGTTTGTCTTTTTGGTATTTAGTTGTATGACTTGTTTATGCATTTTGGATATTAAGGGCAGAATACCTGAAGAGACATATTTCCAAAGAAGATATACAGATGGACAACAGACACATGAAAAAACATGTTCAACTTTGCTAATCATCAGAGAAATGCAAATCAAAACCACAACAAGTATCACCTCATACCTGTCAGATAGCTATCATCAGAAAGACCACAAATAACAAATGATGGTGAGAATATAGAAAAAGGGAACCCCAGTACATTGTTGGAGGGAATATAAATTGGTGCAGCCACTATAGGAAACAGTATGGAGGTTCCTCAAAAAACTAAAAATAGAATTTCCATATAATCCAGCAATTCCATTCCTGGGTATATACCTGAAGAAAATGAAAATACTGATTTAAAAAGATATATGCACCAGAATGTTCATATCAGCATTATTTATAATAGCCAAGATACAGAAGGAAGCCAAGTTTCCATCAACAGATAAGTGGATGAGGAAGATATGATATATATAAATGAAATGGAATATTACTCAGCCACTAAAAATGAAATTTTGTCATTTGCAAAAACATGGATGGACTTGGGGTTATTATGCTTAGTGAAATAAGTCAGAGAAATAAAAATACTATATATTATCACTTATAGTGGAATCTAAAAATAAACAAACAAATGAATATAAAGAAACAAAAACATACTCACAGATATGGAGAACAAACTAGTGGTTACCAGTGGGGTGGGGCAAGGTAGGTACAGGGGATTCAGAGGTATGTACTACTATGTATAAAATAAGCTACAGGGATATATTTACGGCACACAGAACATAGCCAAAATTGTATAATATGTTTAAATGGAGTATAATCTATAAAAATATTGAATCACTATGTTGTACACCTGAAACTAATATAATATTGTAAATCAACTATACTTCAATAAAGAAAAAATAAACACATTTCCCTGTTGACTTCTATTGTAACTTAAGTGCTTTGGTAATAACAAAAATTTATATCCAGCACATAATAAAAATCAATCTTAATTTTAAAAAAAAGAAGTGAAGGTAGAAATAGCTACTTGTAATATTTGTTGTAAGGGTTAAATAAGATCTGTGAGTAAAGCACAAAATAAAGTGTCTGACATATTAATAATAATAATGATAATCACCACCAAACTCAACAATAACATTAAGGGGAACTTTAGACTAGGGGAGAAACATTGGGGGTAAACATTCCTTACATTCTACCAGTGGTGGCAAGGTGATTATGATTAAGAGACAGATAATAAATAACCAAAACGATATTACAGAGCATGTAAATACTAAGAAGACAAAGCATGGGGAAGTTGATAGGGCATGGGAGAGCTGCATGACAACAAATGAAACATGACATGCCCAGGAAGTACTTATAACTACATATAACTACCATTGTAAAAAATCAAGAGGACAGAATGCTTATAGGGACAATCTTTCATGCTTGGTAGAGAGTTATAGCAAAGAGTAGTTATAGGGGGATTTAATCTTTCATATTTTTCTTTTGGGATAATTTTGCTTTCTATGAAAAAGGATAATTCACTCTAAAATTGAATGATGCAATTATCACGATGAGTACACATACACTGACAGACTCCAAAACATACATCAAATTTGAGGCGAGGAACCTGCTAGCAATTGCAATCTTGCAACCTCAGATACAAGGTTTTAGAAATCTACGTGATGATGAACCTAAAATGGCAACCTACCAAAGAAAGGCACGGCCCATCTCCTTCAACAGCTTTTGGTGCCAATAGGAACAACAATAATAACAACAACCAACCCTCCGTTTCTTCCTAGAAGCAATTTCCTTCTGGTCCATTTGCACCTACTATAGAATTTGTACAGCTAGAGAGAATTGACAGACTGGTTCCCTGGACCCAGGTGTGCTTCGAGAATGAAATCTCTGCCCACAGGTGGGAGTTAAGAACAGAGCAGAGAGGTGGGTAGTTTATCTGGATGAGACTCCTGCTGGTATTTGCTAGCCAGAATAGCTTCTCCTCAGCTTAAGGAATGGAGGTGAGGAAGGGGGTTAGAAGGATCTGGTGTTTCACTAGATAAATGAGCTGGCTGCAAAATTGCACTAGCATGCCTGTGAAAAGAGTTCAAGCATACAAACCAGACAGACCAACAGGAGGCTTTCTCCTGAGTGAGACATTTTGGCTGGGCCCCTAACAGTGCCCCCGAACTTTCTTCCTCTTGATTTCTCCCTCTCATTCCTCACCTCCATAGGTTCCCTTGAAAACTTGCTCTGAGGTCTACTATGTCCTTAGGCAAGGGAATACAGGAGTCAAATTCAGTGACTTAGATGACTTATCAGTAAGTCCCTTTCACTTTCCTTCCACTGTGACCCAGAATCTCAGCCCTAGGAAATAAACTCTTATTTTTGGCTACAATTCCCTTCTTAGACCATATTTTGAGGAATCTTTTCCCATCTTTCTCCCCAAGCCTGAGCTTCACCATTGTATCATTGCTGCTGTATGATTAGTAGAAAAAGTAGTAGCAATATTTATGTGTCAGACATTTATTATATGCTTTATACATATACTCTTCATTTAATCCTCACAAGAAATATTCAGGGTGGTTATTTTTACTCCCAATTAGTTTTTACATATGATAACTAAGGAGCAGGAGATAAATACACTGCCTAAGTTGAAGAGCTAACAAATGGAGGGGCTGAGATTTACATCCAGGTGTGTGCAACATAAAGCCAGTGTTTTAGCCAGAATAATATTTTGATAAACACCGTATTGACTACTCTATTTTTCTGTATTGCTATTTCCAGTTCTTCCTAACATATAGGGTCATGCTACGTGATCTCTGATCTGACTCCTGCCAAGTTCCCTCCTGCTTGCATTACTACACATTGCTGCCCATTGAGAATCCTTATTGTGGTAACCTGTTCCCCTGTAGACCTCGAACGTGCCTTCCTAACATCTACCAATGGTCAAAACCACAGGTGCTTGCTGCTCTGGAGAGCATATATTCTGCCCTCTGGACTCTTTCTAACTGTGCAGCTGCAGCATCTTCACGATGGTATCTATTTCCCATTCTGGTCCCTGCCTATCCTTCCTATTCTGCTGCCTGCCAAGTTTATTCATCCTCCATCACATGGCATAGACAACATTGACAGCTCCATTCAAGGACAGGGAAAAGTCATTTTTCTCTAAGCAAGGCCCGAGAGAAGCAATATCAAGTGATCTGGAGGTATATACTTCAAAAGGTAAGATTAACAAACTTCTTTATACCTAAGCATAATTTCAATTGTCTATTTTTTTACTTTTTAAAAAAAATTATTGGAGGGTAGTTGATTTACAATGTTGTGTTGGTTTCAGGTGTATTGCAAAGTGATTCAGTTATACATATATTCATTCTTTTTCAGATTCTTTACCCATATAGGTCATTAGAGAATATTGAGTAGAGTTCCCTATGCTATACAGTAGGTCCTTGCTGGTTATCTATTTTATGTATAGTAGTGTGTGTATGTTCAACCCAAGCTCCTGATTTATCCCTCCCCCCTCCCACGTTTCCCCTTTTGTAACCATAAGTTTGTTTTAGAAATCTGTGAGTCTGTTTATGTTTTGTAAATAAGTTCATTTGTATCATTTTTTAAATTAGATTCCACATGAGTAATATCATGATATTTGTCTTTGTCTGACTAACTTCACTTAGTATGATAATCTCTAGATCCATCCATGTTGCTATAAATGGCATTATTTTGTTCCTTTTCTATGGCTGAGTAATATTCCATTGTATATATGTACCACATCTTATTTATCTATTCCTCTGCCGATGGACATTTAGGATGCTTCCATGTCTTGGCTATTGTAAATAGTGCTTCAGTGAACATTGGGGTGCATGTATCTTTTCTTTCTTTTTTTTTTTAACATCTTTATTGGGGTATAATTTCTTTACAGTGGTGTGTTAGTTTCTGCTTTATAACAAAGTGAATCAGTCATACATAAACATATGTTCCCATATGTCTTCCCTCTTGCGTCTCCCTCCCTCCCACCCTCCCTATCCCACCCCTCCAGGCTGTCACAAAGCACCCAGCCAATATCCCTGTGCCATGCGGCTGCTTCCCACTAGCTATCTACCTTACTACGTTTGTTAGTGTGTATATGTCCATGACTCTCTCTCGCCCTGTCACAGCTCACCCTTCCCCCTCCCCATAACCTCAAGTACGTTCTCTAGGAGGTCTGCATCTTTATTCCTGCCTTACCCCTATGTTCTTCATGACATTTTTTTTTCTTAAATTCCATATATATGTGTTAGCATACGGTATTTGTCTTTTTCTTTCTGACTTACTTCACTCTGTATGACAGACTCTAGGTCTATCCACCTCATTACAAATAGCTCAATTTCGTTTCTTTTTATGGCTGAGTAATATTACATTGTATATATGTGCCACATCTTCTTTATCCATTCATCTGATGATGGGCACTTAGGTTGTTTCCATCTCCGGGCTATTGTAAATAGAGCTGCAATGAACATTTTGGTACATGACTCTTTTTGAATTATGGTTTTCTCTGGGTATATGCACAGTAGTGGGATTGCTGGGTCATATGGTAGTTCTATTTGTAGTTTTTTAAGGAACCTCCATACTGTTCTCCATAGTGGCTGTACCAATTCACATTCCCACCAGCAGTGCAAGAGTGTTCCCTTTTCTCCACACCCTCTCCAGCATTTATTGTTTCTAGATTTTTTGATGATGGCCATTCTGACTGGTGTGAGATGATATCTCATTGTAGTTTTGATTTGCATTTCTCTAATGATTAATGATGTTGAGCATTCTTTCATGTGTTTGTTGGCAGTCTGTATATCTTCTTTTTCTCTGGATATATGCCCAGGAGCAGAATTACTGGATCATATGGTAGCTCTATTATTAGCTTCTTAAGGAACCTCCATATTGTTTTCCATAGTGGTTATACCAATTTACATTCCCACCAACAGTGTAGAAGGGTTCCCTTTTCTCCACACTCTCTCCAGCATTTATTGTTTGCAGTCTTTTTGATGATGGCCATTCTGACCTGTGTGAGGTGATACCTCATTGTAGTTTTGATTTGCATTTCTCTGATAATTAGTAATGTTGAACATCTTTTCATGTGCTTTTTGACCATCTGTATGTCTTCTTTGGAGAAATGCCTATTTGGATCTTCTGCCCATTTTTTGATTGGGTTGCTTGTTTCTTTTGACATAGAGCTGCATGAGCTATTTGTTTATTTTGGAGACTATCACTTGTTGGTTGCTTTGTTTTCAAATATTTTCTCCCATCCTGTGGGTTGTCTTTTTGTTTTGTGTATGTATTCCTTTGCTACACAAAAGCTTTGAAGTTTCATTAGGTCTCAATTTTTTAATTTTGTTTTTATTTCCATTTCTCTAGGAGGTGGGTCAAAAAGGATCTTGCTGTGATTTATGTCATAGAATGTTCTGCCTATGTTTTCCTCTAAGAGTTTCATAGTGCCTGGCCTTACATTTAGGTCTTTAATCCATGTTGAGTTTATTTTTGTGTATGGTGTTAGGGAGTGTTCTAATTTCCTTCTTTTACATGTAGCTGTCCAGTTTTCCCAGCACCACTTATTGAAGAAGCTGTCTTTTCTCCACTGTATATTCTTGACTCCTATATCAAAGATAAGGTGACCATATATGCATGGGTTTATCTCTGGGCTTTCTATCCTGTTCCATTGATCTATACTTCTGTTTTCCGGCCAGTACCATACTATCTTGATTACTGTAGCTTTGGAGTATAGTCTGAAGTCTGGGAGCCTGATTCCTCTAGTCCCATTTTTCTTTCTCAAGATTGCTTTTGTTATGCGGGGTCTTTTGTGTTTCCATACAAATTGTGAGATTTTTTATTCTAGTTCTGGACTCACTGATTTTAAATCATATAACATGTAAAGCAAATTAGCATATTCCCTGCAAAATGCATACTATTTGAAATATATTGAGGAAGCAAAAAGTGGTAAGAAATAATATTTAATAACATTTCTTACATTCTATACATATTTCTAGGCACTTTTTTTTTTTTTTTTTTTTGCCGTACGCGGGCCTCTCACTGTTGTGGCCTCTCCCGTTGCGGAGCACAGGCTCCAGATGCGCAGGCTCAGCGGCCATGGCTCACGGGCCCAGCCGCTCCGCGGCATGTGCGATCTTCCCGGACTGGGGCACGAACCCGTGTCCCCTGCATCGTCAGGCAGACTCTCAACCACTGCGCCACCAGGGAAGCCCCTAGGCACTTTTTATATGTTACTACTTATATTGGAAATCACTATATCTGGGTTCTGTTTGAAGCTACCAATGACCTGTGTGTAGTATAGGGCAAATATGGCCACAATTCCTCTCAGTCTGAATATGCCCCCTTCTACATTGTGATGTTGCCACTCCTCCCATAGAGAGTGGGAATCAATTTTTTTTACTCCTTGAATTTTTACTGGTCCTGTAACTTGCTTTGACTACTACATGTAACAGAAGTGATGTGGTGTGAATTTCAAACTGAGACTTAAAGAGGCTTGATACTTCTACATTTGTTCTCTCGGAATCTTGAAACCATTATGTTGTGAAGAAGTCTGGGTTGAAAACTACGATGGAGAGAGAAAGGTCCAGATGTTCTGGCCACTCCAGTTGATCCACCAGCATATTGAAGTTGCATGAGTGAGGTCAAGAAAAAGCAGCAGAACTACCCAGTCATCACACAGAATCATGATAATTAATAAATTTTTGTTGTTTAAAGCTACTAAGTTTTAGTGGTTTGGTATTTTTTTTTTGTATGGAGCAATAATAACTAAGAGAAATTGGTGTCAGAAGTAGGGGGTGCTCACATAACTAAAACTTAAAGCACGTGGCATTGGTTCTCAGATCAGACAACAGGCAGAGAGACAGGACTAGAAGAAGGGAGATATTTAGTGGAGGCTAAAATATACCTGATATACGCGAAGAAACTGCTCTCACAGACCCAGACAAGGGAAACCTATATTTTGTTGTAGGAGATTTGAAAAATCTGTCTCCTGTGATAGCTTGGAAGACACAAAATGCAACTACAGAATTTATGGCTCTGGCTAAAGTTTCAGGGCAGTGTGTTAAATATGTCAACTGGCTTTTATTTTTAAGCTAACCATTTAAAATTATGATACTAGAATGATGAGCTAAGAAAGAAATTCTGCCTTATGCAAACAGAATTTAAAAGAAGTATAAAGAAGCCAAGACTTTCTGGGTTGGAAAATAAAACTATTTTATATTTCTGGTCTCTCCAGGTGATAAAATCTTCTGAAAGTAAGCAATGACCCCAAGGTAGAGATTAAAACAAGAATATTGTTCTGAGACCCTTGGTTGAGACCTCAGAAAGATTTGAGGTGGTGGCTACCAGACACTCTTGGAATCTTAAAAGATGTGTTTCCATAGCAGCCATATATGCAGCTCAAGGTAGAGAAATGTCTGTCGCACAAGGAACTATACACATGACTTTTGGGGTATAGAGTTAAGCTCAATCATATTTATAAAAAATCCACAAAAATTTTGCGTGTCATTTACCAGCTTGGACTAAAAGAGATAATTCAAAATGAAAAGAGGCCCATAGTTCCCCAAATTCTATAAGCAGGAAGCAGGATGATTAAGCCACCTAGCTGTAAATATAGAATATTAATTATATTTCAGTGGGCATAGACAGGAGCCCAGAGGTCAGAGTCAAGAGCAGAAGAGAACAGAGAATCAAGGAAGCAGCAGTTAATTCTAAACTAACCTAAGAATATGCTCTTTCCCATGAATAGAAGAACCCGATAACATGAGCCCCTCAAGTTTGATGCTGCAACTGGAATGAGACACTTGGCAGACACTGCTGTGGAACTGAATATATTTTGCATGTGGGAGAAATGTGAATAATTTGTGGCCTGCAAGCCAGAAATGTACCAAATTTACTAGTAAATTGTGATGAGTTGTAAAAGATGGCCACCCACTTCCATTCTTAATACACAAGCCTCTTTGCAATATGACTTTGCCATTTATCTCATCAATATGTAAAATCTAATAGAGAACAGATTTATGGTTGCCAAGGGGAAGGGGGGTGGAGGAAGGATGGATTGGGAGCATGAGATTAGCAGATGCAAACTATTATATATAGGATGGATAAACAAGGTCCTACTGTATAGCACAGGGAAATATATTCAATATCCTGTGATAAACCATAATGGAAAAGAACATAAAAAAGAATGTATATATGTGTATAACTGAATCACTTTGCTGTACAGCAGAAATTAATACAAACATTGTAAATCAACTATACTTCAATTTAAAAAAAATATGTGGAGTCTACATTTGACCTCTTGCATCTGGGCTGAACTTGCAACTAGCTTTCACCAAAGAATGTGGAGGAAGCCATTCTAAGAAAAAGCCTCATCAGGCATTGTAGCTTCTTTCCTTTCATAACCTGAGACCACCATTCTGTGACAAAGAGCAGGATGAAAGACCGTGGGGGTACAAAGAGGTTGGTCCTCTGGGCTGTTCCAGCCCTCCCATCTAATCCATCACATAACTGTAACTGCATGATATCTGCAGAAAAACTACCCAGTCAACCTGTAGAACCATGAGAAATAACAAATTGGTCTTCTTTTTAAGCCACTAAGTTTTGGGGCTTAGTCTAGAGGTACATCTAGAGGTAATTGAAACATTATGTGATACATTGTGAAAGTATGTAGCTTGCCTTTATCTCTAACACATTTGTGATAGAAAAACAATAATACCAATTTTAGCCTCTTTCCAGGGATATTGAGATAGTTAAAGGTGATCCTGAGTATTTGAAAAAAGCTGAGTAAAAATGCTTTCACTATGCTGCCTCATATCTTTTATATTCAAGGAATATTATTAGTTTATATGCAAGGAACTTTATTCAACTGTATTAAAAAGTCTTGGCTACAAATTTCCCAGAAGAAATATCTAAATCAATAGTTAAGGAAGTGGAGAGACCCTCAAGATGGTAGAGGAGTAAGACATGGAGATCACCTTCCTCCCCACAAATTTATCAGAAATACATCTACATGTGGAACAACTCCTACAGAACACCTATTGAATGCTGGTAGAAGACCTCAGACTTCCCAAAAGGCAAGAAACTCCCCACGTACCTGGGTAGGGCAAAAGAAAAAAGAAAAAAACAGAGACAAAAGAATAGGGATGGGATCTGCACCAGTGGGAGGGATCCGTGAAGGAGGAAAGGTTTCCACACACTAGGAAGCCCCTTCACTGGTGGAGACTCGGGGTGGCTGGGGGGAAGCTTCGGAGCCACAGAGGAGAGAGGAGCAATAGGGGTGCGGAGGGCAAAGCAGAGAGATTCCCGCACAGAGGACTGGTGCCGACCAGCACTCACCAGTCCGAGAGGCTTGTCTGCTCACCCGCCGGGGCGGTTGGGGCTGGGAGCTGAGGCTCGGGCTTCAGAGGTCAGATCCCAGGGAGAGGACGGGGTTGGCTGCGTGAACACAGCCTGAAGGGGGCTAGTGCGTCACAGCTAGCTGGGAGGGAGTCCGGGAAAAAGTCTGTAGCTGCCGAAGAGGCAAGAGACTTTTTCTTGCCTTTTTGTTTCCTGGTGCGCGAGGAGAGGGGATTCAGAGCACCACCTCAACGAGCTCTAGAGATGGGTGTGAGCTGTGTCTATCAGCGCAGACACCAGAGACGGGCATGAAACGCTAAGGCTGCTGCTGCAGCCACCAAGAAGCCTGTATGCAAGCACAGGTCTCTATCCACACCTCCCCTCCAGGGAGCCCGTGCAGCCTGCCAATGCCAGGGTCCAGTGATCCAGAGACAACTTCCCCAGGAGAACACACAGCGCACACCTCAGGCTGTTGCAATGTCATGCTGGCCTCTGCCGCTGCAGCCTTGCCCCACATTTCGGACCCCTCCCTCCCCTGGCCTAAGTGAGTCAGAGCCCCCTAATCAGCTGCTCCTTTAACCCCATCCTGTTTGAGCGAAGAACAGATGCCCTCAGGGGACCTCCATAAAGAGTCAGGGCCAAATCCAAAGCTGAACCCCGGGAGCTGTGCGAACAAAGAAAAGGGAAATCTCTCCCAGCAGCCTCAGAAGCAGCGGATTAAATTTCCACAACCAACTTGATTGGAATACCTGAATAGACAAGGAATACCTCTGGAATACCTGAATAGACAACGAATCATCCCAAAATTGAGGCAGTGGACTTTGGGAGCAACTGTAGACTTGGGGTTTGCTTTCTGGATCTAATTTGTTTCCGGTCTTATGTTTATCTGAGTTTAGAATTTAGAGTTTATTGTCATTGGTAGATTTCCTTGTTGATTTGGTTGCTACCATCCTTTTCTTTTTATACATATATAGATATATATTTTTTCCTTTTTCGCTTTTTTTGAATGTGTATGTGTGTGCTTCTTTGTGTGATTGTGTCTGTATAGCTTTGCTTTTACCATTTGTCCTAGGGTTCTGTCTGTTTTTTTGTTTGTTTGTTTGCTTTAGTATAGTTTTTAGCACTTGTTATCATTGGTGGATTTGTTTTATGGTTTGGTTGCTCACTTCTTTCTCTTTTCTTGGTTTATTACTTTTCAATTTTTTAACTTTTAATAATTTTTTAAATAAATTTATTTGATTTGATTTTTTTCTTTCTTTCTTTTGTCTCTCTTTTCTTCTAAGCTATGTGGCTGACAGGGTCTGCATGCTCTGGCCGGGTATCAGGCCCATGCCTCTGAGGTGGGAGAGCTGAGTTCAGGACATTGGTCCACCAGAGACCTCCCGGCTCAATGTAGTATCAAACAGTGAAAGCTCTCCCAGAGATCTCCATCTCAACGCTAAGACCCAGCTTCACTCAACGACCAGCAAGGTACAGTGCTGGACACCCTATGCCAAATAACTAGCAAGACAGGAACACAACCCCACCCAATAGAGGAGAGGCTGCCTAAAATAATAATAAGGTCACAGACACCCCCAAACACACCACCAGACATGGTCCTGCCCACCAGAAAGACAAGATCCAGCATCATCCACCAGAACACAGGCAATAGTCACCTCTACCAGGAAGCCTACACAACCCACTGAACCAACCTTACCGCTGGAGGCAGACACCAAATATAATGAGAACGTGCGGCCTGCGAAAAAGAGACACAAAACACAGTAAGTTAAGCAAAATGAGAAACACACAGCAGATGAAGGATCAAGGTAAAAACTCACCAGACCAAACAAATGGAGAGGAAATAGGCAGTCTACCTGAAAAAGAATTCAGAGTGATGATAGTAAAGATGATCCAAAATCTTGGAAATAGAATGGAGAAAATACAAGAAATGTTTAACAAGGACCTAGAAGAACTAAAGAGCAAACAAACAATGATGAACAACACAATAAATGAAATTAAAAATTCTCTACAAGGAGGGCTTCACTGGTGGTGCAGTGGTTGAGAGTCCGCCTGCCGATGCAGGGGACATGGGTTCGTGCCCCGGTCCGGGAAGATCCCACATGCCACGGAGCGGCTGGGCCCGTGAGCCATGGCCGCTGAGCCTGCGCGTCCAGAGCCTGTGCTCCACAAAGGGAGAGGCCGCGGCAGTGAGAGGCCCACGTACTGCAAAAAAAAAGAAAACAAAAATTCTCTACAAGGAATCAATAGCAAAATACCTGAGGAAGAAGAATGGATAAGCGACCTGGAAGGTAAAGTAGTGGAACTAACTACTGCAGAGCAGAATAAAGAAAAAACAATGAAAAGAATTGAGGACAGTCTCAGAGACCTCTGAGACAACATTAAATGCACCAACATTCGAATTCTTGTGGTCTCAGAAGAAGAGAAAAAGAAAGGGACTGAGAAAATATTTGAAGAGATTATCGTTGAAAACTTCCCTAATATGGGAAAGGAAATAGTCAATCAAATCCAGGAAGCACAGAGAGTCTCATACAGGATAAATCCAAGGAGAAACACTCTAAGACACATATTAATCAAACTATCAAAAATTAAATACAAAGAACAAATATTAAAAGCAGCAAGGGAAAAGCAACAAATAACATACAAGGGAATTCCCATAAGGTTAACAGCTGAACTTTCAGCAGAAACTCTGCAAGCCAGACGGGAGTAGCAGGACATATTTAAAGTGAGGAAAGGGAAAAACCTACACCAAGATTACTCTACCAGGCAAGGGTCTCATTCAGATTCTACAGAGAAAGTAAAAGCTTTACAGACAAGCAAAAGCTAAGAGAATTCAGCAGCACCAAACCAGCTTTATAACAAATGCTAAAGAAACTTCTCTAGGCAGGAAACAGAAGAGAAGGAAAAGACCTACAATAATAAACCCAAAACAATTAAGAAAATTGTAATAGGAACATACATATCGATAACTACCTTAAATGTAAATGGATTAAATGCTCCAACCAAAAGACATAGACTGGCTGAATGGATACAAAAACAAGTCCCATAAATATGCTGTCTACAAGAGACCCAGTTCAGACCTAGGGACACATACAGACTGAAAGTGAGGGGATGGAAAAAGATATTCCATGCAAATAGAAATCAAAGAAAGCT
This sequence comes from Globicephala melas, assembly GCF_963455315.2. NCBI lineage: Eukaryota > Metazoa > Chordata > Mammalia > Artiodactyla > Delphinidae > Globicephala > Globicephala melas. The sequence continues at coordinate 28,186,815 of NC_083321.1, read as the reverse complement.
GGAATAGCAATTCTTATATCAGACAAAATAGACTTTAAAATAAAGACTATTACAAGAGACAAAGAAGGACACTACATAATGATCAAGGGATCAATCCAAGAAGAAGATATAACAGTAGTAAATATTTATGCACCCAACATAGGAGCACCTCAATACATAAGGCAAATGCTAACAGCCATAAAAGGAAAATCAACAGTAAAACAATCACAGTAGGGGACTTTAACACCCCACTTTCACCAATGGACAGATTATCCAAAATGAAAATAAATAAGGAAACACAAGCTTTAAATAACTCACTAAACATGATGGACTTAAATGATATTTTTAGGACATTCTATCCAAAAACAACAGAATACAATTTCTTCTCAAGTGCTCATGGGACATTCTCCAGGATAGATCATATCTTGGGTCACAAATCAAGCTTTGGTAAATTTAAGAAAATTGCCATCATATCAAGTATCTTTTTAGGCCACAAAGCTATGAGATTAGATATCAATTATAGGAAAAAATCTTTAAAATATACAAATGCATGGAGGCTAAACAATACACTACTAAATAACCAAGAGATCACTGAAGAAATCAAAGAGGAAATCAAAAAATACCTTGAAACAAATGACAATGAAAACATGATGACCCAAAACCTACGGGATGCAGCAGGTCTAAGAGGGAAGTTTACAGCAATACAATGTTACCTCAAGAAACAAGAAACATCTCAAATAAACAACCTAACCTTACACCTAAAGTAATTAGAGAAAGAAGAATTAAAAAAACCCAACGTTAGCAGAAGGAAAGAAATCATAAAGATCAGATCAGAAATCAGTGAGAAAGAAATGAAGGAAACAATAGCAAAGATCAATAAAAGTAAAAGCTGATTCTTTGAGAAGATAAACAAAATTGATAAACCATTAGCCAGACTCATCAAGCAAAAAGGAGAGAAGACTCAAATCAATACAAGTAGAAATGAAAAAGGAGAAGTAACAACTGACAATGCAGAAATACAAAGGATCATACGTGATTGCTACAAGCAAATATGTGCCAATAAAATGGACAACCTGGAAGAAATGGACAAATTCTTAGAAAAGCACAACATTCCGAGACTGAACCAGGAAGAAATAGAATATATAAACAGACCAATCACAAGCACTGAAAATGAGACTGTGATGAAAAATCTTCCAAGAAACAAAAGTGCAGGACCAGATGGCTTCACAGGTGAATTCTACCAGACATTTAGAGGAGAGGTAACACCTATCCTTCTCAAACTCTTCCAAAATATAGCAGAGGGAGGAACACTCCCAAACTCATTCTACGAGGCCCCATCACCCTGATACCAAATCCAGACAAAGATGTAACAAAGAAAGAAAACTACAGGTCAATATCACTACAGGCCAATATCACAGGCCTCACTGATGACCATAGATGCAAAAATCCTCAAAAAGTACTAGCAAACAGAATCCAACAGTACATTAAAAGGATCATGATCAAGTGGGGTTTATCCCAGAATTGCAAGGATAATTCAATATACACAAATCAGTCAATGTGATAAAACATAGTAACAAATTGAAGCAGAAAAATCATATGATCATCTCAAGAGATGCAGAAAAAGCTTTTGACAAAATTCAACATCCATTTATGATAAAAACCCTCCAGAAAGTAGGCATAGAGGGAACTTACCTCAACATAATAAAGGCCATTTATGACAAACCCACAGCCAGCATCGTTCTCAATGGTGAAAAACTGAAACCATTTCCTCTAAGATCAGGAACAAGATAAAGTTGCCCACTCTCACCACTATTATTCAACATAGTTTTGGAAGTTTTAGCCACAGCAATCAGAAAAGAAAAATAAATAAATTGAATCCAAATTGGAAAAGAAGAAGTAAAACTGTCACTGTTTGCAGATGACACAATACTATACATAGAGAATCCTAAAGATGCTACCAGAAAACTACTAGAGCTAATCAATGAATTTGGTAAAGTAGCGGGATACAAAATTAATGCACAGAAATCTCTTGCATTCCTATACACTAATGATGAAAAATCAGAAAGGGAAATTAAGGAAACACTCCCATTTACCACTGAAACAAAAAGAATAAACTACCTTGGAATAAACCTACCTAAGGAGACAAAGCACCTGTATGCAGAAAACTATAAGACACTGAGGAAAGAAATTAAAGATGATACAAAGAGATGGAGAGATAAACCATGTTCTTGCATTGGAAGTATCAACATTGTGAAAATGACTATACTACCCAAGGAAATCTACAGACTCAACACAATCCCTATCAAACTACCAATGGCATTTTTCACAGAACTAGAACAAAAAATTTCACAATTTGTTTGAAATACAAAAGACCCCAAATAACCAAAGCAATCTTGAGAATGAAAAACAGAGCTGGAGGAATCAGGCTCCCAGACTCCAGACTATACTACAAAGCTACAGTAATCAAGACAGTATGGTACTGGCACAAAAACAGACATATAGATCCATGGAGCAGGATAGAAAGCCCAGAGATAAACCCATGCACATATGGTCACCTTATTTTTGATAAAGGAGGCAAGAATACACAATGGAGAAAAGACAGCCTCTTCAATAAGTGATGCAGGGGCAACCTAAGTGTCCATCAACAGATGAATGGATAAAGAAGATGTGGCACAATATACAATAGAATATTACTCAGCCATAAAAAGAAACGAAATTGAGTTATTTGTCGTGAGGTGGATGGACCTAGAGTCTGTCATACAGAGTGAAGTAAGTCAGAAAGAGAAAAAAAAATACCCTATGTTAACACATATATATGGAATCTAAAAAAATAAAATAAACTGGTTCTGAAGAACCTAGGGGCAGGACAGGAATAAAGATGCAGATGTAGAGAATGGAGTTGAGGACATGGGGAGGGGGAAGGGTAAGTTGGGAAGAAGTGAGAGAGTGGCATGGACATCTATACACTACCAAATGTAAAGTAGACAGCTAGTGGGAAGCAGCTGCATAGTGCAGGGAGATCAGCTTGGTGCTCTGTGACCACCTAGAGAGGTGGGATAGGGAGGATGGGAGGGAGACACAAGACGGACGGGATAGAGGGAGATATGTATAGCTGATTCACTTTGTTATAAAGCAGAAACTAACACACCATTGTAAAGCAATTATACCCCAATAAAGATGTTAAAAAAAATAGTTAAGGAAGTGGTAAGTAACTCAGGAGCAGGGGAAGGAAGGAAGAAAGGGAGGGAGGGAAGACAAAGAAAGAAAAAGAAAAGGACAACATTAAAATTAAACTATCAACAAAAACAGAGGCCTTAACTGAAATAAATAGAAAAATTGGCTTTTTTTTAAAACTAAATTACAAAGTTTGTGGTGGGTTAAATTTCAGTGTCACAGAAGCACAGATATAAGTGTTGGAAATGTTTTAAAAGACATGGAGTTTAACTTCCTATACAGAACTCAGGCAAGTAAGTATCTATGCTTGGTTGAACACATTCAGGAATGAATAATTGGCTTTCTCCATTAGTAATATATTTCATTTTCATGAAATTCAAAATGTTAGATTTTTCCTCTTTTGCATTGAAATCTGATGGTTCACACATAAAAAAGTCTCATCAGAGACTTTCTTATTTTTCTAAATCAGAGGTCTCCATACACTGGCTTCAATTAGACTGGTCAGCATCTCCTGTGGTGCCTGATGAAAATGCATAATCCTAGTCCATTTACACTGATCTACCTAATCTGCATTTCAGAGTGGGCACCTACATCTGAATTTTTAACTTGTGCCCTGTTACCAATGCCTGAGAATCTCTGCCTTATGCTCTAAGCTCCTCAAACAAAAGGAAAAAAATCCTATTTGTCCTTGTATCCCCAGCCCTTGGCACAGTGCCTGATATATACAGAGACTTAATGATTTTTTTGGAAAGATGAGTGTTTGAAAGGGTAAATGATGAATAAATGACATATATGGTTCTAAGATTTGAATAATGCCATGTCCTATCAATCACTGCTTCAATTTATATATCCACTTTAAATGGAGCCAAACCCAGATACGGTTTAAAACTACCCAGCATGAACATATCTGAAGATTTATTCATTTGCCCTCATTCTCGCTAAGTTCACTGATCTTCCTTCCCAGATTCTGCCACCAGCTCTGCCTAACTCTAGTCAGGGACGTTTTTAGATTGTATATGGCCTAACACTCTGGTCCCAGGTCCTGGCACATGATAGGGGGTTAACACACAACTGTTGAAAGATTTTGTCTTGAAATTTTTGCTGGTCTTACTTATTGCTTGTTTTAATATGAGTACTTAGGCCTCTGTTTCAACAACTGAGATTTTAGTTAATCTTTTGTCCTGAAAAACTTTCCACTGCGGACTTGTCAATCTTTTATCAAAATCTTCAGATAGGACCCCTGAGCCAAACATACCCAGTTCAGTGCTGACTTTCTTTGAACTGTTACATGATTCCCTTGTAGCCACCTTCCTAGCATCCAAATGGTGTGTACTTTTACATAGCCCACATCTGTGACCTACCCGTCAGCCTCTCCTGAAAGTAACTGCTGGTCTGATCCTACTGTCTACTCCTATTTCCTCAGAATACCATGTCCTAACTCCGTCCACCATTCATAAGTCCAGTTTCAGATGCTGGCCTCTTGTTGGCCCAATTCTTCCAGTAACATGGAATACCATCACATTCTAACTGGATGTTTTTATTCATTTCCAGTCCATGAAGCAGAGAGTAATATGCCTTGCAATTGCTAGGGTATCATTTCTCTAATTTGATTTGAGAGCTGAGAGTTTAAACTAATTACATCCCCTTTTTCCTTTTCAGTCGTGCTTGGAATTTTGATTCTGCCAAAAATGGACTTGAAAACAGCTCTGCTATTCACACCCAAAAAGGTACACCTCTGAGTAGCAATTTCACCTGTAAAATGAGAACAATACTAGTGCCTCCTCATTGGATGGTTGTTGGAATTCACGGGGATAATGTGTTTTGCACAGTTTCAGGTACACAGTAAATGCTTGATAAATGGTGGTATTATTAGGACTGTCGGTATAGCTCCTTTCCAGGAGACCATCATCTTATATATGGCAACAGGGTGTTCAGAAAGTGTGGGCATTTTTCAGTATCCTCTAAGATAAGAATGTGTCTGGATTGTCTCTGGAGCATAGTTCCTCTTGACTAAAAATAGAACACCTTCTGCTTTATGTCAGAAACTGTCATTAGTCCATTAGCAGCTTTGCTGAAAGCCACAAACAGCTCAGCAGAACCACTGTGTCTGCAGCTTGCTCTTTGACCCCCGAAAGGACCACAGGGGCTGAATTTCATTCCACTTCCTAGAACATCAGACCACACATCCCTTACAGCTCTCTTTGTCCTTTATATCTCCTACCCCATTAATATATATATATACACATACATATTCACTCCTTCTAGATAGGAGGAAATCACAGAAACCGACATGTCCATGCTTATGATAATTGATTAATGAATTCATTCATTTCAAGGAAGTGACTAGCTTATAAACAAATATACTGAAAAACAATTTATACTGGTTGGGAAATGTTTTGGTTCCTCCATGTAAGCAGAGAGATGGGTGACAGCCCAGGCAACCATGGATAACTTGCATAATATCGAGTAAATACTAATATTTGTCCCTGATACAAAGTCTAATTCAAAAGGGAGCTGCTTCCATTATTTCCCCCTAAAGTAAGGAAAAGAAATAATTTAAGAAAAGAAAAGATTAAGAAAAGAAGTAATTTCTTTGACTAAGAAAAGAAATAATTTAAGACAATAATGGTAAAGTACAAATAATGTTGATAAAAAATAATTGCAGCTTACATTTACTAAGTACTCACAATGAATCACCCATAATATTAAGAGATTAACATGTACTAATACACTTAATTTGGAGAAAACTTAAGAGGTAGAAATTATCATCCCACTTTATAAAAGGGGGAAATTGTGATGCTGAAAGGTTGAGCACCATGCCAAATGTCTCACAGCTAGTGGGTGACAGAGCCAGGACCTCAACACTAAGAATCTAGCTCCAGAGCCATAGAATAAGCTTCCATAATGCTCAAGAAGAAGAGTCAATAAGCTTTTTCTGTAAAGGGCCACAGAGTGAATATTTTAGGCAAAGATGTCTCTGTTGAAACTAGTCACCTCCACTGTTATAGGGCAAAAGAAATAAATGAATGAGCTTGGCTGTAAATAAAACTTTATTTATTTAGCCAGCTCCTGGTCAATACAACCAGTACACTGAGCTTCATTCTTCAAAGTGACCAGCAATTTCTCATGAATTTGACACTAAATGGGTTTCATTCATACATGAAGGTTCTGTCTCCCCCACTCTCTTGCCAGACTTCTCCTCTGGCCTGAGGCAATGAAGGTAATTCTTCCTAAAGGAAGAAGCTGTAAAGTTTACTCTTGCTCCATATGGAACCAATAGAATATAAACCAGTGATGAGCAGACTTTCAGCCTGGACAAAGCTGGGACAGAGTGAATGCATTTGCTCCATCACCTGTCTGTTTACTCTTTCACATTTTTTTTGTGAACAAAGGAAGGGAAAATAAGCCAATAAATGTTCTTTTAAACTGAAATCCTTACGATCATCCCAACAGGAGGGTAAAAACAATTCTGACAAACTCTTTCAACTCACTGTCAGTGGTTGTACCAGAACTACTGAATAATGAATCGATCACTATTTATTACAGGGTACCACCTCCTTGTCAGTAATTAGTCAGTACTAAGGGGAGAAACTCTCTCGTTCAGTGAATGGATACCAGAGCCAGACCACCTGGTTTCAAATCCTGGCTCTGGCACTTGCTAACTATATGACCTTGGGCAAATTAACTCACTTTCCTGTGTCTCAGTTTACACTAAAAAAAATTAAGGAACTATGGATTGATTTCATATCTTAGAAAAGGGTCCTTCTTTTTTATTAAATTTATTTTACTGAAGTATAGTTGATTTACAATGTTGTGTTAATTTCTACTGTACAGCAAATGATTCAGTTATACACACACACACACATTATTTTTCATATTCTTTTCCATTATGGTTTATCAGAGGATACTGAATATAGTTCCCTGTGCTATACACTAGGACCTTGTTGTTTATCCATTCTATATATAATAGTTTGCATCTACTAATCCCAACCTCCCAATCCATCCCTCCCCCACCCCCTCTATGCCTTGGCAACCACAAGTTTGTTCTCTATGTCTGAGTCTGTTTCTGTGTTGTAGATAAGTTCATTTGTGTCATATTTTAGATTCCACATATAAGTGATATTATATGGTACTTGTCTTTCTCTGTCTGACTTATTTCACTTAGTATGATAATCTCTTAGGTACATCCATGTTTTGGCAAATGGCCTTATTTGATTCCCTTTTTATGGCTGAGTAGTATTCCATTGTATGTGTGTATGTGTGTGTATATATATATATATATATATATATATATATATATATATATATATACACCACATTTTCTTTAACCATTCATCTGTCAATGGACATTTAGGCTGTCTCCATGTGTGACAAAGGTCTTTCTTGAGTGTTATTGTGAATGAGACACAGTCCCAGCTTTCAAGGAGCTTAAAGTCTAGTAGTCATTAAAACTTTGAGCTATTTCAAGGAAGTTTTAGGAAATGATGCTCCTATTACATTAAAATATTGTAAGCATAGTTGCCTTAATTCTGTTTCTTTTCCTTCTTATATGCCACAGACATCTTTCAAAAGCCTCATGTATATACTTCCAAAATATGGTCAGGAAAACATAAGAAGGTATATCTTAAGTGGAGTAAGGACTAGAATATGATGATTCTAGAGTGAAATATGAAAATATAAGCTAGCAGACCAAATATTGGGGAACTACAATACAAAATAATGATTTTCTTGGACTGTAATGAAGATTGTGACAGTGTGATAGCCTCATAACTCTCAATAGGTCAAATTCTGTTGAATTATATTCTAAGTGAGATTCTAAGTGAGATTGCACACAGGTGGAAGTGGAATCTAGTAGTATTTAAAAGTTTTTATTTGTGATGGTGCTTAAGAATTATGTCATGTAGGGCTATCTTCAAAAATTCTATAAATAATAAATACTGGAGAGGGTGTGGAGAAAAGGGAATCCTCCTACACTGTTAATGGGAATGTAAACTGGTACAGCCACTATGGAAAACAGTATGGAATTTCCTTAAAAAATGAAAAATAGAGCTACCATATGACCCAGCAATCCCACTCCTGGGCATATGTCTGGAAAAGATGAAAACTGTATTCAAAAAGATACATGCACCCCAATGTTCATAGCAGCACTGTTTATAATAGTTAAAACGTGGAAACAACCCAAGTGTCCATCAACAAATGATTGATTTCAGAAGATGTGGTTGGTGTGTGTGTGTGTGTGTGTGAGTGTATACTCACACACACAATGGAATATTATTCAGCCATAAAAAAAGAATGAAATATTGTCATTTGCAGCAACATAGATGGACCTAGAGAATATCACACTAAGTGAAGTAAGCCAGACAGAGAAAGACAAATATTATATGATATCGCTTACATGTGGAACCTAAAAAATAATACAAATGAATCTATATCCAAAACAGAAACAGACTCACAGACATAGAAAATAAACCTATGGTTACCAAAGAGATAGGGTGGAGGGAGGGATAAAATAGGACTATGAGATTAACAAACTATTATACATGGAAGAGATAAGCAATACGGATTTACTATATAACACAGGGAATTATATTCAATAACCTATAATAACCTATAATTGAAAATAATATGAAAAATATATATATGTATAACTGAATTGCTCTGCTGTACACCTGAAACTAACACCGTATGGTTAAATCCACTATACTTCAATAAAAAAGAGGCTTCTAAGTGCTAAAATAAAAAAGAATTATGTCACTTACAACATGTGCAACCTTGAGTAAACCTCAATCTCAGTAAGTTGGTTTTCTCATCTGTAAAATAAGTATTAAAATAATAATGGCTACCTCATTGCATTCTTATACAATGTTAATGAGACAGTGTGTTTAAACTGCCTAGCATGGGGCTAGTTCATAGAATAAACTCAAAACCCAGTGTTTATCATTATCCTATCTTCCCCAAGTATTCATAAAAATCTGCTATCCAGAGTCTTTGTCACAAAGGGTTATTTTCTACATTATTCAAACCACTTGAAGTACTAAAGGAGGCATATGGGGGTCCATTGGATACTGTGGCAGCCTTGAAATATGCATCGCAGATCTCCTGCTGTGGGGCGTATAATTGATTGACAACCCCAGCAGCTGCCCTTATGGATTTATCCCCACAGTCATGCCAAGGCCCCACTTCCTGTGGGCTGTTCCCAGTCAACAGCTGAGCATGATGGGAATACTAATGCAGCTCCATCCTACAAGGCCCAGGGTTATTTTATTTAGCACGTGTCTCCGGCTCAAAGATTCCCCACCAATGTGGCCTAAATTATCTTACAACTTCCTCCAAACTGAGACTCCTCCTGCCTTGTCCTCCTTCCTCGCTCTCTCATTCTCAGGTGACAGAGCTGCATAGTAGTGTGAGGCCCCCTTTCTCCATTGGCTTCCCCTCCCTTTTTATCCTTCACAGAGTTTTCCCCCAAAACTCTGCAGTTTCATCCCATCTTGACAGCTGCTTCTTGGAAGACCCAAACTGACACAGACACCCAGAATTTATTTATACAGATCCTGACCTGTTACGATTTACCTACCTTACCTTCACTCCTGGTTCTATTTTTCAACCTTGTTCTATTGATTCTTCAATATAAACCCAATCAATTATACATATGATACAGATTTTTCAAGCCACTCAATTCTGCTCTACTTCCCAGCTACGATATGATCTCCTTTCCTCAAGTCTGTGCTTCTACAGCTTTTATCAGCAATACCATTTCCCTTCACCCAGGCCCAAAACAGTCCACTGTGAGCACTGGTGCTTCCCTTTTGGCTGACTGCCCAGTGACTGCCAAGGCTCTCTAGGAAGTCTCTCTTGACCTCACTGCGACTTTTGAAAATGGTTTGTGTAAGTGAGGTAACAGTCAGGATCTACCTGATTTCTCAATGGTATGTATTAACAAGGAGACCTAGAGAGACAAATTCTGTATTTCTAGATTTAAGAAGAATCTTAGAAATTTCTTTTTTCCAGATGTGGAGTCTAAGGACAAAGATACCAAGTGACTTTCTCAAGGTCATACAAGGAACCGAGATGAGATAAAAAGGAGTACTGTGTCCCTAAAGAAATAAGGAGCATCTGTAGCACATGCAGCAACTCTATGAAGATCTCCAGCCCCCAGAAATGAAAAAAATGGAAAGATATTTGAAGATGACATGTGGGGACAAGAGTTCTAAAAGAGGAAAGAGTGCATGCTTTTAAGGAGTTTGTTGCAGAGAAAAAAAAAAAACTGCTAATAAAACTATGATTCAGAATAATGTCCTAGACAGTCAAGTACTTAACAAATCAATTTTAGTAATCAAGGGTTCTTGCTTGGACATTTAGCTACGGGTTCAAATATAATGATGTGTGTTCTGATAATCACCACAAGCAAATTTAGCCACATTGGTCTTCCAGGTAAGGAGAATATAATTTAAGTTAATGGATGCTATTTTTTCCCTAACAGTAAAATTGGATCACTTATCTTCAAAATGTTACTTTTTTCCTATAAACAGTAATGAACAAAATGTCTTTCTCTTTTCTGGGGCAAGGGAGAGGTTATCTTTTAGTCTTTGCCATATTCAGTTCTATACTTCAATATGAACTACACACAAGCACCAGGAAATTTTTCACCGCAAGTGGACAATATGTTTAATTACTTGATGTTACACTGGTTGTTCTCATTTCTTAGATCGATAATCTACAAACCCTAACAAACATCACACATAGTGATCAGTAAAAATTTTTGAACACCATCTCCTAAAAAATATACATTGGTTTATTTATAAATTATGTGCAGGTACTATACTGGTTGAACATATTATGCTTATAATACATAAGCCAAAATAGTACTTTAAAGAAGAATGAAATAATAAATGTTAATGCAAAGTCTAATATTTTTCGTTCTCTCCCTCACAGATCATTTTGAATACCCTGCTTTTTAGACCACTGGTCTATCTCATGAAAGTAAAAATAAAAATTCTATTTCATCAAAACAAAATTCCATTTCATTTTCATCATATTTATATTTTTATAAGAATGCATTCAAACCCTTTTTTCTGCTATTCTAGCTCTTGACAATTTCTAGATTACCTGTATAGTCTATATATCCCAACATTTCCCAATATCAAGGCTTATAAACAGGTGGGCAATAGTGAATTAAACCCCTAAATATACTCTGCATGAAGTAAACAGTGCTTCTTAAATATCTGAAATCCAAAGTGCATAGGAGGGGAAAGACGCCATCTGATCTGCATGTTTCCTACCACTCTTTTTTTTAATCTCATACCTGTCCTGCTTCACTCATTAAAAATGGTCACAAAGTCTTTGACATGCCCACCAACCAAGGGTGAGACTATTTCCTCCCCACTTGAATCTGGGTTAGTTCTGTGATTTGCTTTGACTGATAAAATGCAATGGAAAAATGATGCTGTATAAACTTATGATATATGCAGCTTCTATTTTCACACATTTCCCTTTAGATTTCAGATGTCACTCTGTAGGAAACCCAAGCCATATGGAGAGGCCGTGTGCAAGAGAACCAACACACTCCAGTCAAAATTCCAGCCATATCCTAGCTGGCAGCCACCACTACCTGTGAACTACATTGGTAAGTAATCTTATATTCCAACTGATTCAAGCCTCTGGACTATCACAGCTGCAGCTGATACCATATGGAGCAGAGAAACAACCCTAATGAGCCCAATCTATCTACAGAATTTTGAGTGGCAATAAATGATTGCTGTCATTCTAAAGCCACCGTTTTGGGTGATTCGTTACACAACAAAAGATGACCAAAGCGCACATTATCTTTAAATGGCATGTGAATTTGTAAAGCATTCCTGATGCTAATTTTTAATTCCAGTGGGATTGGTCTATTAATGGGTTTTTAATCTGACTTCACCTGTGCATTCTCCATGTCTTTGCTCATGATACAGGTTTCATGCTTATGCACCTAGGCAACTTCTATCCATCTTTCAAGGCACAACTGGTTACACATTCTAGTTACCATGCCCTAATTAAGTAATTGTGGATGAATTGTTTCATTCCCCTACCCCTCTCCTTGTTTGTAGAATATGTATAGTAATAATAACTATCTCACAGGGTTATTAAAAAGAGTAAAGTCACACTGCATGTAAAGGGCTTAACACAATGTCTGGCTCACAAGTATTTAGTGAAGGCTATTTATTATTGAAACCTTCTTCAAGTATTTAAATAGACTTTATCTTCATTCATTCCAGTGTTGTTTACCTCAGCAATTCCTCATAGCCATGACTCTGTTCCCAAAGATGAGAATGAATTCCTTTCCATCCTTTCAAATCTCAGCTCTAATAGATCACTGAAGAGAGTTTCTGTCAAAGAACTAAGGTTTATCCTTCAAAGTGGAAATGTTTTGGTCAGGTTAAGCTCTGTAAGCAGTAGAAAGTCAATGAATATTTGTTGAATTAATGAAAGAATGAACAAACCAGAAGGCACAGCTGATGTTCACCCCAAAATGGAAACAACAGTCATTTCAGATGCTCTATGCTTTATAATGTGTTCTCAACACCTTACATTTTATTCACAAATTGGACTATTTAACCACATTCGTTATTTAAGATGTACCCTGTGTTATGCCATCTAATGACATGTATAATCCGTAAGTAAAATAAAGGAGTTGAATTTCTTTGAGTCCACTGTCTAAGAAACATTCTCAGAATCCATGAGAGCCTCAGGGTTATTTAATGATGTTCTATAGCCTAAGAGGAGGCCTAGAAGATGCTAGTTTTTAATGCAGTTTCTAAGTTTTGGACCTCACTCATATCACACTTCCCATTGGATAAGAGGTCTAGACACACCATTGCCCTGGAAAATGAAGAACAGTAGAGGAGGTGACTCCAGAGGGGAGAGGCTAACACACAGCCAAGTAGAGTGCCAAGACAACATAGGGATCTCCTGCTTATGGATAGTAATCCACTCCTGAAAATCATACGTGCCTTGGAAAAGAAATCCAAACAAAACAAAACAATACCTAGAAAGTCTTCCCATTATTTTATGTAGGAAAAAAAGATACTTGTTATGCTTCAACCCCAATCTCTCAACATATTTCTAAATATGACTGAAACACACACAAAAATGCCTTTAGGGAATTAACAAACTATCATGTCAGGATATAAAATACTTGGAATATAGGTCTATGGTTACCAAATATTTAGCACAGTAATTTTTTAAAATTGCATTTAATACAGTAACACTTCAGTTTTGTTGCAATCACTTTCTCATTTGCTTTGCTTACTTCCTTACAATTTTTATGAATACTTCCTTGTGTTTGGGGGCGGGGGGTCACATGGTACAATTATTTCTTGGCAAATCTTGGCAACAATAGGAAAGACATTCAGGACAAATGCCCAGTGGCAGAGAATGTCTCACCTTGACTGTGACACTGGGATGCCTTTCTCAGCATCAGACACATCCAACCTATATGTCCCTTTGTCGACACTCATCATACTTTATACTTTTCAAAATATTTATCATGACTTTGACATTCTACTAACTGTTTTCGGAGTATAAGTCAAGGCTTTTCATAAATATCATTTGTCTGAAGTGTTATATTGAACTCTGGGGACAAAAATATAAAATTTCTGATGCAAACATAGGGTGAAAATGTTGCAGTTGAGAGTTTTGTAAGCTCCATGAAGTTTGGATATTAAAAACTAAGGGACCTTATTCCATCAGGAAATATTAACTAAGGAGGCACTCAACAGGGCATACCTGTACAATACTGCTTAGAGCTATAAGGAGATAATGTCTGTACTGAAAAATATATAAATTAATGTGAACTTGTTTTGCTTCCCAGCATCAATTTACCCTTCTTTAATAATAGCAATCCTATTTCATTTTAAGGAACCACTCCTCACTCATTGTTAGTCTGTATGATTTGAGTGGGACTAACCACACCTTCTGGCCCCTGGACAGGCCAATCATAACACATTAAATCTATGGTCATGATTCATATTCATGGATAGAGATATAAATACATGAGCCAAGTCAATACAATGATATTCAATTCTAGGTTTGTTCGTTTGTTTAAGAGTGAGGGAGATACTGGAAGTTTTCAAAATCCTTTTTTAAATTTTTACTGGATTGCTAAACTATGAGTAAGAAACTGGAGATACTTCAGGGAGAGAGACCGTCTAGGAATGGAGTCAACATAGAGAAATGTAAAACCAAGATGAGTTATCATCAGTCCAGCTATTTCTAAAGTCATTTACCTCTGGAGTTTTAGGTTATGCATTCATTTTTTCCCCCACAATCCACCTTGATTTAGTATATCAGGCAGAATATATAAGCAAGACTGTGGTAACGAGTAAATGCCCAACAGAAGAAAGATTTATTTCTCACTCACACAAACTCTGATTTGGAGCAGGCAACTCTCAAAGGAAATTTTTCTCCACGCAGTGACTCAAGGATCCAGGCTGATCCATCATGTGGCCTGAACAATCACTGCCAAAGGGGAAGAAACTGCATGGAGTAACACATTCTTCTTAAGTACTTTGGTCTAGAATGTTACACTTATGCCTGCTCATGCTTCATTGGCTAAAACTAGTCATATGTTTTTTTGTGAAGACATGTGGGAGAATCAAGTATTGTGAGCAATATTAGTTTCCACAAAATTGTTTTTGGATATTTTTAACCAAGTGTCCTGAATTAGAAATTTTTTTCCCATAACTCTATACTGGAAAGAGGATTGGCAAACAAAGGTATTAGGGTGAAATGTGGTGCAGAAGATGAAACTGAGTCTCTTTGGAGAGAGTATGCCCTGTACAAAATACTGGATAAACGCCTAATATGACTCATTTGATGGATACACACTAGCACCATTCATCTTATCGTTTTCCAGAAATGATATTATTTGCTCAAACAACATAGCATTATGTACCTCACCCCAACATCCAGTAATCGCCCTCTTTTAGTTCTGCATCCTAGCATCAATCACACTTTGTAGTTGAGAAATGACAATGGCAACTTGGGCTCAGGTGTCAGGTACAGGGCTTGGAGCTTTCATTCCTCTTGATCAGCTCCTCCATCAACTTTGTTACCACTCTTAGCAGCACTACGAGTGTCTCAGCCACCAAGCCGAGGTATTATGCAGTTTAACCTTTTCAGCTCCATTTATTCAACAAATCTTAGCAGTATTTCCTTTCCATTCTCACTGATAGTACTCAGACCCACGCCCTCATCATCTAGCTCCTGGTTCAGTTCAATATACTTCTTTTCAGATCTCTTGATATTAAGCTTGCTTCTCTCTGACCCACCTGGATAACCCTACCAGTTCAATTTTACACAAATATCCACAATGTATTCCTTCATATTATTTTATTGATTTCCCAGTGGGTCTCTATTTTCTACCAAACCCAATGTAAACTTCAGTTTCTCATTTATTAGTATGACCCCGTCCTTTCTACCAAGCTAACCGTTCATTCGTTCCAACATTTATCTGTTATTCTAGAAAGGCTCTCACCAAACAATCTCATGTGAAATATTCTCAGTGGGGTTGACTGTCAGGCCTGGTAGTTCTTCAGAAGAAACCTAGTTTAGAAGAAAAAAAGTCTGTGATCATGGATCATGAGTCCAAGGAAATATTCCTAGTAGTAGACTTGGACTGCAACATGAATAATCAGCAATCTAAATGTTCATAGATACGGTAAACTCATCCATTAGATTTAAAGGGGTCTATACTATATATGAAGATACTCTTGTAGAAGTCTCCAGGACAATGAACCACTAAAAATAAACAAAAAACCCTCAAGATCATATCTTGAATATAATTAGACCACTGAATCAAACTATTTAAAAGGGTACACTTTATGGTAAGTGAATTATATCTCAATAAAGCTGTTATTAAAATAATTACAGCTTGATTTGGTTACGTCTCTCAGTGTCAGATGTACAAGCCATAGTAGTATTTCTCAAGCTTTAGTGTAGTGTTTCTCAAACTTTTTTCCCCAGGTTTATTGAGATATAAATGACAAAAAGCCCTGTGTAAGTTTAAGGTGTACAGTATAATGATTTGACTTACATATATTGTGAAATGATTACCACAGTTAAGTTTAGTTAACATCTATCATTTCATACAGATAACAAAAAAAGAAAAGAATATTTTTTTTATTTCTCAAACTTTTGTAAACTGTGACAGCTTGTTTACTTGCAAAGTCCAGGGTCCTACCTACAGAGATTATGATTTCATGAATGTACATCAGAGTACTGAATTGTGCACTTATATTAATCAGTCTAGGAGATTCTGTATGTATCCTATGGCCTACACTTTAAAATAATAATAACAATAGCACTGTTCTACACAGCAATCCGTCCTAGGAAAAAGCTGACCATGGCTGGAGGGGTTGTCAAAGTGCCAGTCAAACACATTGTTCCGGGGAAAAGTCAAGATTTTATGAACTGGAATATAATCAGAAAAACAAAGACACATTTCATTCAGACTGTCCAAATATGGCAGATGCAGTGGTTAGGGGAAAGTTACAGTTCATTGACTATAAAAGTACTCCTAAGCTGACCTGAGGGATTCAAATGATCAGGCTTAATAACAGGCTTAATTCAGCAAGACTAGCTTAGGGCGCCTTATTCATAGGTATGATAAGATGATAATATACCATCCATTTTGGATTGAATCACTCAGCAACTGGGATAGGAAGCTGCAGGTCAAAGACATCAGGCCTTGCACTTAGAAAAGGCTGGAAATTCAAGGAGTGACTAACAATACAAACACCCATGCTTGTTGCTGCTTCTCTACACCAGGAGCCTTTACATGCTTACATATCGTGTTCTGACTGGGTGGAGTGCCCAGAGTGATGGAGGAATTAGAGAAAGGGTATGCCTTCAATGTTGATTCTGGGTATTCACGAGCTGCTGACCAGCATAATTTGTGATTTCAAAGGCAGGTTTGAGAGCAGATGGGTTCTAAGGGGGCATAAAGGGATGCTTAGAACTTACTGAGAAAGAAGAAACTTTTTCTCTAGGAATGACGCGTGACGAGTAGTCTCAGAAACTAGGAAACACAGAAATATGGGTTCCGTGAAAGGGAATAAGCGGAAATTTTGTTATACCAAGCTGTACCTTTGAGGCCACAATTTAAGCCATGGTTTTAATCAAAGTCCTCTTAAAAGTCGCTATTCAGTATATGACATAAGATCTCATGCCTTCTAGCTATATTTTATTCCTTTTATCAGGACTTTATGTCAAGAATCATCTATTATGCGTAATTTAGCCCTAAACTGTTTCGTTTCCTTTCCTTTCCTAATCCCTCATGTATTCATTTAGTAAACATTTACTAAACTCCTTATTAGGCTAAAATGTCAAGGAAAAGCTCTTATTCTCAAAGGGCTGAGAGTCCAATATATCTTAACCTTTTATAGTTTAATCTTTTGGTCAATGACTGAACCATATCTCCCAGCTGTGTCCACTTTAACATCCATTACAACCAGACTCATTTTGTCTTTGAATACGTTTTTGCTGATTATCAAACACATTTATTAACTGACTTTCTTATGAAAATATTCTAGGCACCACAAATTACCTTATGCCTCAGGATGACCAGGGTTTATAATCTATAACACTGGGGATGCCAATATCTACAATTAGTCTGAATCTTTTCACTGAGATGAAAAATTGGTTCCATTTTTAAAAGTTATCTAATACTTGGGTTTTTAATATCGAACAAACTGACTGGAGTGGTTCCCAGAGAAAGGGAGTCTGTACAGGTACCAGACAGGCTTTTAGAGATCCAGTCTGAAGGAATGTCTAAATGTCACCATTTCTACATGAAGATGAGATTCAATTAAGTGGGGAAAAGGTTAAAATGGGAGAAAAACTATCAGTGAATTAGTTGTTTGACATAAGTGTTCTAAACAAGACAGCTGGGAGATGGAATCTTTAACTTTTCAATCAACTTTAGAAAAACAAAGTGCTAAATTGGCTGCCTTGACTCATTACAAACACCAACAGAAACTAAGGAGCTGAAGTCATATTTACAAAAGTTATTTATTCACTACCCTAGCAATTTATTCACCACCCTGAAATTGGTTGTTACCATCAACCAATTTCAGCATGTTTCATGGCCATCTGAGTAATGTCAGTTATGGAGCAAATAGTGGAGTTTCAGAAATAGTGACAGGAACTTTACTTTTAAAAATAAGTGTTGTTCTCTCTCACTTTTATAGTTATCATTATAGTTGAACCTGGGATTTCCTAGCAAAGAAAGAGAAGATTTAACTTCCTATGAGCGCTAGGCTTATAGACAGAGAAAACATTTGAAATGTCTTTGGTAGGTCATCTGGATACAGCACTGTAGGCTTTATTTCCCAAGATCATTAAACCTATCAAATTAATAAGACCCAGAGTCTCAAATACAAGAATTATTTAGGCAAATTTCAACTTAACAATTATTAAGATAATGGGCTGTTTCATCAAAATAATACATGAAATGAGACAAGTTTAAGAAAAAAAAATAGTGTCTTTTAAAATCATTATCCAGACTTGGTGGATTTCCTTGGTTAATGTAAGAGGAATATTTTAAATATTTTAAATGAGGTCCTGTAGCTATGTTCTATTTAGGAGGCTAAAAATGTCTCTTTGCAGAGATTATTCATAATTCATCTTAAAATTATGAGGAACTACAAATACTATATATATATAGTATATATAATATACTATTATCTATAGTTGCAATAATTTTATGGATAAATGTCATGACTTCACTAAAACAAATCTAAGTTCATGCTGAAACCCAGCTAAAGGATTGCTATGGGACAGGGTAAAAGGTGTCTTTGAAGAGTCTCTCATGACCAGAGCTTGCCTGGAAGGAAGAGAAGCAGGATAGAGTTTTGCAAGAGCCTATGCATGAAAATGGGCCAGCTGAAAGAGAAACCATGGTGACTGAAGAAAAGTGTAAGAAGAAAGCTGGTGTATGAGAAATTTGTGATGTCATATGAAGATGGGACTGTCAAACTGAAAAGTGAGAATCAGCAAATGACCAAGACAGATTGAGACTGAGTCAAATGTGTATGTTGCCAGCAGTGGAGGGAAAAGCAAATTCTTAGTCCGGATATCCCCTCTGGTTCTAATGTACTAAGAGCCAAAATCTACCATGAGCAGCCAGTGGAGCAAAAGTGCTGCAGAAGTCAAACCTATCAATAGCACATTGCATTGTTACCTTGCAACTGCATTGCCTTGGCTGTTGCTACTCCAGCTTCTTAAGTAAATAGATGCCATCTCAACAAGAAGGACTATAGGTGGGGAGAGGGGCGAATGAAATTAGAGCCTTATGTCAGTTCAAGAAGCAAATGCCATGGCAGAGTTAGAAGTACAAGATAGGGATTTCCTTGGTGGTCCAGTGGGTAAGACTTCACGCTCCCCATGCAGGGGGCCCGGGTTCGAGCCCTGATCAGGGAACTAGATATCATCTGCATGCCACAACTAAGAGTCCGCTTGCTGCAACTAAGAAGTCCACATGCTGCAACTAAAAGATCCCGCGTACCGCAACTAAGACCCAGCACAGCCTAAATAAATAAATATTAAAAAAAAAAAAAAAGAAGCACAAGATATTTACTGGGGGAAGGTCAGTGAACAATAAAGGGAAAAAGGAAGAGAGTAGACGGGGACTGCCTTTAGACTGGTTCAGCTCTGACACCTGGGAAAGGAGAGAGGGAAGGAAGGAAAATGCAGTAGGAAGAGCTTCATGTTGCACTGCAGCTCTGAGAAAGTCTCAGCCAACTCAGAGGAGCCCAGAGGAAAAATACCCATTAAGAGTCCTGCACTGAGCATAATTGGCCAGAGTCTAGTACCCCTGCTGGGCTCAGTCACTGGATGGAGGGATCCCGGCCTCAGTGTGAACAAGGTAGCATAGTCCAATAACAATATAGCTGGAGGCTATCAGCTACTCAGTCCTCACAGGAGCTTCTCTCTTAACATATTTGAGCAGCAGAACTCTGTTGCTGCCATAGTCCACCCCTCACTCTGCACAGATCAATTTTTCCATAAAGTTCTAAAGCATTTTCTCCATTTTTCCTTTGACCCTCTCTTCATAAAAGGAATAGAGAGGTTAGTGGGATGAGCTACATTCTCCATTGTTGCAGTTGTCTTGAGACTGCAACTGGTGATGGTCTCCAACCTCTACTATCCATTCTAAATTCCCTTCACCTTCACTTACCACCTCTGCAAGTCTTGATAGCTCACCTGGTATTACCTAAACCTTCATTCCTAAAAGGTCTAAATCCCTGGTAATCATACACATCTCAAGTGAGGAGCATTTCACATGATAATTCAGTCATAATTGTATAAGGGAATACCAAGAGGAAACAAGTAGATCATCTGAGTTCCATATATGTTCTTTTCTGCCCCAAGGTATAAAAGAACCCTATTTCCTCCTGCTGATCAGGATCAACTGCCCTGGCCAAGATGGTAACTTCTCTCATCTGCTGGCCCCTTTTCACAAGGAGTCCAGAGTTCTTGGGCAGCAGCCATGACTTATAGTTGAATGAGATCTGCTCTTTCCCCTGGCAAGAATGTTTTTTTTTTTTTTAACATCTTTATTGGGGTATAATTGCTTTACAATGGTGTGTTAGTTTCTGCTTTATTACAAGGCAAGAATGTTTTTCCTTTGGGGACTAGGATCTCTAGCCCTACATATCCCAGAGTTTCAGGGGTGAGAAGTATAAAGTCCTCAGTAGTTGCAGAATCTGATGACCAAAAACTATCTTAAAATAGAAATAGACAAGAGATCTAAGAATACATTAAACTACAACATTCTACCAGACCACTCTCTCCTGTGCGAGTCTATTTCCATTATACAACAGAGATCTCAGAGAGGGACCTGAAATAGCAATTTTACATATCAAAATAATAAACTGGCAAAACCCATCATAAGGTAGACTTCTTCTCTGAGCCATTTCAAACATATATTATGAAGTAAATAGTATGATTTTTTTTGAAGTCTCTATTTTCAAGGGCTGACTGTGACACTCATGACCATCTCTCTGCCATCAGTGCTCTAAGGGATGATACACATGAGAACAAGATATGTTCTTTGTTCCATTATTATTTGTCTACCTATACCCTCATTTTCCCAGGGAAAAATTGACACTTGCCCAATTTGCTGGTCAGCTACCTCCACCTTAAACTTGATGAAGGACTTTCATTCTCAGGGCATCTGTATACTCTTCCTCGCCCAACATGTACCTCTCTCCATGGCTTCTGGATTCCCGACCCCTTCTGAGGGTCCCCCTCCTGGTGCTAATGTACCAAATATAGACTTCTCTGTTCTGAGCCTTACTTACTAAGGAACAGGAAAATGTTTAACACTCCAAGCCTAAGGTATTTTCTCATTCATAAATCTGTGCATGCAAAATGTTTTTAGTGCCTCCTCCATGTCTAGAGTAGGAAAAACAGAAGAAAGAATAGAGAAAACTTAAACTTGAACTTGAAGTGAGGTTGTATGACTTTGAGCTCTGCTTCAACAAGTCAAATCAGCATGAAATTGAGACAGTTACCCAGTCTTTCTGATGTACATTTTCACTTGTAAAAAGGAGAAAATAGAGACCAACCAGAAAAAGATTTTTCTGAAAACAAAATGAGATAAAGGATGTGAAAGTCCATGGTAAACTCTGAAATGGATTACTCATGAAATGAGGTCATTATTAATAATAATAATGTTATATTCAGTATGAAGAAGTGTATCACCCTTAATCAATCTCCATTTTGTCAAAACAAAATAGTCAGAAGCAAGTTGAAGAAAGTGCACTTTTGAATACTTTAAATTGCACAAAGGATCCCCTACTCAGCGTATTCTAAGAACTTCATCCTTCTCCCTTACTATATGATCTTGGCCATTTACAGTTTACGCATTTTTTTTTTTACATTCTATTTTTTTAACATCTTTATTGGAGTATAATTGCTTTACAATGGTGTGTTAGTCTCTCCTTTAAAACAAAGTGAATCAGGTATATGTATACATATATCCCCATATTTCCTCCCTCTTGTGTCTCCTTCCTACCCTCCCTATCCCACCCCTCTAGATGGTCACAATGCACCGAGCTGATCTCCCTGTGCTATGCAGCTGCTTCCTACTAGCTACCTATTTTACATTTGGTAGTGTTTGTATGTCAGTGCTACTCTCTCACTTCATCCCAGCTTACCCTTCCCCCTGCCCGTGTCCTCAAGTCCATTCTCTATGTCTGCATCTTTATTCCTCTCCTGCCCCTAGTTTCTTCAGAACGTTGTTTTTTTCTTTTTTTAGATTACATACACATGTGTTAGCATACAGTATTTGTTTTTCACTTCCTGAATTACTTCACTCTGTATGACAGACTCTAGGTCCATCCATCTCACGACAAATAACTTAATTTCATTTCTTTTTATGGCTGAGAAATATTCCATTGTATATATGTGCCATGTCTTCCTTGTCCATTCATCTTTCAATGGACTTAGGTTGCTTCCATGTCCTGGCTATTGTAAATAGAGCTGCAATGAAACTGCGGTACATGACTCTTTTTGAATTATGGTTTCTCACGGTATATGCCCAGTAGTGGGATTGCTGAGTCATATGGTAGCTCTATTTTTAGTTTCTTAAGGAACCTCCATACTGTTCTCCATAGTGGCTGTATCAATTTACATTCCCACCAACAGTGCAAGAGGGTACCCTTTTCTCCACCCCTGCTCCAGCATTTATTTTTTATAGATTTTTTAATGATGGCCATTCTGACTGGTGCGAGGTGATACCTCATTGTGGTTTTGATTTGCATTTCTCTAATGATTACTGATATTGAGCAATCTTTCATGTGTTTGTTGGCAATCTGTATATCTTCTTTGGAGAAATGTCTATTTAGGTCTTTTGCCCATTTTTGGATTGGGTTGTTTGTTTTTTTGATATTGAGCTGCATGAGCTGCTTGCATAATTTGGAGATTAATCCTTTGTCAGTTGCTTCATTTGCAAATATTTTCTCCCATTCTGAGGGTTGTCTTTTCGTCTTGTTTATGCTTTCCTTTGCTGTACAAAAGCTTTAAAGTTTAATCAGATCCCATTTGTTTATTTTTGTTTTATTTCCATTTCTCTAGGAGTTGGGTCAAAAGGATGTTGCTGTGATTTATGTCATAGAGTGTTCTGCCTATGCTTTCCTCTAAAAGTTTTATAGTGTGTGGCCTTACATTTAGGTCTTTAATTCATTTTGAGTTTATTTTTATGTATGGTGTTAGGGAGTGTTCTAGTTTCATTCTTCTATATGTAGCTGTCCACGTTTCCCAGCACTTATTGCTGAGGCTGTCTTTTCTCCACTGTATATTCTTGCCTCTTTTATCAAAAATAAGGTGACCATATGTGTGTGGGTTTGTCTCTGGGCTTTTTATCCTGTTCCATTGATCTATATTTCTGTTTTTGTGCCAGTACCATACTGTCTCGATTACTGTAGCTTTGTAGTATAGTCTGAAGTGTGGGTGCCTGATTGCTCCAGCTCCGTTTTTGTTTCCCAACATTGCTTTGGCTATTCGGGGTCTTTTGTGTTTCCATATAAATTGTGAAATTTTTTGTTATAATTCTGTGAAAAATGCCATTGGTAGTTTGATAGGTATTGCATTGAATCTGTAGATTGCTTTGGGTAGTAGAGTCATTTTCACAATGTTGATTCTTCCAATCCAAGAATATGGTATATCTCTCCATCTGTTTGTATCATCTTTAATTTCTTTCATCAGTGTCTTATAGTTTTCTGCATACAGGTCTTTTGTCTCCTTAGAAAGGTTTATTTGTAGGTATTTTTTTATTTTTGTGGCAGTGGTAAATGGGAGTGTTTCCTTAATTTCTCTTTCAGATGTTTCATTGTTAGTGCATAGGAGTGCAAGATATTTCTGTGCATTAATTTTTATCCTGCTACTATATCAAATTCATTGATTCGCTGTAGTAGTTTTCAGGCAGCGTCTTTAGGATTCTCTTTGTATAGTATCATGTCATCTGCAAATAGTGACAGCTTTACTTCTTTTCTGATTTGGATTCCTTTTATTTCTTTTTCTTCTCTGATTGCTGTGGCTAAAAGTTCCAAAACAATGTTGAATAACAGTGGTGAGAGTGGGCAACCTTGTCTTGTTCCTGATATTAGAGGGAATGGTTTCAGTTTTTCACCATTGAGAACGATGTTGGCTGTGGGCTTGTCATAAATGGTCTTTAT
The DNA here is from genome assembly GCF_963455315.2 of Globicephala melas. Taxonomy (NCBI): domain Eukaryota; kingdom Metazoa; phylum Chordata; class Mammalia; order Artiodactyla; family Delphinidae; genus Globicephala; species Globicephala melas. The sequence goes on along the minus strand of NC_083321.1, from coordinate 28,162,444 downwards.
TTTTTTGAGGTAAGTTCTCTCTATCCCTACTTTATGGAGGGTTTTTATCTTAAATCAGTGTTGAATTTTGTTGAAAATTTTTCTGCATCTATTGAGAGGATAATATGGTTTTTATCCTTCAATTTGTTGATATGGTGTATCACATTGTTTGATTTGTGTATATTGAAGAATCCTTGCATTCCTCGGATAAACCCCACTTGATCATGGTGTATGATCCTTTTAATGTACTGTTGGATTCTGTTTGCTAGTATTTTGTTGAGGATTTTTGCATCTATGTTCATCAGTGATATTGCCCTGTCATTTTCTTTCTTTGTGACATCTTTGTCTGGTTTTGGTATCAGAGTGATGGTGGCCTCATAGAATGAGTTTGGGAGTGTTCCTCCCTCTGCTATATTTTGGAAGAGTTTGAGAAGGATAGGTGTTAGCTCTGCTCTAAATGTTTGATAGAATTCGCCTGTGAGAATCAGGCTCCCTGACTTCAGACTATACTACAAAGCTACAGTAATCGAGACAGTATGGTACTGGCACAAAAACAGAAATATAGATCAATAGATCAGGATAGAAAGCCCAGAGATAAACCCACACACATATGGTCACCTTATCTTTGATAAAGGAGGCAGGAATGTACAGTGGAGAAAGGACAGCCTCTTCAATAAGTGGTGCTGGGAAAACTGGACAGGTACATGTAAAAGTATGAGATTAGAAAACTCCCTAACACCATACACAAAAATAAGCTCAGAATGGATTAAAGACCTAAATGTAAGGCCAGAAACTATCAAACTCTTAGAGGAAAACATAGGCAGAACACTCTATGACATAAATCATAGCAAGATCTTTTTTGACCCACCTTCTAGAGAAATGGAAATAAAAACAAAAATAAACAAATGGGACCTAATGAAACTTCAGAGCTTTTGCACAGCAAAGGAAACCATAAACAAGACCAAAAGACAGCTCTCAGAATGGGAGAAAATATTTGCAAATGAAGCAACTGACAAAGGATTAATCTCCAAAATTTACAAGCAGCTCATGCAGCTCAATAACAAAAAAACAAACAAACCAATCCAAAAATGAGCAAAAGACCTAAATAGACATTTCTCCAAAGAAGATATACAGATTGCCAACAAACACATGAAAGGATGCTAAACATCATTAATCATTAGAGAAATGCAAATCAAAACTACAATGAGATATCATCTCACACTGGTCAGAATGGCCATTATCAAAAAATCTACAACAATAAATGCTGGAGAGGGTGTGGAGAAAAGGGAACACTCTTACACTGCTGGTGGGAATGTGAATTGGTACAGCCACTATGGAGAACAGTACGGAGGTTCCTTAAAAAACTACAAATAGAACTACCATACAACTCAGCAATCCCACTACTGTGCATATACCCTGAGAAAACCATAATTCAAGAAGAGTCATGTACCAAAATGTTCATTGCAGCTCTATTTACAATAGCCAGGACATGGAAACAACCTAAGTGTCCATCATTGGATGAATGGATAAAGAAGATGTGGCACATATATACAATGGAATATTACTCAGCCATAAAAAGAAACAAAATTGAGCTATTTGTAGTGAGGTGGATGGACCTAGAGTCTGTCATACAGAGTGAAGTAAGTCAGAAAGAGACAGACAAATACCACATGCTAACACATATATATGAAATCTAAGAAAAAAAACAAAAAATATCATGAAGAACCTAAGGGTACGACGGGAATAAAGACACAGACCTACTAGAGAATGGACTTGAGGATATGGGGAGGGGGAAAGGTAAGCTGTGACAAAGTGAGAGACTTGCATAGACATACATACACTACCAAACATAAAATAGATAGCTAGTGGGAAACAGCCGCATGGCACAGGGAGATAGCTCGGTGCTTTGTGACCACCTAGAGGGGTGGGATAGGCAAGGTGGGAGGGAAGGAGATGCAAGAAGAAAGAGATATGGGAACATATGTATATGTATAACTGATTCACTTTGTTATAAAGCAGAAACTAACACACCATTGTAAAGCAATTATACTCCAATAAAGATGTAAAAACAACAACAACAAAATTCGCCTGTGAATCCATCTGGTCCTTGGCTTTTGTTTGTTGGAAGATTTTTAATTACAGTCTCATTTTCACTGCTTTTGATTGGTCTGTTTATATTTTCTATTTCTTCCTGGTTCAGGTTCAGAAGGCTGTGCTTTTCTAAGAATTTGTCCATTTCTTCCAGGTTGTCCATTTTACTGGCACATATTTGCTTGTACTAATCTCTCACGATCCTTTGTATTTCTGCAGTGTCAGTTTTTACTTCTCCTTTTTCATTTCTAATTCTATTGACTTGACTCTTCTCCCTTTTTTTTTTTTTGATGAGTCTAATGGTTTATCAATTTTGTTTATCTTCTCAAAGAACCAGGTTTTAGTTTTATTGATCTTTGCTATCATTTCCTTTATTTCTTCTTCATTGATTTCTCATCTGATCTTTATGATTTCTTTCCTTCTGCTAACTTCGGGGTATTTTTTGTTCTTCTTTCCCCAATTGCTTTAGGTGTAAGGTTAGGTTGTTTATTTGAGATGTTTCTTGTTTCTTCAGGTAGGATTGTATTGCTATAAACGTCCCTCTTAGAACTGCTTTTGCTGCATCCCATAGGTTTTGGGTCGTCGTGTCTCCATTGTCATTTGTTTCAAGGTATTTTTTGATTTCCTCTTTGATTTCTTCAGTGATCTCTTGGTTATTAAGTAGTGTATAGTTTAGCCTCCTTGTGTTTTTAATTTTTACAGATTTTTCCCTGTAATTGATATCTAGTCTCATAGTGTTGTGGTCAGAAAAGATACTTGATACGATTTCAATTTTCTTAAATTTACCAAGGCTTGCTTTGTGACCCAGATAGGATCTATCCTGGAGAATGTTCCAAGAGCAATTGAGAAGAAAGTGTATTCTGTTGTTTTTGGATGGAATGTCCTATAAATATCAATCAAGTCCATCTTGTTTAATGTATCATTTAAAGCTTGTGTTTGCTTATTTATTTTCATTTTGGATAATCTGTCCATTGGTGAAAGTGGGGTGTTATAGTCCCCTACTATGATTGTGTTTTGTTGATTTTCCCTTTTATGGCTGTTTATGTAGTGAGGTGTTCCTATGTTGGGTCCATAAATACTTACAATTGTTATCTCGTCTTCTTGGATTGATCCCTTGATCATTATGTAGTGTCCTTTTTTTTCTCTTATAATAGTCTTTATTTTAAAGTCTATTTTGTCTGATATGAAGATTGCTACTCCAGCTTTCTTTTGGTTTCCATTTGCATGGAATATCTTTTTCCATCCCCTCATTTTCAGTCTGTATGTGTCCCTAGGTCCAAAGTGGGTCTCTTGTAAACAGCACATATACGGGACTTGTTTTTGTATCCATTCAGCCAGTCTATGTCTTTTGGTTGGAGCATTTAATCCATTTACATTTAAGGTAGCTATCTATATGTATTTTCCTATTACCATTTTCTTAAGTGTTTTGTGTTTGTTATTTTAGGTTTTTTCCTTTTCTTGTGTTTCCTGCCTAGAGAAGTTCCTTTAGCATTTGTTGTAAAGCTGGTTTAGCAGTGCTGAATTCTCTTAGCTTTTTCTTCTTTGTAAAGGTTTTAATTTCTCCGTCGAATGTGAATGAGATCCTTGCTGGGTAGAATAATCTTGGTTGTAGGGTTTTCCCTTTCATCACTTTAAATATGTCCTGCTACTCCCTTCTGGCTTGCAGAGTTTCTGCTGAAAGATCATCTCGAACCTTGGGGATTCCCTTGTATGTTATTTGTTCTTTTTCCCTTGCTGCTTTCAATATTTGTTCTCTGTATTTAATTTTTGATAGTTTGATTAATATGTGTCTTGGCATGTTTCTCCTTGGATTTATCCTGTATGGGACTCTCTGTGTTTCTTGGAGTTGAATAACTCTTTCCTTTCCCATATTAGGGAAGTTTTCAACTCTAATCTCTTCAAATATTTTCTCAGTCCCTTTCTTTTTGTTTTCTTCTTCTGGGACCCCTAGAATTTGAATGTTGGTGTGTTCAATGTTGTCCTAGTGGTCTCTGAGACTGCCCTCAATTCTTTCCTTTCTTTTTTCTTTATTCTGCTCTGCAGTAGTTATTTCCACTATTTTATCTTCCAGGTCACTTATCCTTTATTCTTCCTCAGTTATTCTGCTATTGATTCTTTCTAGAAAATTTTTAATTTCATATACTGTGTTGTTCATCATTGTTTGTTTGCTCGTTAGTTCTTCTAGGTCCTTGTTAAACGTTTCTTATATTTTCTCCATTGTATTTCCAAGATTTTGGATCATCTTTACTATCATTACTCTGAATTCTTTTTCAGGTAGACTGCGTATTTCCTCTTCATTTGTTTGGTCTGGTGGGTTTTTATCTTGCTCCTTCATCTGCTGTGTGTTTCTCTGTCTTCTCATTTTGCTTAACTTACTGTGTCTGTGGTCTCCTTTTTGCAGGTTGCCTGTTCATAGTTCCTGTTGTTTTTGGTGTCTGCCCTCAGTGGCTAAGGTTGGTTTAGTGGGTTTTGTAGGCTTCCTGGTGGAGGGGACTAGTGCCTGTGTTCTGGCAGATTAGGCTGGATCTTGTCTTTTTGGTGGGCAGGTCCACATCTGGTGGTGTGTTTTGGGGTGTCTGTAAACTTATTATTATATTAGGTGGCCTCTCTGCTAGTGGGTGGGGTTATGTTTCTGTGTTGCTAATTTTTTGGCATAGGGTGTCCAGCACTATAGCTTGCTGGTCTTTGAGTGGAGCTGGGTTTATTGTTGAGATGGAGATTTCTGGGAGAGTTTTCGCTGTTTGATATTACATGGAGCCAGGAGGTCTCCTGTGGACCAATGTCCTGAACTCGGCTCTTCCACCTCAGAGGCACAGTCCTGAAAAGCGGCTGGAGCACCAAGACCCTGTCTGCCACACAGCTCAGAAGAAAAGGGAGAAAACATGAAAGAAAGAAAGAAGGAAAGAAGGAAAGAAAGAAAGAAAGAAAGGAAGGAAGGAAGGAAGGAAGGAAGGAAGGAAGAAGGAATAAAATAAAGTTATAAAATAAAAAATAATTATTAAAAATTTAAAAAAATTAAAAGTAATATAAAATTTTTAAAAGAAAGAAAGAAAGAACAAAAGAAGAGAGCAACCAAACCAAAAAACAAATCCACCAATGATAACAAGCACTAAAAATTATACTAAAAAAAAAAAATAGAAAGAAAAAGGACTGACAGAATCCTAGGAAAAATGGTAAAAGCAAAGCTATACAGACAAAATTACACAAAGAAGCATACACATACACACTCACAAAATGAGAAAAAGGAAAAAAATAGATATATTTTTGATCCCAAAGTCCACGGCCTCAATTTTGGGATGATTTGTTTTCTATTCAGGTATTCCACAGATGCAGGGTACATCAAGTTGATTGTGGAGATTTCATCTGCTGCTCCTGAGGATGCTATGAGAGATTTCCTTTTCTCTTCTTTGTTTGCACAGCTCCTGGGGTTCACCTTTGATTTGGCCCTGCCTCTGCGTGTAGGTCGCCTGAGGGCATCTGTTCTTCTCTTAGACAGGACCTGGTTAAAGTAGCAGCTGATTAGGGGGCTCTGGCTCACTCAGGCTGGGGGTATGGAGGGTTACAGAATGCAGGGTGAGCCTGCAGTGGCAGAGGACAGCGTGAGGTTGCCACAGCCTGAGGCACGCCATGTGTTCTCCCAGGGAAGTTGTCGCTGGATCACAGGACACTGGCAGTGTCAGGCTGCACAGGCTCCCAGGTGGGGAGGTGTGGAGAGTGACCTGTGCTTGCACACAGGCTTCTTTGTGGCTGCAGGAGCAGCCTTAGCGTTTCATGCCCGTCTCTGTTGTCCGCACTGATAGCCACGGCTCGCACCCGTCTCTGGAGCTCGTTTAGGTGGTGCTCTGAATCCCCTCTCCTCGTGCACCCTGAAACAATGGTCTCTTGCCTCTTAGGCAGATTCAGAGTTTTCCCAGACTCCCTCCTGGCTAGCCTCCTGGCTAACCTCCTGGCTAGCTGTCGTGCACTAGCCCCCTTCAGGCTGTGTTCATGCAGCCAACCCCAGTCCTCTTCTGGGATCTGAACTCCGAAGCCCGAGCCTCATCTCCCAGCCCCCACCCGCCCCGGCGGGTGAGCAGACAAGCCTCTCAGGCTGTTGAGTGCTGGTCGGCACCGATCCTCTCTGCAGGAATCTCTCCGCTTTGCCCTCTGCACTCCTATTGCTGAGCTCTCCTCTGTGGCTCCAAAGCTTCCCCCATACCCCTGCCCGCCCCCCCACGTTTCCTTCAGTGAAGGGTCTTCCTAGTGTGTGGAAACTTTTCCTCCTTCACAGCTCCCTCCCAGAGGTGCAGGTCCTGTTCCTATTCTTTTGTCTCTGTTTTTTGTTTTTTCTTTTGCCCTACGCGGGTATACGGGGAGCTTCTTGGCTTTTGGGAAGTCTGAGGTCTTCTGCCAGTGTTCAGCAGGTGTTCTGTAGGAGTTGTTCCACATGTAGATGTAATTTTGATGTATTTGTGGGGATGAAGGTGATCTCCACATCTTACTCCTCCGCCATCTTGAAGGTCGCTTCCCCTAGATTATTTATTTGAGATTTTTCTAGTTTCTTGAGGTGATATTGAATTGCTATAAACTTCCCTCTTAGAAGTGCTTTTGCTTTGTCCCATAGGTTTTGGGTCATCATGTTTCAGTTTCATTTGTTTCTATGTATTTTTTAATTTCTTCTTTGATTTCTTCAGTGAAATCTTGGTTACTTAGTAGTGCACTGTTTAGCCTCCATGCATTTGTGTTGTTTACAGTTTTTTTTTCCTGTACTTGATTTCTAGTCTCATAGTGTTGTGGCCAGAAAAGATGCTTGATACGATTTCAATTTTCTTAAATTCTCTGAGGCTTGATTTGTGACCCAAGATGTGATCTATCCTGGAGAATGTTCTGTGTGCACTTGAAAAGAAATTGCATTCTGCCACTTTTGGGTGGAATGTTCTATAAATATCAATTAGATATATCTGATCTATTGTGTCATTTACAGCTTGTGTTTCCTTATTTATTTTCTGTTTGGATGATCTGTCCATTGGTGAAAGTGGGCTGTTAAAGTCCCCTACTATTATCGTGTTACTGTCAATTTCTCCCTTCACGGTTGTTAGCATTTGCTTTATGTTTTGAGGTGTTCCTGTGTTGGGTGCACAAACATTTATAATTGTTATATCTTCTTCTTGGATTGATCCTTTGATCATTATGTAGTGTCCTCCTTATCTCTTGTAACAGTCTTTTTTTAAAGACTGATAGGAGTATTGCTACTCCAGCTTTCTTTTGATTTCCATTTGCATGGAATATCTTCTTCTATCCCTTCACTTTCAGTCTGTATGTATCCCTAGGTCTGAAATGGGTCTCTTGTAGTCAGCATAGGTATGGGTCTTGTTTTTTGTTTTTGTTTTTGTTTTTGTTTTTGTGGTACGTGGGCCTCTCACTGTTGTGGCCTCTCCCGTTGCGGAGCACAGGCTCCAGACGCGCAGGCTCAGCGGCCATGGCTCACGGGCCCAGTCGCTCCAGGGCATGTGGGATCCTCCTGGACTGGGGCACAAACCTGTGTCCCCTGCATCAGCAGGTGGACTCTCAACAACTGCGCCACCAGGGAAGCCCTATGGGTCTTGTTTTTGTATCCATCCAGCCAGTCTATGTCTTTTGGTGGGGGCATTTAATCCATTTACATTCAAGGTTATTATCGATATGTATGTTTCCATTACCGTTTTCTTAATTGTTTTGTGTTTGTTTTTGTGGGTCTTTTTCTTCTCTTCTGTTTCCAGCCTAGAGAAGTTTCTTCAGCATTTGTTGTAAAGCTGGTTTGATGGTGCTAAATTCTCTTAGCTTTTGCTTGTCTGAAAAGCTTTTGACTTCTCCATTGAATCTGAATGAGATCCTTGCTGGGTAGAGTAATCTTGATTGTAGGTTTTTCTCTTTCATCACTTTAAGTATATCCTGCCACTCCCTTCTGGCCTATAGAGTTTCCACTGAAAAATCAGCTGATAACCTTATGGAGATTCCTTTGTGTGTTATTTTGTTTTTCCCTTGCTGCTTTTAATATTTTTTCTTTAAATTTAATTTTTGTTAGTTTTATTAATATGTGTCTTGGTGTGTTTTTCCTAGGTTTTATCCTGTATGGGACTCTCTGTACTTCCTGGACTTGGGTGACTATTTCCTTTCCCATGTTATGGAAGTTTTCAACTATAATCTTTTCAAATATTTTCTCAGACCCTTTTTTTCTTTTTAGTACACGGGCCTCTCACTGTTGTGGCCTCTCCCGTTGCAGAGCACAGGCTCAGCGGCCATGGCTCATGGGCCCAGCCGCTCCATGGCATGTGGGATCTTCCCGGACCAGGGCATGAACCCATGTCCCCTGCATCATCAGGCAGACTCTCAACCACTGTGCCACCAGGGAAGCCCTCTCAGACCCTTTCATTTTCTCTTCTTTTTCTGGGAGCCCTATAATTCGAATGTTGGTGTGCTTAGTATTGTCGCTGAGGTCACTGAGATTGTCTTCAATTCTCTTCATTCTTTTTTCTTTATTCTGCTGTGTGGCAGTTATTTCCACCATTTTGTCTTCCAGCTCATTTATTCGTTTTACTGCCTCAGTTATTCTGATTCCTCCTAGTGTATTTTTCACTTCAGTTATTTGTTGTTCATCTCTGTGTTTTTTGTTCTTTAGTTCTTCTAGATATTTGTTAAACATTTCTTGTATTTTCTCAATCCGTGCCTCCATTCTATTTCTGAGATTGTGTTCATCTTTACTATCATTACTCTGAACTCTTTTTCAGGTAGATTGCCTATTCCCCTTCGTTTATTTGGTCTTGTAGGTTTTCACCTTGCTCCTTCATCTGTGACATATTTTTTTGCCATCTCATCTTTTTTTTTTTTTTTTTAATAAGTGGGACTGTGCTCCTGTCTTACTGGTTGTTTGGCCTGAGGCTTCCCACACTGGAGGTTGTAGGCTATTGGGTAGAGCTGGGTCTTGGTGCTGAGATGAGGAACTCTGTGAGACCTCACTCTGATGAATATTCCCTGGGGTCTGAGGTTCTCTGTTAGTCCAGTAGTTTGGACTCGGAGCTTCCATCACAGGAGCTTTGGCCTGACTCCAGGCTCATGAACCAAGATCCCACAAGCCGCATGGAGTGGCCAAAAAAAAAAAGAGAGAACAATAACAAAGTAAAAAATAAAATTAGACTAGGAAACTAATAAATATGTTAGAAAGAATATAAAAATAAAAATATAGATTAATCAACAACTGAAAGGTACATCAGTACCACAATATTAATAAAGAGGAGGGGAAAAAAAAAGGGGGGGAAAGGCCTTGGCTGTGGAGGGCGGGGCCTAAGCAAGGGCGAGGTTTGGGCAGTGGGCGGGCCTAAGCAAGGGTGAGGTTTGGGTGGTGAGTAGGGACCTATGCTCAGGACCCACAGGGCTGGAAAAGGCCCTGGGGGCTCTGGGGGGTGGGGCTTAGACTCAAGGAACAGAAGGGGCCCAGGTGTGCCCCCCACTCCTGGTCTCAGAGTGCAGGGGACCTCACCTGGGGGCCCAACAGGCTTCCTGGGCTTGAGTGGATGGGGCAAATGTCCTACTCTCCTCTCCTGATCCTCCAGTCTGGGAGGGCCCCTCCCACCTGCCTCTCCTGATCTCCCCAGCCTCAGGGGCATCGATCCTGTCTGGCCTCCACTTATCCACTTCCCTCAGTCCCCCTACATCATACCAGTTCACTTTGGGGTTCCTCCCCTCTTCTTGGGCCTCAGAGTCCTCCACCAGCGGCTGGCAGTCACCCTAGTTGTGGGGAGACATTAACTCTGTGTCTTCGCACACAGTCATCTTCAAGATTTTGCTTAGCCATGTTCTTTCATCTATCATCAGGATTAGTAACTCCTGTCTTACTCATTTCTGAAGGTAATTGTGAAACCTCATAAAATAATAAAATTAAAGCATTTTGTACACTGTAATGTGACAAACACATTACAGGTTTTGTCTTTTTCACCTTCTTATTGTTTTAGATAGTGCTTTTAGAAATCTGTCTTAGCTTGGTCTTCTACTTAAAAATTCTTAAAAACAGTATCCAATGAGTCATATGTATTGAAATTTGGTATTAGAAATATTTAAACACATTTGATTTCGTCTCTCTTTGTCCCTGTGTGCTATGTTATTTGTATGTTCCAGATCAGAGTTTGCCAAAAGAGGAACTCGTACATGATTTGGAAGTCAAGCCAATATTCCCTTGAAGTCGTTGCAGTCAGACCAACATGATAAGGACAAATGAAGAGGTACCAGGTAAATCCAACCTTGTACATGTTCTCTGATGCTCCACATCCAGCTAGGGCCTTACTACAGGCTCCACTGGCTCCACTGACCAATAGCAATGTCAGCCCCAACACTAGAAACTTGGCTATAGATCCACAAAGGGTAACTTCACCTCCACAGAAGTGAAAGCATCTTCCAAGACAGCAATTTCCATAGACTCCTTAAAGTCCCCCTTGTGCTGTCCACATTGGCTCTGACCTGTCCACTTGCCACAGTGTATCAGGCAAATTGGTTTGTGACTCTTACTTAAACTCTTTTCATACCTCTACTTCCTCATCTCCTCCTCCATTTGTGTAAGTTCTAATTTTTATAATAAATCTCCAATTTCCATAAAACTTATAATGGCTCTCTTTGCTGACTGGTACAAAGATGCTGTAATTCCCATTCCTGCTGCAAACCTCTGACAGATTTGATAACTAGCCAAAGCTAAATATGTCAAAAAGTATAAAAAATATAGTATCATTAGCTTAAAACCGATAGGAATTTAGTTATTTTTTTCTGTTGCTATATGGGTTTTATTATTGATAACACTTAGTAGCCAAAGTAAGATTGAATGCCCTTGAGTGCTCTGAAAAGACTTAGAGATTCTTGGGTACAAAGGACCTTAGAAGCTACTTCATCCATGTCCTTACAAGGTAGATGAGGAAACTAATTTCCAGAGATGTCAACTTATTTGCCTAACATCCCTTAGCATCAATGACTTGCCATTCTGTTAAATGCAGATTTCTTAAGCTGTTCCCTTAACTGATCATAAGGAATGCGAACCATCTTACTCAGTGAATCCATGTCATGCAGAATGTCTGTGTCTATGTTTTAAACAGCTTCCTCTTCTTATCCATGATCCTATTCCTTAATCTTTGCTCCACCTTCCTTTTGTCTCCACAGCTACCAGCTTCCGTTCCATGCCATGTGAATTGCATTGCTCTTGCCTTACCCAAATATATACTAAGATTTCTTCTCCTCACCTCATTTTGGCCTTAACTAATAAAATAAACAATCTCCCATTTTGGCCTTAACTAATAAAATAAACAATCTCCCTTTTTGGCCTTAACTAATAAAATAAATAATCTCCTAGCCATATCAGACATTTGGTGCACCTCTTATAAAATGTGCTTTTAGTAATATCCATTCTGTGTTATCTTTGCTCACAGGTTGTATTTCAAAGATAATGCAACAGGAGAGAGTTGGCACAGATTGGGTTTTTAGTGAACCAGACTATCAAATGAATGGAGCACTGAAAACTATTCAAGCAGTGGAAATACATTTCATTATAGTGCAATGTCACTGCATGTCGATGAGCACACACCTGAATACAATCATTAGAAGTGAAAGTTTCAGAGGCCTGAAATACCTGCAGGCAGCCTTTTCTTAGGTCAGCACTGGAAAGTTTTAGAAATGATGCACTGCTCCTTCAAAATCATTGGTAATACAGTGGCCTTCTCCAAAATTAAATCTTGTCTGGCCTGAGAAAGAAGATATGTTTCTCAAAACGCCACCTGTCTTCTACTTTTTCCTTTGCCCAGAATATTCTCAGGAGAGTTTCTATTTATTATAACTAGATGTTGGTAAATTCAGTCATGTATCTTAACAGTTTTGTAAACTACAAATTTAGTTTTACATTATTTATTCTGACAACTCTTCCTGACTACCTCCTGTATGCTGACTTGGTGGAAAATGTTGGGGGTATAGTATGAAAGTTCATTCAACTCTAAATTTGTGAGAGTGGGAACCTTGTACTTATTCATTGATAATATACTCTACAGTTCATGCCCTGCTGAAGATAATTACACTATTTGTACTAAGTGAGATAACAGTGATATAAATGCAGAACTGGGGAAGTTGATAGGAGAAAAAGTCAAACTGATATTCTGATTCAGGAGTCCCACTATAGAAAGTGCGTCAGGTGCCTTATTGGACAACTGAAGAAATAAACTCATCTACAGTGAAACAGTGATGAAGAAGGCCATGCCTGATCTCAATCTAGAAGGGCAAGAAAGGGGGAAGAGTGTTCAAATGTAAAAAGACCCAGATATGTTGTACAAAATGCTACTTTCAGCATCTGCCGTTACTCATGGATATTCCAAAACGTCAGAAAGAGGAGCTGAGATTCCTGAGAAGTGAGTGCTTTGCTAAAAACTTAGGGGGGCTTTCACAGAATGACTAGAAGGCTTTGTAGTCTTGTTTGGATATATTTATGCTTCTTCCAAACAGATAGAATAAGAACAAAAACTGGCAAAAAGCCAACTAAACAAGCCAACAAAATAAACAGCACTTCATTACCTGAATCCCTATTGGCTTTGTCAATGAACAAGGGGTTAAATATAAAAGGAACTGGTAAAGCAGCTACAGATTTGTGTCCTGGCAAAAGAGACAGATAGCAAATAAGCAAGTTTATACTAATGGGCTGCTGTAGCATTTTGTATATTTATAATAAGGTCTAAAACTACGGAATCTGCTGGTAAATGATAAACATCTTAAATTCAGTTAGAAAATCAAGAATATCTAGAGTAGTAGGAAAAATATGAAGCTTAAATCTAAAATTAAACTCACGAGTATAAACAATTCAAGCAAGAGCCAGGTGTTGGATGCAAAGTCAACTAAAATTTTAGCGACTTCAGTGTTATTTTAGCTAGCAGGAATCATTTCAGGAGGCTGGAAGGCACAGACTGCCATACCCAAGAGATTGAGCTTACATCCCAAGCTTAGAATAGAACCTTTCCTGGTTATGCTGTTGGTATTTTAAGAAACATGACAGCCCCATCTGCCATCCATATGAGAAGTCACTCTTTCTAAGATGTCATGAATTTACGCCTGTAACCCCAAACTAACAGGAAAAGGAAATATCATTCTCCCCCATCTCCTTCCAAGCAAGGTTTAATGTGCAATAGTCTAGCACTCTTTCCAAGAAGATAACCAAAGATTTTCTTCTACAAATATATATCAAAGTATGTCAATATCCAAAGAGTACAAGAGGTAAAAATAAAAAAAGTAGCAATACTCACAATGACTATTTTTACCTTAAAATTTCCTTGCCAAATCTTCACTAATCACTTGACATGCATTATCTCTTTTAAATCTAACCCTTACAATGACTCTCAGAGTTTAGTTACAGCTATAATCATTTAGTAGATGAAAAAAATCCTTAGAGAAATTAAGATACAGGTTCAATCAATCCACAATGATAGCAAAGTTAACAGGACTAGGATTCAAGTCCACATTTTTCTGATGCCAAATGTCATGATCTTAACTATTCTGACATAGTGTTTCTATAAACACGTTACTCCCTTGATTACAATCTTTTGACAGCCCCTCATCACCTGTAGCAAGTTTCCTCATTCTGCCATAAATTGGCTCTAGACAGAATTCCGGGTGTCTATAAACATGGATGAGAAAAAAATAACATTTTCATTTTTACCAACCCCTTCACTTTGGCATATCCTTCATTTACGAATGTAGGCAAAACACTATATCAGCATTAGTAGTACCTCCAACTTTGTCACTAATAGAAAGCACAGATATTTTCATACCACTTAACAGTTGCAAAATATCTCAAAATATTATTTATTGCCATCACCATTTTTGTAATTATGTTAGTTGTTAGGCCTGCCACTGCACCTTGTCATTTACTGCACTCATAAAGAAACAATATATATATGATTATATCACAATTTAAAAACTATTTTGGTTCAAGCTAAATGCCTTCCTTTGAAATCCTAATAGTCTTATTTTATATCACTTAAAAATATCATTCTGAGGAGTCTGTAGGCTTCACTAGACTACCAAAGAGTTGCGTGGCACACAAAATTTAATTTAAGAAACACTGCTCCATAGGATAGGATTCAAACACTCTTATATGGCCTCCAAAACTTTTCATGGAGTCTATCGGACAAAGAGCATTTCCTGGCCCAAGCTGAGCCCATAAGAATCTCTTGTAATGGTTTCTGAGCTGGAATTGAGGATTGAATCAGCTTCTCTCTGGGAACATAGTTTTGAAGTTGTTAAGCTGTGAAGTCTTTGGTGGCTGTGTTTGTCCCATTGAAGCCAAAGAAGCCTCTATGTGTTAGGGGAGAATAAAGCTAAATAAATACATCCATAAGTAAAGTCAAATCAGTAGGTCTTAGTCACCTCTATTGTCTTACTGTCTGCCCCCAGGCTCAATTTAAAATTCTTCTAAATTGATTAACTTCATGCTTTCTATCTCCTTCCAAGATGACCCTGTTTGTCATTAAGATGCACACCCAGGTTAATCTTTAACAATGACTGTGTTCACATCACATCACTCCTCAAAAAACTTCCATGACTGTCCATTGTGGACAAATCAAAGTTCAGACTCCTTCAGTGGATGTATATTCAAGAATTTCCATGTAACAGACCCACCTTGCCTTTCCAACTTAGTCTCAACTTCTTCCTCTCCTTCCTTTTATTATAGCCAAACTGGATCAATCACTATTTCTTGTTTGTGGCTCTTTACTTTCCTCCCTCTGTGCTTTTAATTAAACTCTTCCCTGTACCTGGGATGCCTCTTTAATCTTCACATGTCTAAATCATACTTACTCGTCAAGGTCTGGCACAAATGTAACCATCCTCACCCCATCCTAATATCTGATTCTTCCCAGTAGAAATAACATTTATTTTCTGAACTTTATTTATAATCCACCTATCCCATCCACTGGCCGTTTACCCTATTCTATCTAATTATATAAGTATTTCATATATAAATTTTCTCCCATAATAGTAATAGTAGTAAGAACAATTGAGCATTTAGCCTATGCCAAGGAATGCTACCAAGGAAGTTGGATAAACACTTTAATTGAATTGTCTTATTTAACTCTCACAACAACCCTGTGAGTTAAAAACTATTATTGTACCATTTTACAGATGAAGAAACTGAGGTAATAACAATTAGAACATCTTACAAAAGGGTGGAAATACTAGCTCTCAAAACTAGGCAGCCTGAATGTAGAACGCACTGTCAGCCATGCTCACTACTCTGCCTTCTCTCTTAGACTGGAAACAAACCAAAGACAGTTCTGAGTTTGGTACAGCTTAATAGCCTACACAGTGCCCAACATCGTGCTCTGGGTATAGACTGTCCTCAATAAAGATGTGGGTGAATCATTTTTAGATATTTACCTAAGGATCACAGTATTTGAGGCAAAAAGAAACTTAGAAAAAAAGTTTAGTTTCTCTTTCTAAACAACATTTTACTTCTTTTTAGAGTGGCATCATCAGCTGTGAACTTAACTTTTTCATATTTACTAAGCTAAATAAAGTATGTAACATGATGGCTACACTTAATAGTTGTTCAGTAAACGTTAGTGGTAATTATTGAGGGTTTCTCCCGCTGTTATTATTGCTTCCATTGCCACAATGAGTTAGGAAGGAAGGGTTAGGCACTGTACATCAGAGGATACTGTCTTTAGCAGGCTGAACAATATGGTGAAGATTATGGTCTAGTTGGTTTCAAAGCCAGAACTGAAACCAGTGGCTTTTCATTTTTAGCCTGGGGCTTAAACCAGCACAGCTCACATCTCTCACCTAATCTCAAGAATCACATCGGCTTCCTTAACAAAGACTAGAAATGAAATCCATTCATTACTGGCCTGTGACATATTTAGTAGCATTCAGAAACTCAATTTCTATGATAATCTTTATTCATTTATTTAAAACAGAAGTTGTAATGGAAAAAAAATTGAAGCGATTTACGTACTTAAGTAGCACCAGAAAATGCAAGATGTTATGCAACTTCAATTTTTTAAATAGCATTTTCTTCCACCTCAGAATCACAAGCTTAGGAAAAATAACCAAACTTTGTTTTGAAGTCCCCGGCGTTTGTCATTTCACGGCAAATTTTAAAATGCTTAAAGATAACATCTTTGATTCATTCTGGCTGGGAAGACGAAGCCCATCTAATAACAAATGCTAGTGTTCCAACTTCAAAAGATATATACTGCTAAGTCATTCGCTATCATTTATCGTCTGAGTAATAAAAAAAAAATGTTGCACAGACTATATGGACAGAAGAGGAAAACTTAAACAGCTCTATGCAACAGACATGCCTTTCTCTAGAGACAACTCCAATTATCTTAACTGTAATAAGAAGTTAATTGTTAGTAGCCTTCCCTCTGCCAGCTTTCTTCAAGTTCAGTCCCCAAACAAGCAGATTGCCTTCAAAGTAAATAGAGATTCATTACAGGAATGGGGGAATGTGAGTGCTCAAGCTGGAAGCAATGACCCAAGGGCTTCATATTCTATTCAATCTCTGACTTTCCTTGTGATTCTAAACAGATGACAAATTACCCCTAACTTGAATTCAACAACTGTCTACTCTCTCCACCTCGGCCCCATTGCCCTCCCCTCACCTTCCCTAATACGATGCTCTTGCACTGTACCCTACCTCTATTAATAACACCATGATCTATCCAGCCACTGTGTCCCTTCATGGTCCCTACAAAGATTTCTATTCAACTGGGCTGGCCTCTCGTCTAATACCTGCCCAGATGCTAAGGAATTTGGTCCTTTTCATGCTATTTTTTTCTACTACTTCCCCTCCAGAGGTGGCGAGTTCAGCTTACCACTTTCATGTTTTGTTAAAAGCAAAAATAACAATCCCAATCACTGTGCCATGCAAACTGGAGGAGATCTATTCCTTTAGGGAACTTGTTGCAACAGGAATATCACATTCATCAGCAACAATATGGCCTCAGCTTGTGAAGGGCTTGGCAAACTGTCAGACCTCAACTCGCATACCCTCTTTCGCTAAGCCTTTATTTTAGACCAGCATCTTTCCAGTCTCTCAAGCAGAGCTGAGAAAGGGAACTCAGAACTGGAGTTCTGACAGCAGCATGTCATAGAGTTTCATCGTTCATGTCAAAAACAACTGCTGCCACTTTTATTATCTGGGTCAGTTTTATAGTTTCCCAAGTACTAGAAGAACACTGGTTAAAATGGCTCCTGGCTACTTTTGGCTGTTCTCTTCGACCTCCCATACGAGTACTCTTCTAATAGAAGGAGAGACAGAGAGAGAGAGACAGAAAAAGAGAGAATGTGATGTAAGCCTAGTTTTTGACTAGACTTCAGGTAGCAAAGAAATTCTAGAATGACTGCAGATGACGCCATATCAACTGGAAAAAGCCTTTTAGATTAAGACAGTGCTCTCCAAAGGGAAGGCAAAATTGTCCATTAAGGAATGGAAGAAATATTGGAACTTCTTTTCCTATTTTTTAAAATCTCAGTGTTTCAAAATTTTATCTTACATACATGTTTTTATATGTACATAGAATATTAATAAGGTGGCAAATTTACATAATTTGTTTTTAAAAATTTATGTACAAATATTGGTGGAAGTCCAAATATGTCTTACCTGTATTGGTGTGCTATCAAGAATATTTGGAAACCACTAGATTATTACATTACCCAAATAACAGAAACACATTTAGAGGTACAATAACATCCCAGCTATTCACTTTTGTTGAGTCATTTGCCTGTATCTCATGGACTCAGGGTCAAAGCCATATTTTTGCTTCTATATATAGTCTAGTTTACATGAGTAGAGGGCAGAGTTGTTGGCATTTCCATCCGTAAGAATACTCTTGAAATGTAATCTTTAGATTTTTACATTCCTCTAAACCAGACACCTCACAGTCTCCCTAAAACTCTCCCTCCTCACAAAAATACTAACTGCTCACCAAGGACTGCTGACTTTTATCCCTAGATACTGCCTCAATCTTTCCCTCCACTCCATTTGCCCTGCAGCTGTGCCACCATCCACATTGTGAACAGTGGGTCTTCTGGGATTGATTACACAGCACACGGCCTTGACTTGTATTTAGTGATTGTGTCTATGTTTACTTCCCTAACTTGGGTACTTATCACTTCTCTTCTCACTGACTGTCATTGCCCTTGCCTTTTATCGTCTCCCTTCAAACAATCTTTCTCAGGGCATATTTGATCAGGACCCACACACGTATTTCTAAAAGTCATCTGTGGTTTACCATTGCCTTCAAAATGAAGTTTGAGCTCCTTTGCATGAGGTAGTACATGTATTCTATCATCTAAAACCAGGTTCATCTCCCAGCATTCCCCTTACACTTACACTCCTGAAATCCTGAATTTGCTGTAGTGTCCCACACATATCTCATGTTTCTTTGGATCTCCATGTTTTTGTGAACTAACTTCCAACTGCCTAGGATGCCCTTCATTCCCTACTCTCAACCTCCATTTGCCTAGGTAACTCTGTTCTTTCTTCAAGCTCTGTTCTGTTCTCAAAGGAGAAAACTTACTTTAACTTTCACACTTGGTTCATACTTTATACTATTAGACCTCTATCACTTCGTTTAATTTATTAAATTTATTCTCACCGTGTTATATTCATATGATCTATGTGTCAGCCTCTTCCCTAGACTGGGAGTTCTTTGAAGTCAAGGACCTTCTCTTATATTTTTGCATTCCCAGTGCCTAACACATCCCTTGGTACTGAGCTAGTTTACAGCTTATACAAGTGGGTAAGCCTACAAGTAAAATAGAAAAAAAAAAAAAGCCCTTTTATCATTTAAAGTATTCCGTAAAGAACATGGATTCTAGTAATTCAACATATCCTTGTTCTGCTGCACTTTTATGGGTTTGGGTTTGCAAGTGTTGCTCAGAAACTGAGAATAACTGTATTTCTATGCACAAGGGAGGGGAAAAGTTAGATTATCCCAGAGAGGATAATCTGGGAAGGATGAGGAGAGGAGAAGACACAGTGAGAGATGTAAGCAAGCTGGCAACATGGTAGATAACTGAGTGTTGCATGAGGACGTGCCTCCCATTCTTCACCCCACCCCTGCATCTTCAGTTCATATTACTAATTCACAAAATCTGTGGCATGAATAGACATCTTGTGGAAACTGGAGAAAAGGATAAGGGATAAGCATATGCGTATGGAAGAATGAGGAACAGAGAAGAGCCTGAGAGCAAATGTCCACAGAAATGAGTAGCAATCCTGAGAAATTCAGATTCCACAGGCATGGGATTAGCCAGGATTGAAACTGATTAAGTTTAGATCTTTGAGAAGCAAAGGAGCCCTGGCTAACATCTGGACACACACACACACACACACACACACACACACACACACACACACACAGAAGATGTAATGCACAGTCACAGAACTCTATGCATTTGAAAAGACTTGCCAGGAATCCATTGCAAGGGTCTCTAAGCAAACAATGCAATACATGTGAAAAGTACAACAAATAGAGCATCATTAAATTCTAGAGAGGACAGAGATAATGCTGGGCCAGGTTAATCAGGAAAAGCCTTTTTGGAAAAAGCAAGAATGAAACTGGGATCTGTATGATCTGGAGAAATGAGTTTAACTGGACATAATTTAGGAAGGGAATAACCACAAGTGCAGAAGCAGTAATTGAAAAAAAAAAAAAGAATCAATCAATCTGACTAGGACCGAGGGTATACTTGAGACAAATAATATATTTTCATCCAGAAATGTAGCATCTCACCTCTTTGAACTGGTATCAAATAGCTTAACATTCTGACCAAATGCTTTCATTCTGCTATCAATCATCTCATTACCAATTTTTATGCTCTAAAAAGCAAGCCATTCTATTAAGAATTTTCAGGAATAAGAGTACTCTGAGCATCTCTGACTAATAATTTCATATTCCTCTATGGCCCTTTACTAACCACAGCATTTGAATTATTTTGACAAAAACAATTGTTTCTCTTATTATTTATATTGTCAAGACCAGCCCTAGCACTTTGCACAGCATTAAATTCTTTCCAAATCCTCGGCATCACTGAGGCTGTTTCTCACCCTGGCATCTAGAAGATGAGGTAACTAGATGATGTTTTGTAAAGTTCCATTAAAATTATGAGGAATTGTACCTGACACTTTATATTCATTTATACCATGGATACTTACTGTTTTTATCAGATAGACTAAGCTGAATTTTCTTGTTTTCATAGAGGGCAGCAGTTAAGAGTCTCTAGAAAAGGACTGCCTGGGCTCAAATCCTGGTTCAACTCTGTACTGAGATATCTGACCTTAGGCAAGTTACTTCATGTGTCTCTGCAACTCTGCGTTTGTAAAATGTTGACGCTAATAATAGGACCTCCTAGTCTGTATGGATTAAATGAGCTAATGTAAATGCATGTGTATTAATTACAATTATGTTCAGCTCTGAGAAACAGAGACCCAGAGAAAGAAGTTCACAGGTGGTACGGTGGCTCCACTGTATCAGGGAGCTCTCACTCTCTCCTTACTCTACAGTGTTTAGCTTCTATTCCTGTGATCATTTCATTTCCCTAAAAGCTGTGAAGCCTGGAGATTTCACATTTCAGGAAGCAGGAGGAAGAGGCAGAGGACAGAGTATCACCTGTAAGGACACTTCTTGGACACCTCACACAACAGCCTCACTATCTTCTCATCAAGCAACACTTATCACATGATCTACACGTGAAGGACATTAAGGAAGGGGTAGAAGGCAGTTATCGTAATCTTTTCAGATTTTTCATTAGTTTCTTTAAAAAAAAAAAGTACAATCAACAGATTTTCTTATCTACACCCTCATTGTCATAAAACTAGAGTTATACACAAACTTCACTCAGAGTCCCGATTAGTCACACGATAAAGTCAAAGATTTCATACGTCATTGAAATCATATATCCATTTTCTGGGTCCAGTTAACGCCTGTCTCATTTTCATTATGTCAGTACTATATAGCATTAATATGAGCCTAAAAATATATATGTGCTTCAGAATGACCCTCTGCAAATATCATTTTGGAAAAATATGAAGACTAATTACTTGGGAAAAACAGATGTATTTGTCGTCCTAAGCTAAGAACTTTCAAGTTTATCCAATTTTCATATATGGTGTTTATTCAGGGGTTTAAACTAGAATATCGTAAGTTCTCAGTGTGGTAAATAGCCAAAAGAAAATAGGCGTGCTTATAAATGATTAGCCTGTTAACACTCTTTCTGAACAAACACAAAAATCTATGCTTCCAATTTGTTTTTCTGCCCAATAAACTCAATTACTTGGGATGTGATTAAGGTACCATTACTTCAATAACACTGATGCATATACTTAGTCACATGGATCACATACTTAGAATAAAAACTTGCCAGAAGTGAATTGTTGGAAGAGTTGAGGGCTCAAAACAGCAAAATCACTCGTAATTCAGTCAATAATACCTTCAGGAATGAAGGCACCTATTCCAGTAGAGAACAGAGCTATTCTGAATATTACATGGTTAACTCTGCTATTCCTTTTCCTAGGAATAAAATGATTTTGCAGCACTGTATTGGACAAGAATTTGGGTTCGTGTTCAAAATGGCTGGAAATATCCAAAAATAGACTTTTACAACCATATGCTCCAAAAAATAGTTATCTCATCAGAAAACTAACTACGGTGAGGGTTGCTGAAGTTTCAAGGGCTTACCATAGATCTGTTAGTGTCTGATAGAAATAAGTTTTGAAAATTGGGGGTAGGGTACTAAGAACTATAAATAGAACTAAAATGGGTGATAACTATGGATATTTTTGCAAGGCAGCTTTAGGAAAGCCAAAGGAAGGCAAAGTAAACTGTATTCAAGCCAGGACTTGCAATCCTGAGTTGGTTTCTGAGAAAAAAATGATATGCATGTAAAAGGGCAGTAAAGAGGATTGAAAAAACCAACCTTTATTGATATTTTCTGTTGTGTTCTTATGTACTCTGTCATGAAATACCTAATCCTGTAAATTGTTAAAAGATTTTGAAAAACATACTTTACTGCACATGGTTATTTCTCCCTAGCTATTTTGGCTGAAAAGATGGGGAAAAAAATAATTGCCTAATTTTTGTCCATTTAAAGAAAACAATCTAAAAGCATAGCAGGACCTAGGAGACAGGGGTCAATTGATTTCTTTATAGAAGAATATAAATAATGGCACATAGGGTCAAATTTTTCTTCTAATGTGTACAGGTTCTGTGTTTAAGATACCTATCAAAACACAGTGCGTGGGAAGGATGAATTTTCTTGCCTGTGGTTATATCTAGTGGCGAACTGGAGCTGCTAGAATTGATCAGCAAGAGCCAAGAGTTAAATGTTCAGGAATTTTGTCAACTAGTTTTGAAACACAGCTACCACTAAAAAATTGTTATAAAACCTCACAATTGAAAAATTATAATAAAAACAAAGGTCATAAACACTCAAAACTCATCATTTCCTAATTATTTTTGCTATACTTTACTGTTAATTATGCTTTTGAGGTTATTTACATCTATTTTATCTGTATGATGGAAATACTATATAATAGTAGATTCTGTGCATCTCTTCCAAATGCCACGTTCAGTAACATTACAATGGTAGCTTGAAATTGGCTATTCTGGGAGTATTTACACCACAGAAACCATCAAATGCTATGAATTAAAGGTTGATTTATTGTTTTGTTGACTGTCTAGACTCAAAATGATGGGAAATATTAATAATAAAGATTAAATTTAAAGTGGATCATGTATCTAGCTGTTATATTATGAATTTCCACCCAAAACAAGGAAATTTTCTTCTGGTATTCAAAAACTATTATTCGAAACGGCAAAGAAATCGCTTGCATGATTGAAGAATGAATAAAGTTGCAACCAACATTTTCATTGTTTCACTTTCATCTTACTCATTAAAGTAAATGAAAATATCAATCAATATTCATGTTGGGTCTACACTCATTTATCAGTCACAAGTGACACCTTTATCAAATCTGATAGTAATCAAGCATTGATTTGTAGCCTGATTCTGTCAGATTATTGTTGAATTGCAACCATAGGTAGGCTGCAGATAGAAGAATTTAACAAAACTAGCAAAATCATTTAGAATCAATTGATTATATGGAATTCACAATACAGAATATTGTTAATTTCACTATTATTTGTAAGTTTTGTGCTTGCAGCCTTAATATCATTAAAGTTTGTTATAAGCTTAAGTACACATACATAAGCATGCTTTTTTATCAGAGAACCTGTTGTTAAACATCTGCAGTACACCACTGTTAATATCTAGGTTATATAGCATTCCTCTACAAGTATGCCACCTCAATAACGGTGTGGCTTTGTGCTCTAAGAATTTAAGCAATCCATTCTTGAATCTATTTATATGTTAACTTGCATTTCTTTTTGCCCTAAGTGTTAGCAATTATTATGGTGTAAATTATTACTTTTCTTGGGTTGGTTGAACACTTCAGGTATAGTATTTAAGAATTTGATGAATTTATATTCATCCTACTCATATTTTGCCCATTTGAGTCCATCTATCTCAATCACATCTCCTCTCAGCTTCCATTATTTCAAAATGGAGATCCTTCACCTAGCTGATTGGGCCTCTTTGCCTTTGCTTGTTTCTGTTATTTAGAAATCTCTTATAAATCAAAGACCATGACATGCATCATTCACTTGATCAAAGTGTTTTCCCAGATTATCCACTAAAACTTTCAAAACTCAGAATCTAGAAAGCCCAGAAAAATGTATGCCAACATCAGAAGCATCAATAACAGGGGGTGAGTTCCACTCTCAATCCTGTGCCAGAGACTACAAATGGCAGATGAATAAAAGAATCAAGATCAAAATAGAAATGAGACCACACTGGGAATGGAAAAAGAAAATAATAAGAGTACTGGATTATGGTCAAGAAAGCATCCCTGTGCCTGCAGACTAGCAGTAATAGTTTTCCAAATTGAGATGATCTATAAGTAACTGGCTGTAAGTAGAGGATTCTTTTATTTTTAAAATATTAGTAACACCTACAACATACCATACACTGCACTAGGTACTAGGGGTATACAGTCAGCAAGACACGTTTAGCACCTGTCTTCAGGGAGCCTACACTCCCTGATTTGGGAGGGATAACTCTGTCATTTGGCTTCTCAGGGAATCACATTTGTTCTCTATTTCCATTGCAGTATTTGTCCTTTCCTTGGCCTTCAGAGCTGTACCATCCAAGACCATTCTGAGAAATATCTTGATTTCAAACATTTATACAAATTTATATTACTATATCCCACCAAATTAGTGTTATACTCATTCACTCCCTAGTTTTTCTTCCTTCACCTCTTCATTAGAATAGTCTGCAGGGCTTTACCTAATTCACCTCTTTCACCTTACTCTCTAACCACATATTTTGTTATTTTCCCACTCTTTCATTCCACTCCAGCCACACTGGTCCCCTTGCTGTTCCTCTGACATGTGAGGCACAGTCCACATTTAATGAATTTGTGCTGGATACTCCCTATGCCTGGAAAGTTCTTCCTCATAGATATTCACGTGAGTAACTCCTCTATATCTTTCAAATCTTGGTTTAATGTCACTTTCTTAATAAGACCTGCCCTGACTACCTGTGATGGCTATTACATATGTCAGCTTGACTAGGCTATGGTGTCCAGTTGTTTGGTCAAATGCTAGTCTAGATATTTCTGTGAAGGCATATTGTAAATGTAATTAACATGTACAATTAGTTGACTTTAAGTAAAGAAGGTTACTTTTAACAATATGAATGGGACTAATACATAGCTGAAGGCCTTAAGAGCAAAAACTGAGGTTTCCAGGAGAAGAAAGAATTCTTCCTCAAGATTGTAAGATAGATCCTGCCTGAGCTTCTAGCCTGCTGGCCTGCCCTACAGTTTTCACTACTTGCCAGCTCCCACAAACAAGAGAGCCATTCTTTAAAATACTTTTCTGTTTCTCTGGCTCTCTCTCTGTCTCTCTGTATCTCTCTGCCTGTGTCACTCTCTCTCTGTGTATGTATGTATATATATATATATATATATGTATGCATATATGTTCATATATATATATGCCATATTTGTGTCTCTCTATTTCTCTTTATTTGTATAGATAGATAGATGTAGAGATAAAGATTTAAGATTTTAAGGAATTTTTAAGGAATGTGCATGCGTGCGCGTGTGTATGTGTACAGAACCAATAGGAGAACCCTGAATGATACACAACTCTACTTACAATTGCACTCCCTGGAACTTCCAATTCCCCTTATTTTTCTATACTCATTTTCCCCCATAGAATTCTTCACATTAAAACAACTGCTCATTTACTCTTTTTTTAGTGTATTATTTATTGACTATCTCCACCCACAGTAGAAAGAAATACTATAAAGGCAGAGAATGTTGTCAGTTTTGTTCACTGATGTGTCTCAGTGAATAAAACCAGCCGAAACAATGCCTGACACATGGTGGATGCTAAACAAATATTTCTTGAGGTTTGTCTTCCAAAGAATAATGTACAAGACAAAAATTATGATAATTATTTCTATGACTAAAAAAAACTTTGCCACCATTATCTGAATGTTTAATAATATTATTATTAACAACTCCTATAATTTATAGAGAATTCCTATAATAATTTCTATAAGACATACTATAATCTCATTTTTTGTGTGTACATCATTTAAAATTATAAGAACCCTAACAGGTAGGTGCTATGATTTTTCGCGGTTTTCCAATGAGGATCCTGATTTGCAGAGAGATTAGATGACTTGCCCAAGCTCATATAGCCCACAAATGGAAGCATTCAGTACATGGGCTAAGACTCAGGTAGTCTTCCTCTGGACCCTATGCTCTTAATTTCTCTGATTCTGGGAACAATTTGAGGTATTAAATTCTCCAAATTACTTCACATGACTGGAAAGACCAACAAAGTTAAATGTGGCCAACTTATATGTAAAAACAGCAGGGTCATGCCCTAATACGACACACCTCAAATGTATACTCTTCTAGTAATTTGTCTTGCTTTCATTCTACCCTAAACAAACACTAGGGTTTTATTTTAGCAAGACTTTTATCCTTCCACTCAAAGCCTTCCACTGTTATAAATAGTTCATCTGTATTTTAAAATGATGAACTATAAATCTTCCTAATAGCCACGCATATCTCCTCAGAAGACCCTTCATACTGCCTGCATTTTATTATTACAATTTGTCAGATTGGTTGGCAATTGAGAGACTTGTTTTTATCTAACAGTTATAATATGTTTTGAAATAACACACAATTTAAGCACATATTCATTGATCATCTTTTCCCAATTCTTTTCTGTAGTAAAACTCATGTGACTTTGAAATCAAGTTGCTTTACAAACTTTCGGGAAATAACCAGAGAATGGATGTGAAGAGAAATAGCTTCCACTAAATGTTTGATTCAAAGATATGCCCATTAAAATGAGGCCCCAAGAAATGTCTGTGTCTGAAATAAAGTGATCATCATGTACGAGAGAGCTCACGATGGCTGCTGGTCTACTTGAACACACTTAAAAACTGTGAATGTGATTGAATTTTTTCCCCAGGATATATATACCTCAAAGGATATTCAGGCTACATATGATAATGGCATTTTCTTCTGCTTTTATTATATCAAGATCAGACATTTTTCTAATAATAATCTACCTCTTTATCCCCTCTTATAGGGAATCAATCTTAAGGAAGGTACAAGCTCTAAATGATATGCAGGCTTCAAATTCCAGAAAACCACTGTATTATTTTAATTGCAAATGACTGAAGAGTAAACTGACTTGGACAAAAAAATAAAAAGTATTGTTCTATAGAACGAAAAGTTCAGGAATAATCAGCAACATCTGAATCCAGATGTTCTCCATTCCTCAACATCGTTTTCTTCTCTGTCAACTTTATTCCCAGAAGATAACTGATACTGGAGTAGGAAGTTGGCCACCACTTAGCTCCAGCTTTGCCTCTTCATAGCTTATCAACTTCACTTGGGATGAGTGAAAATAAATATTAATTTTTTCTTCTGAACATTTTTGGATATGACTTTTGGATTTGAGTCCCACTGACCTAGTTGGTTTCGCTTACCCATCGCTCACCGTATCCGTGAAGCCACTGAGCTAGAACATTCTCATTGACTAAGCCTTTGTCACATGCCAACCCTCAAAACAGGATTGGGGAAGATTAGCACCACCCAAAAACATAGTCTGACAGTGGACAAGGGGTGTATCCTATCTCACTATTCACTAAAATAGCTCACTATTCATTCCATGTTCTTTAAGAAACAGAATATCAAACACAACCAAAAACCACTATTAAAATAGAGAAAAAATTGCTGCTACCTCTAGTCTATAATATTTTTTTCCTGAGAGGCAGCCAGGCAAAGAATGAAAATCAGTGAACTGGGAATCATGAAGCTCAGGTACCAGTTCTGGCTCAGCTACCATCTAAATAAATGAATTTCTATAAGTCTTACTGCTTAAGAATTCAAGTTCTAGAAACAGCATTCCTAGAATCAAATCTGTAACACGTTCTAGATAGTTGGCCTTGTGTAATGTTACGGATTGAATTGTGTTCCCAAAAAGATTTGTGGAAGTGCTAACCCTGGGCACTTGCGAATGTGACCTTATTTGGAAATAGGATCTTTGCAGATGCAATCAAGTTAAGATGAGGTCATTAGAGTGGACTTTAATCTAACATGACTGATGCCCTTATAAGAAGGGAAAACAGAGATAGACAGAAACAGAGAGAATTCCATGTGATGACAGAGACAGAGGTTAGAGTAATTCATCTACAAGCCAAGGAATACCAAAGATTGACTACCACCACCAGAAGCCAGAAAGAGGAAAAGGATTCTCCCCTACAGGTTTTGGAAGGAACACAACCATGTAAACACCATGATTTTGGACTTCTAGCTTCAATAATTATGAGAAGGTAATTTTCTGTTGTTTTAAACCACCCAGTTTGTGATATTTTCTTACAACAGCCCTAGAAAACTAACATAGGAAATATTCCTAAATTGTTTAAGCCCTAGTTTCCTCAAATACGAAATGAGAGGATATGATTACCAGCCTCATGAGATTATTGGGACAATGCATATTGAGAGTTTAACGCTGGGCCTAGCACAAAACAGGTACTGAATAATGGAAGATGTTGTTTACTCTAACTGAAGGCTGTCAACACGATTAAGAACTCACCACTCACATCATGTGTTTCAGGGGGTCCTCATAAAAAACTGTTAGACAGAATGAGGATTCTTATCGCTATGTTACATATGAAGTAACTGAGACTAAAATAAGTTCAAAAAACTTATCCAAATTCACACAGCTGCTGCATGATGGAGATGGGGTTCAATCTGAAGCATTCTGAATATTAGTGGGAATTTCTTCACCCATAGAAATGTATGTCTCAGAGTAGCATGGGTCTCTTTATCCCATGGGGTTGAAGGTATAATATTACTGAATACATTTCATGTGCATCACTTTTCTAGGTGAATTATAATCACTAATACACTGAACGCTATAACAACCACCTAGGCAGCTGAAGGCCCGTTCTTGGGGAGAGGAAACTGAGATTCAGAAAAGAGAGTTATTTACTCAAAGTCACACAATTTGTAATAATAGAAGTAAGATTCAAAAACCTACATGCCTTACACTTCTCATTTCGTTTCCTCCTACAATCCATCAAACACAAAGGGCCAACTAAGATTGTGTGTATGCAGTTTGTAAGGAAACACAAAAGATCCCAAATAGCCAAAGCAATCTTGAGAGAGAAAAACAGTGCTGGAGCAATCAGGCTCCCTGACTCCAGACTATACTACAAAGCTACAGTAGTCAAGACAGTATGGTACTGGCACAAAAACAGATATATAGATCAATGGAACAGGATAGAAAGCCCAGAGATAAAAGCATGCACATATGGTCACCTTATCTTTGATAAAGGCAGCAAGAATATACAATGGAGAAAAGACAGCCTCTTCAATAAGTGGTGCTGGGAAAACAGGACAGCTACATGTAAAAGAATGAAAATAGAACACTTCCTAACACCATACATAAAAATAAACTCAAAATGGATTAGAGACCTAAATGTAAGGCCAGACACTATAAAGCTGTTAGAGGAAAACATAGGCAGAACACTCTATGACACAAATCACAGCAAGATCCTTTTTGACCCACCTCTTAGAGAAATGGAATAAAAACAAAAATAAAAAAATGGGACCTAATGAAACTTCAAAGTTTTTGCACAGCAAAGGTAACCATAAAAAACACAAAAAGACAGCCCTCAGAATGGGAAAAAAATATTTGCAAATGAAGCAACTGACAAAGGATTAATCTCCAAAATATACAAGAGGTTAATGCAACTCAATATCACAAAAACAAACAACCCAATCCAAAAATGTGCAGAAGTCCTAAACAGATATTTCTCCAAAGAAGATACACTGATGGCCAACAAACACATGAAAGGATGCTCAACATCATTAATCATTAGAGAATTGCAAATCAAAACTACAATGAGGTATCACCTCACACAGGTCAGACTGGCCATCATCAAAAAGTCTACACACAATAAATGCTGAGAGGGTGTAGAAAAAAGGGAACCCTCTTGCACTGTTGGTGGGAATGTAAATTGATACAGCCACTATGGGGAACAGTATGGAGGTTCCTTAAAAACTAAAAGTAGATCTACCATACGAGCCAGCAATCCCACTACTGGGTATATACCCAGAGAAAATCATAATTCAAAAAGAGTCATGTACCACAATGTTCATTGCAGCACTATTTACAATAGCCAAGACATGGAAGCAACCTAAGTGTCCACCGATAGATGAATGGATAAAGAAGATTTGGCACATATATACAATGAAATATTCCTCAGTCATGAAAAGAAACGAAATTGAGTTATTTGTAGTGAGGTGGATGGACCATTAGAGTCTGTCATACAGATGGAAGTATGTCAGAAAGAGAAAAACAAATACCATATGCTAACACATATATATGGAATCTAAACAAACGAAAAAAAAGGTTCTGAAGAACCTAGGGGCAGGACAGGAATAAAGATGCAGATGTAGAGAATGGACTTGAGGACGTGGGGAGGGGGAAGGGTAAGCTGGGTCGAAGTGAGAGAGTGGTATGGACATATATACACTACCAAATGTAAAATGGATAGCTAGTGGGAAGCAGCCACATATCACAGGGAGATCAGCTCAGTGCTTTATGACCACCTAGAGGGGTGGGATAGGGAGAGTGGGAGGGAGACTCAAGAGGGAGGGGATATGGAGATATATGTATAAATATAGCAGACTCACTTTGTGATACAGCAGAAACTAACACACTATTGTAAAGCAATTATACTCCAATAAAGATGTTAAAAGAAAAAGATTGTGTGTATGCTGTTGGCTGTGCATAATGGTAGCATAATTTATCACAAGCCGTTTGGACAATATGATTCAGATTTTCCAATATTTATTTGGATATGTTAAAGTAACCTTCACTTCCTTTTTTTTTTTTTTTTTTTTTTTTTTGCGGTATGCGGGCCTCTCACTTTTGTGGTCTGTCCCATTGCAGAGCACAGGCTCAGGACGCGCAGGCTCAGCGGCCATAGCTCACAGAACCAGCCGCTCCGCGGCATGTGGGATCTTTCCGGACCGGGGCTCGAACCCGTGTCCCCTGCATCAGCAGGCGGACCCTCAACCACTGTGCCACCAGGGAAGCCCAACTTCTTTTTTAAAGACCTGCTTCTTGCCTTCCCAGCACTGTTAAGAGACTGACAACTTGTCACAATATTTATCAGGACAAAATGATATGAATATAAATGGTGCTATCTTCTTTAAGAGAAACTTCTAGATGCTTCACTTGTAGTTCCAGTTTTCAAGCCCTGGATCTTTTCATGACACTTGGTTCCACTCAGAAGCTTTTTTTTAAAAAAATTTATTTATTTTGAATTTTATTTTTTTATATACAGCAGATTCTTATTAGTCATCAATTTTATACACATCAGTGTATACGTCAATCCCAATTGCCCAATTAATCACACCCCCACCCCCATCACCCAGCAGCTTTCCCCACTTGGTGTCCATACGTTTGTTCTCTACATCTGTGTCTCAATTTCTGCCCTGCAAACCGGTTCATCTGTACCATTTTTCTAGGTTCCACATATATGCGTTAATATACGTTGTTTTTCTCTTTCTGACTTAACTTCACTCTGTATGACAGTCTCTAGATCCATCCACGTCTCAACAAATGACCCAATATCATTCCTTTTTATGGCTGAGTAATATTCCATTGTATATATGTACCACAACCTATTTATCCATTTGTCTATCGATGGGCATTTAGGTTGCTTCCATGACCTGGCTATGGTAAACAGTGCTGCAATGAACATTGGGGTGCATGTGTCTTTTTGAATTATGGTTTTCTCTGGGTATATGCCCAGTAGTGGGATTGCTGGGTCATATGGTAATTCTATTTTTAGTTTTTTAAGGAACCTCCATACTGTTTTCCATAGTGGCTGTATCAATTTACATTCCCACCAACAGTGCAAGAGGGTTCCCTCTTCTCCACACCCTCTCCAGCATTTGTTGTTTGTAGATTTTCTGATGATGCCCATTCTAACTGGTGTGAGGTGATATGTCTTCGTAGTTTTGACTTGCATTTCTCTAATAATTAGTGATGTTGAGCAGCTTTTCATGTGCTTCTTGGCCATCTGTATGTCTTCTTTGGAGAAATGTCTATTTAGGTCTTCTGCCCATTTATGGATGGGGTTGTTTGTTTTTTTTAATATTGAGCTGCATGAGCTGTTTATATATTTTGAAGATTAATCCTTTGTTCGTTGATTCGTTTGCAAATATTTTCTCCCATTCTGAGGGTTGTCTTTTTGCCTTGTTTATGGTTTCCTTTGCTGTGCAAAAGCTTTGAAGTTTCATTAGGTCCCATTTGTTTGTGTTTTTATTTCTATTACTCTAGGAGGTGGATCAAAAAAGATCTTGCTGTAATTTATGTCAAAGAGCGTTCTTCTTATGTTTTCATCTAAGAGTTTTATAGTGTCCAGTCTTACATTTAGGTCTCTAATCCATTTTGAATTTATTTTTGTGTATGGTGTTAGGGAGGGTTCTAATTTCATTCTTTTACATGTACCTGTCCAATTTTCCCAGCACCACTTATTGGAAAGACTACCTTTTCTCCATTGTATATCCTTGCCTTCTTTGTCATAGTTGACCATACATGTGTGGGTTTATCTCTGGGCTTTCTATCCTGTTCCATTGATCTATGTTTCTGTTTCTGTGCCAGTACCATATTGTCTTGATTACTGATAGCTTTGTAGTATCATCTGAAGTCAGGGAGTCTGATTCCTCCAGCTCCACTCTTTTCCCTCAAGACTGCTTTGGCTATTAGGAGTCCTTTTTGGCTCCACATAAATTTTAAGATTTTTTCTTCTAGTTCCATAAAAAATGCCATTGGTAATTTGGTAGGGATTGCATTGAATCTGCTGATTGCTTTGGGCAGTATAGTCATTTTCACAATATTGATTCTTCAAATCCAAGAACATGGTATATCTCTCCATCCATTTGTATCATCTTTAATTTCTTTCATCAGTGTCTTATAGTTTTCTGCACACAGGTCTAGATAGGTTTATTCTTAGGTATTTTATTCTTTTTATTGCAATGATAAATGGGAATGTTTCCTTAATTTCTCTTTCAGATTTTTCATCATTAGTGTATAGGAATGCAAGAGATTTCTGTGCATTAATTTTGTATCTTGCAACTTTACCAAATTCATTGATTACCTCTAGTAGTTTTCTGGTGGCATCTTTAGGATTCTCTATGTATAGTATCATTTCATCTGCAAACAGTGAGAGTTTTACTTTTTGTTTTCCAATTTGTAATCCTTATATTTCTTTTTCTTCTCTGACTGCCATGGCTAGGACTTCCAAAACTATGTTGAATAATAGTGGTGAGAGTGGACATCCTTGTCTCATTCCTGATCTTACAGGAAATGCTTTCAGTTTTTCACCATTGAGAATAATGTTTGCTGTGGGTTTTTCATATATGGCCTTTATTATGTTGAGGTAGGTTCCCTCTATGCCCACTTTCTGGAAAGTTTTTATCATAAAAGGGTGTTGAATTTTGTCAAAAGCTTTTTCTGCATCTATTGAGATGATCATATGGTTTTTATTCTTCAATCTGTTAATATGGTGTATCACATTGATGGATTTGTGTATATTGAAGAATCCTTGCATCACTGGGATAAATCCCACTTGATCATGGTGTCTGATCCTTTTAATGTGTTGTTGGATTCTGTTTGCTAGTATTTTGTTGAGGATTTTTGCATCTATATTCATCAGTGATATTGGTCTGTAATTTTCTTTTTCTGTAGTATCTTTGTCTGTTTTTGATATCAGGGTGATGGTGGTCTCACAGAATGAGTTTGGGAGTGTTCCTTCCTCGGCAATTTTTTAGAAGAGTTTGAGAAGGGTTGGTGTTAGCTCTTCTCTAAATGTTTGATAGAATTCACCTGTGAAGTTATCTGGTCCTGGACTTTTGTTTGTTGGAAATTTTTAATCACAGTTTCAATTTCATTACTTGTGATTGGTCTGTTCATATTTTCTACTTCTTCCTGGTTCAGTCTTGGAAGGTTATACCTTTCTAAGACTTTGTCCATTTCTTCCAGGTTGTCCATTTTATTGGCATACAGTTGCTTGTAGTAGTCTCTTAGGACGCTTTGTATTTCTGTGGTGTCTGTTGTAACTTCTCCTTTTTCATTTCTAATTTTATTGATTTGAGTCCTCTCCCTCTTTTTCTTGATGAGTCTGGCTAATGGTTTATCAATTTTGTTCATCTTCTCAAAGAACAAGCTTTTAGCTTTATTGATATTTGCTATTGTTTTCTTTGTTTCTATTTCATTTATTTCTGCTCTGATCTTTATGATTTCTTTCCTTTGCTAACTTTGGGTTTTGTTTGTTCTTTGTTCTTAGTTCCTTTAGGTGTAAGGTTAGATTGTTTATTTGAGATTTTTCTTGTTTCTTGAGGTAGGCTTGTATAGCTATAAACTTCCCTCTTAGAACTGCTTTTGCTGCATCCCATAGGTTTTGGATCATCGTGTTTTCATTGTCATTTGTCTCTAGGTATTTTTTAATTTCCTCTTGATTTCTTCAGTGATCTCTTGGTTATTTAGTAATGTATTGTTTAGTCTCCATGTGTTTGTGTTTTTTACGTATTTTTCACTGCAATTTATTTCTAATCTCATAGGATTGTAGTCAGAAAAGAGGCTTGATATGATTTCAATTTTCTTAAATTTACTGAGGCTTGATTTGTGACCCAAGATGTGGTCTATTCTGGAGAATGTTATGTGCGCACTTGAGAAGAAAGTGTAATCTGCTGTTTTTGGATGGAATGTCCTATAAATATCAATTAAATCTATCTGGTCTATTGTGTCATTTAAAGCTTCTGTTTCCTTATTTATTTTCGTTTTGGATGATCTGTCCTTTGCTGTAAGTGAGGTGTTAAAGTCCACCACTATTATTGTGTTACTGTCAATTTCCTGTTTTATAGTTGTTAGCAGTTGCCTTATGTACTGAGGTGCTCCTATGTTGGGTGCACATATATTTATAATTGTTATATCTTCTTCTTGGATTGACCCCTTGGTCACTATGTAGTGTCCTTCCTTGTCTCTTATAACATTCTTTATTTTAAAGTCTATTTTATCTGATATGAGTTTTGCTACTGCAGCTTTCTATTGATTTCCATTTGCATGGAATATCTTTCTCCATTCCCTCACTTTCAGTCTGTATGTGTCCCTAGGTCTGAAGTGGGGGTCTTGTAGGCAGCATATATATGGGTGTTATTTTTTTATCCCTTCAGCAAGCCTGTGTCTTTCAGTTGGAGCATTTAATCCATTTACGTTTAATGGATATGTATGTTCCTATGACCATTTTCTTAATTGTTTTGGGTTTGTTTTTGTAGGTCTTTTTCTTCTTTTGTGTTTCCCACTTAGAGAAGTTTCTTTAGCATTTGTTGTAGAGCTGGTTTGGCAGTGCTGAATTCTCTTAGCTTTTGCTTGTCTGTAAAGCTTTTGATTTCTCCATCGAAGCTGAATGAGATCCTTGCCTGGTAGAGTAATCTTGGTTGTAGGTTCTTCCCTTTCATCACTTTAAGTATATCATGCCACTCCCTTCTGGCTTGTAGAGTTTTTGCTGAGAAATCAGCTGTTAACCTTATGGGAGCTCCCTTGTATGTTATTTGTCATTTTTCCCTTGCTGCTTTCAGTATTTTTTCTTTGTCTTTAATTTTTGCCAGTTTGATTACTATGTGTCTCTGCGTTTTTCTCCTTGGGTTTATCCTGTATGGGACTCTCTGTACTTCCAGGACTTGGTGGTTATTTCCTTTCCCATGTTAGGGAAGTTTTCGATTATAATCTCTTCAAATATTTTCTATGGTCCTTTCTCTCTCTCTTCTTCTGGGACACCTATAATGCGAATGTTGTTGTGTAATGTTGTCCCAGAGGTCTCTTAGGCTGTCTTCATGTCTTTTCATTCCTTTTTCTTTATTCTGTTCCACAGCAGTGAATTCCACAATTCTGTCTTCCAGGTCACTTATCCATTCTTCTGCCTCAGTTATTCTGCTATTGATTCATTCTAGTGTAGTTTTCATTTCAGTTATTGTATTGTTCATCTCTGTTTGTTTGTTCTTTAATTCTTCTAAGTCTTTGTTAAACATTTCTTGCATCTTCTCGATCTTTACCTCCATTCTTTTTCCGAGGTCCTGGATCATCTTCACTATCATTATTCTGAATTCTTTTTCTGGAAGGTTGCCTATCTCCACTTCATTTAGTTGTTTTTCTGGGGTTTTATCTTGTTCCTTCATTTGTTACATAGCCCTCTGTCTTTTCATCTTATCTACCTTTCTGTGAATGTGGTTTTTGTTCCACAGGCTTCAAGATTGTAGTTCTTCTTGCTTCTGCTGTCTGCTCTCTGGTGGATGAGGCTATCTAAAAGGCTTGTGCAAGTTTCTTGATGGGAGGGACTGGTCCCACCCAGAAGCTTTGATCAGGAAAGTAAATAAGCCATGATCATGGAGTCATGTAGATATCCTGAGGAAAATGTGAAAAGGTGAACAAGACAGAGATCCAAAGGGTTCTGACTCACAGAACCAGATATTCAGATCGAAAAGTGGATATGTTTTCACTTCTAAAGATGTTGAGGGAATGCCACCACCCTCTAATGCCCTGCTGATGCTTTCCTATTGGCCTCAATGGATGACTGAAAATCTAACGATCATGTGATAACCATTCAGTAGAAGTAGCATATGCTAATAAATGCCATTTATCCAAAATATATCTTACCAGAAACTCATTTCCTGCCAAGCTTAACCAGTAAAGGGAGTCAGGATTGCAGAAATGAAGAAGGAAAGAAACATACATTGAATCCACACTCAACAACTATTAATTCAGTGCTTACTTTTGCAAGCTACTATTCTAGGCATTTCAGTTGCAGCAACGAATAAAGCCAAGTGCCTTGCCTCATGGAGCTTTCATTCCAGGATAGTCTATTATGTGCCAGGCACTTTATAAATGTTATATCATTTAATCTCCACCAGACTCCATCATGGTAGATGTCGTGGATATGTTTTACCTCTTATTCATTTTTTGAGTGATTGGAACTTATTTCCCTTTCTTGTGGCAAACATCCTTTGGGGAATTACCTCTCATCCATTGTGTGTAACCTTTCTAAGTCTGTAGACTTAGTGCTATCCTAGTCAACCATCATGTTAGGCCAATTGGACTCTCTTTCCAGGAACCTTGAAACTTGATCAGAGTGACTCAAGGAAAAGCAGTGGAGAGCATTCATTATAGCAGTAGTGTCTGAGGAAATTAGAGGGTGTTTCTGCCTCTTGAATACCCCCATGGCAGGCCTGCTTCACTCCCACCTATAATCTAGTTTTACTGTCTTCCCATATATTCTGTGAATTTCTGCAACATCCTTCCAATAAATTCCATTTCTGTTAAGTTTGCCAATCACTATCTGGTGCTAACAACAAATGAACCCTAACTATCACAGTAGGTATCATCAGCATAATGTTATAGATGAGGAAACTAGGGCTCAGTGGTTAAAAGCATGTCCAAATTCATACTATACAGTGGTGTTAAGTGTGTCTGATCTCAAAGTCAAATTCTTTCTACCATTACTTGCATGCCTCTTGATGAGGACAGTTTAATGAAGAGCATCCTTTTCATAGTTGGTGATGCACTCATTGCTTCTTTCCAAGAGAATTTGTTAAATGATGGAAAAAACATCAAAGCATACAAGACAGGCCTTATCTCATCTTCACAGAAAAATGCAAGGACCCATAAAATGCAAAGGCAAACTGCCTGGAGGCTCCAAGTTCTACCTATTGTCTGAAATAAACAATTCAGGAAGAAATGCTGTAAAGCATTTTTAAAGGGATTTATTAAACTGTTTTCCTTTAATCCTTTGCTTGCATTTTTTTAATGCCTAATATGGTTATGTTCCCTGATTCCTCTGGCAGTTAAAAACAGGCATGCCATGGTTCACGATGACAAGTAACTAAATTCCACAGTAAAATACCTTATGAAGAAAAAAACTGTACATAATTAGCAATGATATATGTATTTCATGGACCTTGCATCCTTCATATTCAATTTATGCCCATGATTGTTCTTTTATTATTTTGCATTGGTCACAATGATTTTAGCCTCTAGTGAAGGACGGTACAAGAAACAACGTCTGAAAATGCATTGTCTTATTTACTCTAAAGCTATTGCTCTCTACAATGTAAGTTTCTACTCAGTGAGGATTCATTCAAGAAAACTTAGAACCAGATCTGCTCGTGTTCCTCCTAAACGGGTAATTTTTCACTATGATTATGTAGCCGATTATATTTCTATCTTTCCTTGGATTGTTAAACACTTAGATGCAAGAATGTGCAAGGAACTCACATCTGGCTTCAAATTGTGCCCCCCATCTTTTTAAACTTTCATCTCACCTACTGATTATTCTTTTGCACTATTGACTCAGATTCTTTCATTACCTGTGTGTGTTTTTGTGTTCTATTTTCAGCTTCATTGAAATAAAAATAATATAGAAGAGATAACCAAACAACCTAAAGCAATATGTAGTATTTAGGTTGATTTAATTCACCTGCAGTTTGTTGTGTGCCTACTTCACACTTGATCTTAACCTGTGCCAGTCCATGCCTGTACTATATATAGTATCAGTGCTGCAAAGAATTTGACAATCAAAATATTAGAATGTGTAGACTATTCTGATCTAATCTCTTGGGGAATCAGAGTGGCTTGGGAACTAAAGCATACTATTTAGGTAATTGTGGAAGTTCTTTATATCCCATTGCCAAAGAAACCAGCTTCATGGTAATGTAGGTAAATACTACAAACAGCTTTTCTTTTTTTCTCTAATTTTAGTGAGACATAGTTGACAAACATCAGTGTATAAGTTTAAGGCATATAGTATGATGGTTTGGTTTCTGTATATCGTGAAATGATTGTCACACTAGGTTCAGCTAACATCCATCACCTCATATAGACATAATAAAAAGAAAAAACAAATTCCCCTTCTGATGAGAACTCTTAGGATTTACTTTCTTAGCAATTTTCCCATATTTAATACAGCAGGGGTAACCATGCTGTACATTACATCCCCAGTACTCATTTATCTTATAACTGGAAATCTGCACCCCCTCCAACACTTCTCTCAATTCTCCCCCAACCCTCTGCCTCTGACAACCACTTGTCTGGTCTCTTTATCTATGAGGTTTGTTTGTTTGTTTAAATTCTATATATAAGTGAGATTGGTATCTATCTTTCTCTGTCTGACTTATCTCACTTAGCATAATGCCTTCAAGGTCCATCCATGTTGTCACAAATGGTAGGATTTCCTCATTTTTTATTGGTAAATAATATTCCATTAAATATACAACAACTTCCTTATCCATTCATCCATCAATGGACACTTAGGTTATTTCCATGTCTTGACTATTGTAAATAAAGCTGCTATGAACATGGGGGTGCAGGTATCTTTTCAAGGTAATGTTTTTGTTTCCTGTGGATATATTCCCAGAAGTGGAATTGCTGTTATATGGTAATTCAACTTTTAATTTCTTGAGGAAGCTCCATACTGTTTTCCATAGTGGTTGTAACAATATACAATCCTGCCAATGGTGGACAAGGGTTCCCTTTTCTTCACATCCATGCCAGCATTTATCTCTTGTCTTTTAGATGATAGCCATTTTAACAGGCATGAGGAGGTATCTCACTGTGGTTTTAATTTGCATTTCCCTAATGACTAGTGATGTTAAGCATCCTTTCATGTATCTGTTGGCTTTTGTATATCTTCTTCGGGAAAATGTTTATTCAGGTCTTTTGCTCAGTTTTGTAATTGGGTTATTTGGGGGATTTTTGCTATTGAGCTGTATGAGTTCTTTATATACTTTGGATATTAACCCCCTATCAGATATATAGATTACAAATATTTTTTTCTGATTCTGTAGGTTGTCTTTTCACTTTCTGGATGGATTCTTTTGCTGTGCTGAATCTTTTAGTTTGAGATAGCCCCACTTGTTTATTTTTGATTTTGTTCCTTGAGCTTTAGGTGTCATATCCAAAAAATCATTACCAAGACCCATGTCAAGGAGCTTTATTCCTAAGTTTTCTTCTAGGAGTTTCATGGTTTCAATTCTTCCATTTAAGTCTTTAATCCATTTCAAGTTAATTGTTGTGAGTGATGTAAGATAGGGGTCCAGTTTCATTAATTTACAAGTGAGCATCCAATTTTCCCACCACCATTTACTGAAGAGACTCTCTTTTCTCCATGAAGTATTTTTGGCTCCTTTGTCAAATATTAGTTGACCATATATGTTTGGATATATTTCTGAGCTCTCAGTTCTATTCCACTGGCCTATTTGTTTTTATACCAGAACCATACTGTTTTGATTACTATAGCTTTATAGTATAGCTTGAAATCAGGGAGTGTGATGCTTCCTGCTTTGTTCTTCTTTCTCAGGATTTCTCTGGCTATTCAGGGTATTTTGTGATTCCATATAAATTTCAGGAGTGAAGCAGGTTTTCTTATTGATGTTCTTCTCTTCTTTTCTGATAGAGTTATTGAAATTAGTCATAAGGACTAAGCCCATTTTTTACTACTAAATTTGTGTTCAACTACTTTTTGAACTGCAAGAGAGCCCTAGAAAAGATTTTTCTCTTGTCAATGTTTATTTTTTTAAATACAGATAATTCCTTCCAAGTAAGTAGATATGAGAACTACCAGGGGGTTAGTGCCTTTGGAACTAATAGAATTAATTGCCATCAAACAAACCTTAATTCTAAGATATGAGATATTTTTCAAAATTACACCCTAAGATTTGAGCATCCAAAAGCCCTAGACATATCATACCTCATTCAATCAATGTAGCACCATTGTTAAAAGCAATAACTTTAGGAACAGACAGAATTGTGTTGGTGTCCACTTACCATTATAATCTTGGAATGTAGCTTTATAGAATCTCTCTAAGCCTCTGTTATTTTTTCTTCTACAAAATGTAAATAGCAATACTAACTTTTCAGGGTTGCTCAGAATATTAAATACTATAATGAATGTGAATTCCTTATCCCAGTGCCCAGTAAATAGTAAATGCATGCTAAAAGACAGTTAATAGTGGCATCATTTTATGTATGTGTGTGTGTGTGTGTGTGTGTGTGCATGTGTGTACTGAAAATCTAATATGTCAAATACTAAGTATTTGGGGAAACAGAAAAGATAAATAAGGCACAGTCCTATCCCCAAGCAAATAACAGAATTTTGTGGGAGATAAGAAAAACCAAAATGCCAACTGTGGTAAAAACATAAGTTCAAAATTAGTTCTGAAAACAAAGCCAACATCTGAAAAAAATTATTTTAAAAATGGGTTTGAGGTCAGCCTTAGAAATCTAGTGCTAATCAGTCTGAATGGGTACTGAATCCAAATCAGAATTTCTGAAATTTAAAGTTTACTAAATTTACTCTACATATCTTACCTTTTCTTCTAGCCAAGCATACATTTCTAATTCTTAATAAGCCTATCATTAGAAAGTATTCTTTTTGCCTCATATACAAGTCCAGTTGGAAACTTCTCTGTA
Organism: Globicephala melas; assembly: GCF_963455315.2. Classification (NCBI taxonomy): domain Eukaryota; kingdom Metazoa; phylum Chordata; class Mammalia; order Artiodactyla; family Delphinidae; genus Globicephala; species Globicephala melas. The sequence goes on along the minus strand of NC_083321.1, from coordinate 28,121,204 downwards.
TGTAAAGAGATTTGGGATTTCCTAAATTATCATATGCTATTTTTAATTTGACACGTGGCTAAGGTTCTTCTATAGATCTCCTCTATTCCCTCTAATCAATTCAGAAGAACTTTAGCGAAGTATATATTTGGTGTCACTATGGACATCATACTACATGATGCTGCATGATAATCCTGCATGGTTCCTATTTACTGGACATAACAGTGCACCAGGTAGTATGCTAAGCACTTGACACACATTAGTGTATTTAATCCTTGCAACAATACTGGAAAATAGCTAGGATCATCCCATTTTCACAGGTGAGGAAACTGAACTTCAGAAAGGAAGTGATAGAATTTCAAACAAGGTCTTCCTGAACTCAAAGTCCATGCTGTTAATGAATGTTCATGACCTCCTAGCAATAGTTTTACTCCAAATAATTAACAGAATTTCCATATGGCCTCTCTTTCAGTCAGCTGGAAATTTGGACAAAATCTGTTCTAACTAAACACACAGCCTCATAGTGGTCCCTCTAAAGCTAATTCCCAAAACGTGCTGAATTCTCACCCTTCTCTTACATTTAAGTTTAGGCCAAACTATTTATTTATTAGAACAGGAATAATTTTCTTGCACCTTTAGTGACAAGCAGAAACATGCTCAATGAGGATCTATCAATTCACCTTTTAAAGTTTTCTTTATTTTTTTCAAGTTCATTCTTCTCACCCCTGACTGATCTCAGTGTATTTCTTAGTATTGATTCAAGACCTAAAGATCAGAACTTAGAATAAATTCTGAGAATAAAAAATATAAATAAAGAAAACAGGAAAATGAGCCTTTTAATAAACAGAATATAATAAACCTCTATGGGTATAATCTTGCATAGCACATACTCAAACCAAGAGAAGGATATCCCTTTCCTGGGAAAGGTGGAACCTCAGATTGTTTCTAGCTGATTATCTCATTGCCAGCCCCAAAACCTGACTCTCCTGCACCTAAAACGTGACTGGCAAAATATGTGTGAAGCAGTGGCTTGAGAGAGTATCCTAGAAAGGGCCATTTTGTGCATTTGACTGTGCTTTCTCATGCTTTTAGATAATGTATTAGGCCTTTCTTAGTGGAAAAATAGGTGGATGGAAACGACTACATCCAAAATTAGCTGTATGGAGTCCTGGTAATGTAGTAGCAGTAGAGTAATTTTCACTAGGCAGAGCTCAAATCTGTCACTTGCAAGCAACTTATAGGAAGCTTTGGTTGAGACTTAGTTTTTTTTGTTTTTTTTTTTGCGGTATGAGGGCCTCTCACTGTTGTGGCCTCTCCCGTTGCGGAGCACAGGCCCCGGACGGCCATGGCTCACGGACCCAGCCACTCCGCAGCACGTGGGATCCTCCCGGACCGGGGCACAAACCCGTGTCCCCTGCATCGGCAGGCGGACTCTCAACCACTGCGCCACCAGGGAAGCCCCATCATTAGCATTTTTGATGACCCTAAACATTATCATCTTTTTTAGAAAGATATTGTCACCTCTTTACATAAATAAATCAGTGTTCTCTACAGACACAAGGTTGACAGCCTTAAATGTCATGAATAGAGAAGCAAGGCAAAGATGCATTCCACAGCTCATGATGTCACGATTTTAACTTTACACAAATACAAAAATTATTGTTCTTTTTCTAAGATAGGTTGATGCTTTTATTTACCATTTTTATTTATTTTGTTTGTTTGTTTTTGTTTTGCTTTGTGTGTGTGTGTGTTTTTTTTTTTGACGGTATGCGGGCCTCCCACTGTTGGGGCCTCTCCCACTGCGGAGCACAGGCTCCGGACGCGCAGGCTCAGCGGCCATGGCTCACGGGCCCAGCCGCTCCGCGGCATGTGGGATCTTCCCGGACCGGGGCACGAACCTGTGTCCCCTGCATCGGCAGGCGGACTCTCAGCCACTGCGCCACCAGGGAAGCCCACCATTTTTATTTTTTATTAGTAAAATGTAATGTATCTGTTGGAGACAATGTGCAGAATTCAGAAAAAATAAAGGAAGAAAATAAAACTACCAACTACCATCAACACTGTTAATGCTTTGGAATATACCTGGCTAGCTTTTTTTTTTTTTTCCACATGAGTACACATCAATAATCATCCCTTCTCCAAATTTAAATCACATTAGACATGCTGTTTCATAACAGCCTACTTTATTTAATACAGTCATAAAAATATTTCATGTTATTAAATATTGTACTACAACATGCGTTTTTAATATCTGTAGAACAATTCTTGAAGGTATGCATCACACTGCTTAAAAATTGGCTAAATGGGGCTTCCCTGGTGGCGCAGTGGTTGAGAGTCCGCCTGCCGATGCAGAGGACGAGGGTTCGTGCCCCGGTCCGGGAAGATCCCGCATGCCGCGGAGTGGCTGGGCCCGTGAGCCATGGCCGCTGAGCCTGTGTGTCCGGAGCTTGTGCTCCGCAACGGGAGAGGCCCCAACAGTGAGAGGCCCGCGTACCGCAAAAAAAAAAAAAAAAAAAAAAAAAAAAATTGGCTAAATGTTTGTTTCTAATTTTACAACTATAAATAATTCTATAGTGAATATCCTTATATGTAAAACATTTCCCAAATCTATGTCATTAAAAGACATGCAGTTCATAGCAATCATAGCTTTCTTGGGTTTCCCGTAATAACATAAAGATGGCAAGGGTCAGTCTGCTTTGCTGAAATTCACTAGGAACATCTTCAGGATGTCTGCCCTATCCCGGGATAATCAAGTACAACATCTTAGGGCCAACTCAAGGGAGTAAATTTTCTAAATTGCTTATGTCCAGTAACAGTATTTTTCTAGTCCCTCTCTTAATTCAGTTTCCTACCCTCAGAACACAAACACTGGTAACAGAGGGAAAATTCAAGCCATGGTTCAGAGGCACCAATGAAATAACTCTTGGTATATTTTTTAGAGGTCCCATCTGGGGCTCATTCCTCACCTTTAATTCCTTTAGTACGATCCAGTTAACCCTGTAGCAACCCCCTGGCACCAAATATTTGACCACTTATCAAAACTAGAGAAGAATTAGAAACCAAATAGAGAAAAGATAAGAGATCTTATTTTTAAGTGTCTAAAAGAGTTTAAAAGCCAAACCAAGCACTGAAAAGATTCAAGATGAAAAGTGTAGGTAGAATTCTATCATGATGATGGCTGCAATCCTAGGAAAGGAAATGTAGGTGTTAATGAAGGCCTTTTCCCTGTCCCAAGCTAAGAGAGCTAAGGTAGTGAAGTACAGATCAAACTGCTGAGCATTAATCCCATAGACCTGGGCAATCAAGTCCCTACTCTGGGGTTCCACACTTTGGAGAGCCTTCGTCTGGGCCTCCTTCACCATGCCTCTGCGGTAAAGTCCGAGGGTTAAGATGATGTGCTCCCCCCAGAATCTGAGCGCCCACCCTCACCTTCTGGACCATATTCTGGGTACTTAGGATTAGGAATTCCATGCCAGAATGGCCAAAGTCTCACTTCTAGGGCCTGTGTTCGTCCTTTTCCAACAGACCTTACTGTCAACACACATACCCTTAAGCCTGAGGGGGGCAAAGAGGTATATTTTTAGGGTGATGAATGGTGTTTGGATATGAGTTCTGGAGTGTCCACCTGGATGTAGGTGAGGCCCTTTATGGGGCAGAAAAATAAGAGAGAAAGGTGCAGATGGGAGCCTCCATGTACTATCGGCCCAGGCTCTGCAAACCTTAGGAGGAACTTGCTCCTCTGGCCCCTTAATGGTTGGTGCCCAGTATATTTATGTCATGTTCCATTTCAGCATCAGTCTTTTTAAGCCTGGGGATAGTTCTTTAGGGATGAGCCAATTAAAATGTATAGATGTGATATACCTTTCAAAATCAACTTTTATGAAACAAACTGCAGTGCCCTCCCCCTTTTGGAGCTGTAACTAGGGTCCTATAGATGAGATGTGACATTTTCAAAGGTGCTACAAAATCGCCATTGAATTCAACATGGGAAAGGGATGCCTACATTTTAGAAAGTTTCAACAAGCTGTCTTGCAGCCACTTACAGGCCTGACGCTTTATCTCTGTCCCAAGATAATCTCACTGTGTGCCTCCCTTTGACTCCTAGAAACAGCCATTCAGTTTGCATTCCTCCCTCTCCAGGCCACTACAGGTCTGTTTCACGAGGGAGGTGTGGTTACTTCCCCAATAAAGATATGTTCAAGTCCTAACTTCCAGTACCTGTGAATGTGACCTTATTTGGAAATAGGGTTATCGCAGAGGTAACCAAGTTGAGGTCATACTGGATTTGAGTGGGCTCTAAATCCAATGACTGCTGTCCTTATAAAAAGTGGAGAGGAAACACAGAGACCCAGGGAAGAAGGTCATGTAACTGCAGAGGCAGAGATTGGAATGATGTAGCTACAAGCCAAGGAAGGCCAAGGATTGCCAGAGACCCCCGGAAAACAGGAAGAGGCAAGGAAGGATTCTTCTGTAGAGCCCTCAGAGGGAACGTGGTCCCTTGGTTTCCAGACTTCTAGCCTCCAGAACTCCGAGGGAATAAGTTTTTGTTGTTTTATGCCACCAAGTTTGTGCCGGTAACCCTAGGAAATTAACACAGCAGCTACCGCCATTCTCTTCTCCAATCTCCCGGAGCAGCAGGCCTCTGCCCCACCCCTACCTCCACTTTTCAACTCTGCCAAGGGGCACTGACAGGTCTTTTGTTAAAGGTTTTACTACTAATCACTCCAAAGAAATAGGCCAGGATGAGGGACGGGCCTTCCAGAGAGTGGTATGTGGCCCAGGCAACAAAATTAGCAAACAAAAAAAGGAAATGGGAAGCCATTTTCTAAACACCACTCACTGGGCTAAGTGTATGTCTGCTTTAATCCACTAAATCTTCACAACAATATTTTTAAACCCCTCTATTAAGACAAGAAACCTATATCTCAGAAAGTGTAGTAAGTCACTTACACTTAAACACGCTGTCATCTGGCTAAAACAGGAAGAGCCAGGGTTCAAACTGAAATCTGACTCCAAAAAGGCTCCAGAGAACTTTCAAGTTGTATTAATTCACAATCAGTATTTGTCTTTTTTTCCTGTACTTTGTTAAAAAGCATCTGTTCTATCTCAAGATCAGGCATTACTCTATTCATATATTCTCTTTTTATGACTTAGTTTTATATTAAAATATTATTTATTTATTTTTAGTAAATAAGGAGTGTGTGTGGTAAACATTTCTTACATATATTCTTTATTAACAGTTCTTGTTATATATACATATACATAAATATGCATGTTGTGTGTGTGTGTATAAATAAATAAATCTCCCTCCCCCTCACTGACACAACCACCCAGTTCTCTTGCCTAGAGTCAGTCACTGTTATCAGTTTCTTATACATTCTTACTAGAATACTCCATGAATTTACACATTTACACATATAGATATCATTGCTTTTCTCCCAAATGGCTGCACAGAATAGACCTGGTTCTGCATCTCCTTGAGAGCATTTTGGTCCTAGTCAGTCATAGAAACCTTCTAGTCCTTGTAATGTTCTTCTGTTTCCTAAAATATCACCAAGCATTCCACATCACCTTTCTTTTCTTAGTCTTCCTTCTTTCTTTGATGTCCCCCGTCCTACTCAATGTTGTTTAGTTCTATCACATAATTGTTGAAAACAAAATTTATGTTAATCAGAACATTCAATAAACCAGAACTCCTCTCTAGCACCCCCCAACCCTAACAATACCTTATCATGATCTGGGTAAAGAAAATTCTACTGCTCTAGATGGAAACGTTTTATGAATTGAGTGTAGGGTTCAGGGATTTTTTGTTTGTCTATTTCTTTGTTTCATCTTTGTAAAAGATTTGCCCTGATGATACACAAGGCAGATTGCTCTCAAAGGGAGCCCAGATCCATCCTGGAAAAATCTCTTTGTTGTTTTTCCATCCTAAAATAAGCTAATCCACGTTGGTGCCAGTAGAGCAAAAGAGATTTACTTCGTTTAGAGGTTCAGGAGCATAAAGTTGTTGCTCCATTTGATTTTTTAAAAAACATTTACAGCAATTCACCTGATTCACATTCGTATTTTTTTTAACATCTTTATTGGAGTATAATTGCTTTACAATGGTATGTTAGTTTCTGCTGTATAACAAAGTGAATCAGCTATACATATACATATATCCCCATATCTCCTCCCTCTTGTGTCTCCCTCCCATCCTCCCTATCCCACCCCTCTAAGTGGTCACAAAGCATCGAACTGATCTCCCTGTGGTATGCGGCTGCTTCCCACCAGCTATCTATTTTACATTTGGTAGTGTATATATGTCCATGCCACTCTCTCACTTCGTCCCAGCTTACCCTTCCTCCTCCCCTCCCCATGTCCTCAAGTCCATTCTCTATGTCTGTGACTTTATTCCTGTCCTGCCCCTAAGTTCTTCAGAACTTTTTTTTTTAGATTCCATATATATGTGTTAGCATACAGTATTTGTTTTTCTCTTTCTGACTTACTTCACTTTGTATGACAGTCTCTAGGTCCATCCACCTCACTACAAATAACTCAATTTCATTTCTTTTTCTGGCTGAGTAATATTCCATTGTATATATGTACCACATCTTCTTTATCCATTCATCTGTCAATAGACACTTAGGTTGCTTCCATGTCCTGGCTATTGTAAATAGAGATGCAATGAACATTGTGGTACATAACTCTTTTTGAATTATGGTTTTCTCAGGGTATATGCCCAGTAGTGGGATTGCTGGCTCGTATGGTAGTTCTATTTTTAGTTTTTTAAGGAACCTCCATACTGTTCTCCATAGTGGCTGTATCAATTTACCTTCCCACCAACAGTGCAAGAGGGTTCCCTTTTCTCCACACCCACTCCAGCATTTATTGTGTGTAGATATTTTGATGATTGCCATTCTGACCTGTGTGAGGTGATATCTTACTGTAGTTTTGATTTGCATTTCTCCAATGATTAGTGATGTTGAACATTCTTTCGTGTGTTTGTTGGTGATCTGTATATCTTCTTTGGAGAAATGTCTGTTTAGGTCTTCTGCCCATTTTTGGATTGGTTGTTTGTTTTTTTGATATTGAGTTGCATGAGCTACTTGTAAATTTTGGTTAATCCTTTGGTTACTCCTTTGTCAGTTGCTTCATTGGCAAATATTTTCTCTTATTCTGAGGGTTGTCTTTTGGTCTTGTTTAAGGTTTCCTTTGCTGTGCAAAAGCTTTTAAGTTTCCATAGGTTGCATTTGTTTATTTTTGTTTTTATTTCCATTTCTCTAGGAGGTAGGTCAGAAAGGATCTTGCTGTGATTTATGTCATAGAGTGTTCTGCCTATGTTTTCCTCTAAGAGTTTGATAGTGTCTGGCCTTACATTTAGGTCTTTAATCCATTTTGAGTTTATTTTTGTATATGGTGTTAGGGAGTGTTCTAATTTCATTCTTTTACATGTATCTGTCCAGTTTTCCCAGCACCACTTATTGAAGAGGCTGTCTTTTGTCTATTGTATATTCTTTCTTCCTTTATCAAAAATAAGGTGACCATATGTGCATGGGTTTATCTCTGGGCTTTCTATCCTGTTCCACAGATCTGTTTTTGTGTCAGTACCATATTGTCTTGATTACTCACATTTGTATTTTCAGTATCACATAGGAAGTTCATTTGTTCAACTTTGTCAATATCTTCCAGCCAAAGACCACTGGGAATGCACCTAGAGTTTAACAACTTGGGTTTATTGCAACTTGTTGTAGGGAGGGAGAACACACACCATAGAGAACCACGGGGCCTCTCAGTAAAAGGATTTTTGCAAACACAGATTTAGGCTTGTGGCAGGTGATTTTAGGAAGCATGTAAGGAGGGAGGACTTTGCTTTGGATAGTATGCGTCAGGAAGCAGGGGTAATTCTATGATTGGGCATCTTACTAAGTCTTATCTAGAAGGAGGAAGACTAGACTGAGACTTAAAACTATTCAATAGAGAAGCAGCAGCCACTCATATTGGCCAGGATGAGGAAATGTTTGGTCATTTTTGTGGCTTGGACAATGCATGTGTTTTGTCTTTGTGCAGACACATTTACAGAGATGACTTGGTTTTGTCTTGAATCATAAAGATCACAGAGTGGTTTTGTCAGTGTTGATGTTCTGAGAAATTGTTTCTGTTCAACAGAGGAACCCCAAGCCTAGATGTCTGTGAGTGCCAGGCCAGCTTGTAGTAACGTTAAGTTCTAGCTGACAGTGCCAGGCCAGCTCCTGGATATCACAGGCTGCTCATCTCTTTCTCATTCTTCCCCTTTCGACCAAGGGAAGATGAAGTTAAGCTGCAGGACATTCATCCATAATACCCACTTTTTCACCCTGGCCAAGATTTTGCTGAGCAGGAAGCTGTTTAGAGAATGCAGTCTATAGTTGGACTAGGGTTAGTCTCTCCTGCTCCTCCTGTTGCAGGATGAATGGTTGAATCCTCTGATGTGTCAAGGGTTATATTCAGGATACATCAGCCAAGTGCAACACAAGTCAGCTATCAGAAACAAGCCTTGAAACCAGGGCCTAGATTATAAATCTCAAGCAATGAATCCAGCTGGGTAGCTTTCAGAGAGCAGCATGATTATTTTTTTTTCTTAGTTTAATCACAAGCTTATTTATTTGCCTTGTAGTATATAAGTATAGCAAGAAGTGCTTGTTATAGCATGAATATTCTCTTGGTTAGGTGAGAGCAAATCAAGGAATATGTGGTTGTCCATTAACAACTCTTAATAAATTTGGACTTGTTTATTGACCTCTCAGAGGAGCAGTTTTATGCAAGTGAAATTCTGAAAGAAAGCAAAAGTGATAATGGTAATAGTAACTCTGTACTTACGTAAATGAATTCTCAAATAAATTCTCTGCTGTATTATTTATCTCCATTGCATAATTATAGAAAGTCAAGCATGAAAAAGAAAACTTCCCCAAGTTCATATCAGTAAAAAAGTAGAAGAAAGAGGACTCAACCTCAGGTCTGTCTGACCCTATAGCCTGAACCCTTAGCAATTAATTACTCTCCATTGTCACCAGACTTCTGGAATCAACTCCAATGATATAGTCCTTGAGTCACATGCCTGGGAAACTGCCGTGATAAAGCAATCTTCTTTCACTGCCGCTCTCTGTACTTGCCTGTCTGTAGCACCAATGCTTTGATAGTTCATGGGAAAAATATCAGAAGTACCATGTAATTGGGCAGTTTAAGGGGAGGGTGGATGAGAAATTGAGAGATACCATGTGGTTACCCTCATTCCATTGATGTCATCTTGCTTCTCCATAGACTGATATAATAAATATCCATTTTGGATAGATTGCATGTATTGGACAATAATTCAGAAGGTAGATATTTGTCCTTTTTCTCCAGTAAGTATGGCTATGGAGCTTTTGAATGGTTATTCGTTTCACCCACTTTTTAAAATGCTATATTTTAAAGGTTTGTTTTGTTAAAATGTTCCCACTGAAATGTAACAGAGTAAGCTGTCAAACTCCCAACAATGCACCATATCATTTAACTTAGCAAAGTGTGTTGATGGATGACCCCAACTAATTAGAAAGATGACTTGAAGACCATACCCCAGTGACTCAGAAAATCCGTCTCAACTATTTTTTTCCAAGTTAATTATTGGTTTGGGAATACACATCCTATTTTGAGGACCAAATTCCCCTTTCCTGGAATAAAAACCACAGAAATCTTTATCAGTGTTAGATTTTTGTGCCCATGGTTCTGATTAAACTTTTCCATTTATACATATTGCATCCTTACTCATATGTATCACATTTGAAATGCAGAGTTGCATAAAAACTCTTGTCTACCTATTTTTTACCTTGAAGCCTAGAACATCACATAATTATTTTTAAAACAATTTAAAGTAGAAAGCTGCTCTATGAATATGTATTCTTCATTTCATGTAATAGGTAGGATACTGAAAAACTGAATGTCAAAAAATAATGTCTAGGAAATGGAATCACACTATGAATATCTTATTGTATTCAAAATTGTTCCATTATAGAGTTGCTTTAAAGCCAAATGTTGTTTTAAAACTTTCTACTTTATCTGTACCTAAAGTTCATATGTTCCTATCTCAAGTTTTCCCAAAGTAGGCAGGCCAATGCTGTTGAACAAATTAAAATTCTGGGGAGAAAAAAAAGTATAGTCTCAATACTGCTTACATAAATACCAAGTATGGTGATGCGTAATCTAGAGAAAATGTTATGCAGTGTAGTTATGCAAATGCATCAAAATTCAGGGGTTATTTTTATTCTCTGGAACTTTCTAAGAAATTGATGACATTAAGTGTTAAGTTAACAGAAACTTGTGGCCTATTTAGCTGAACATAAAGTTCTAACCAAATCCAGCATGGAGATAATCCTGGCCAAAATATTGTGGGCTCTATGAAGCAATATGTTTATCCTAACTTTATATTTAAAGTCATGCTCATATCTTGGGAAATGAGATCCAGAAATCAGATCCTGATCCGTTCCAGATTAACTATGGCAAAGAGCTTATTTTGTTTCATATATGCTTTCATGCTCAAGATGCATTTAGAAGAGGAGAGATAGAAAAGGAGGAGAAAAAAGAAGGGGAAGGAGAAAGAAAAATAAAAGGAGAAGAAAGAGGTCCAGAAGAAGACAAGGTCAGCTCACGCTGATCTAACAGAAAGTGGAATAAAAGACCAAAGAGGAATCAAAATTTGTTCTACATCCAGCAGTTCATGTGATTTCTAAATTTGGCAAACCTGGAATCATGACTTCTCTCTATAGTGAAATCTCTTCACACTCTGAGGCTCCTCACAGAAAACCTTCTGGAAGGTAGGACTATTCATATTTCACTCTCAGATGTTCCTGCAACATATTCTGCAAATTTAATTACAGCTTCCTAGTCATGAAGATAGGTACAAAGGACTTTTTAAATGCCATTTGAGAAGATGCTCAGGAGATCACCTTAGTAATTTGTTTGATGTCACTATTTAGGGGCAGTGCCCATTTTCAAAAGACTGCTTCAAATCCCGTCTTCTACAGTACTCATCTCTGATCACCTCAGTCTAAAATCACCCACATTTCTATGCTCCCATAAGAAACCTGTTGTTATTTATTCCAATAAAGTCCCTACTGATTCTTACAAAATACAATTCCCATTTATTCCTGGGTTACTTAAGGATTCAGGTCCTGAAGCCTTATTGTTGGAGTTGAAAATCTGGACCTGTTTCCAACTAGCCATATGGTCTTAACCTATCAGTTATCTGAGATTTCATCAGTTATCTCAACTACAAAATGAAGATAACCCTTATCCTCATGGTTCTTGTATTAGTAAAGGTGTTAAAACATCTAATGCTCTTAGAAGAATGTCTAGCACATGGTAAGAGTAAATGAGTGTTAGCTACTATTGTTACTACTACTACTATTATTATTATTATTGTCTCTGGAACGTATCATATACTGCCTTTCAAAATATTTTGGCTAATTTTAATCAGGACTATAAGCCCCACAAGTGGCAAGAATCACACCCTATCCTTTGCAGCCACACCCTGCCACAGTTCTTTGAGATTTAGAAGTGCTCACCAAACATGTGTGAAACAACTGCAAAACAGACTTGTTTATCACTGAGAACACTAACTCTGTGGATTAAGTTTCTCTTTCATGAATAAGTTATAGGCTCTTGGAAGTCAGGAACTTCGTTCGTTTTTGCTCATGTAGCACAGGGCTTAGCAATACATATAGTAGACAATACATATTGTTCAGTGAGTTAAATTCATAAACACTAGAACATATGCACCATAGGTGGAAGTAGTCTGTTTACCATCATATCCTTATCGATTCACACAGACTTGGGACAAGAAGGTACTCAAGAAATATAGATGAAGAGTATAGTTATGAATGCTCAAGGGCTTTAAAGATTCCTTCAAGTAAGCGCTGCGAATAGGCAAAAGTCCTGAAAAAGAAATTAGTATCCAAAATGGACATCACCCAATATCAAGTGAGTCGAACACAGGAAACATGAAACCATATTTGGACAAAAATGACTGACATGACCATGAAACAGAGTTGTGAATGGCCTCAAGTAACATTCAGTCCTACTTCTCCTGGGGTGACCTACCACGTCTGCAGGAAACTACTATGAAGTTGCCCCAAACAAGTCCCTTTCCCTGGTCCTTTGCATTTGCAAAGCCCAAACACTAATCTATTTCTCTAAAATTATGGCCCATAAATCTAAGGTCTTGGCACAAGTGGAGCAGTAAGGGAAAGATTAATATCCTCATCCTGCTTTTTCCCTTTTTCAAAATGAACACTGGGTTCAGCAGTAACAAATACCAGCCTCTGACTTCCCTTCTGAGATTTCCAAATCCACAGGCTCACAGTTCTCTCAAGCAGAAAATAACTTATTTTCTCTGTGCTGTTATCTGTCTCTTTCATTTTGGTTTGCAACTCCTTGAGTAATACGTTGTATAATTGACCACAGAAGAGAAGGAGGAAGGGAACTGTGTGCAACCAGAAGCTTTGGGGCCAAACTGGACCAGTGATTGCAAGGGGATAGTTTCTAGGCAACAGAGTCAGTCCCATGGTCATTTTATAAAGAGTTAAGTTAATTGCCTAGTGGAAAAAGAAACTACAGTTTATAATCAAAATATTTTGGGGAGGAATAATGAGAACAAAGATACTTCAGCTTTATCTTACGTCTCTCTCTACTCATAATAGCAATACACCAAGCAATCAGTCAACTTTTTGAGTATGTCAAGTGTGCTGAGCATGGTGTTAGGTATATATCATTTGTTACAGGGAGAGAACGTGTTTAAGACATGGACATGATCACTGCCAGTACCATGATATATGATGAAACACACATACAAAAACACACACACACAATTGTCTTCTGGGTTAAAAACAGAAAAAAACAGAAATAACTAACTAGACATTATACCCATGCTGTCATAAATTGTATGATTCTTCCTAGTTATTTATGCTCCCTCTCTCTGTAATAGGATGACATGTCCCTGTCCCATTGGCATCAGGCTTGGCCACGTGACTTGCTTTCACCAATAAAATTGAAACAGGAAGCAATGAATGTCACTATTGCATTTTCTACCATTGTTTTCTTCCAGTGCCACAAGCCCAGATAGGGACTGCTCTTTTGGCCTGGATCCTGGTGTGAAGAGGCACAGAGCAGAGCCACAGTTCACAGGTAATGTTAGTGAGAAATAAAATCTCTTTTTGGAAGGCAGTGAGATTTGGGACCACTTTGCTACTGTAGCAAAACCTAAACATAAACGGACTAAATACATATCTCGAAAGATCAAAATATCTCATACTTTATCATTTTGTTCCAGCTCCTTCCCTACTTCATATATTTTGTAATGTTCTTCTCTTTTTGTTACGTAAAGTCAAAACCCTTAAGATAGAATTCAAGATTCCACAGAGTATAGACCCTGACTCCTCTTTAGCCTCATCTCCTGCCTTCCATTCCACACAATGCAGCCATACATAGATTATAGCCATATCTACAATCCTTTCATTTCCCCAAGATTTTTAAACTCTGTACTTGGCTCATAAAATCCCCCCTTGGAATTCTATCCATCCCCATACTCTACTTTCACTTTTCTGCAAGGTCAATTTCTATTTATTTTCAACCCCTTCTTCTTCTCCTCCCTTAAGCCCCCTCTGATCCACCTGAATAATTACCCTCTAATTCTTGTCACCAATGTAACATTAGACTTCACTGCAATTACTTTTTGACACTCCTGATACTGGGAGTTCCTTGAGAGCAGACTGCTATGCTTTAGAGATCTTTAGATCTCCAGCACCTAGTAGAGAGTCTGACATATAATAGATATCTGATAAATATTATGGAACTCATGGATAAATAAATGGTTGAATGAGTTAATGGTCTTCTGTTTTCCTTTTACACTGGCACGCGATTTTTAAAAATTCTTGATAAATGTCTAAGAGGAAGAGAAAAAATAATTGATTTAAGTGTGTTAAATTTGCTCTGATATAAAAATGTTATTATCTCCTTACTAGTATCTCCTCTCATAACAAAAGGAGTGTTTATACCCATGTAATAAAAATTGAAGTACATGCTAGATGGTATCATCTCAACTGGAGATTACTCCTTTAGTCCCTAATTTGGCTTTAATTTCTATATTAATGGTGATATTTACTTGAGTACCTGCAGGATGTTGTGTCAATCTTAGAGGTTTCTATCATATTTATTTTTACATATTTTCCAGTATGACATCATCCTAACCCCATAAGTATGTTCTTCACTTCATCTATGTAAACACTAGAACCCCAGAATAACCTTAGAAGGTTCCATTCGGTACATCTTTCCGTCTTAACTCAGGACATAAATAAATATCCCATGCTTCTCAACCAATTGAAGCTGTATTTCTGGCCAAATCATATTGCTTTTGTCCTTTCCTATTAGAAATACTCAGTGCGGCTTAAAAGCAGAAAACCTGAATTCAAGATCCACCTCAACTATAAACTGGTTATATGACCCAGGTTGTGTCACTTTTCCTTCTTTATTTTCAGTTTTTGCATTTCTGAAATGGGAGTGAAAGAGAGGAGGAAAAACGAAATTTCTTTTACATTTCAGCTGTGAGAAACAAATCAGCGTAAATTAATTCACTTATAAATTTAGAGGCAAAAGAGAGAACCCTGATATTCAGATTTTGAATGAACTAGCAAACTACCAGAAAAAACTTGAATCTTCCTTAGTACCTAAAACTGAAATCTACAAAACAGGCTGTAAAATCAGATAGACTTGGGTTGGAATTTCAGCTCTATCTTTTCTTGACTGTATGATCTTAGACAGTTGCCTGACCCATCTAGGCTTCAGATTTTTCATGAATAAAGGGAGGATAAGTTGTTTCATCTTCCAGAATGCTTATTCAAATCAAATGTCTCCATATCTCAGTTTATGACTTCTTTCTTCTGATTGTTCAAACCAAAATTTTGGAGTCATCTTTAATTTTTTTCCTCTCTGGTATTCCACATCTCATATCTATGAATTTCTCATAAATCTTTTTTTTAACATCTTTATTGGAGTATAATTGCTTTACAATGGTGTGTTAGGTTCTGCCGTATAACAAAGTGAATCAGCTATATGTATACCTATATCCCCATATCCCCTTCCTCTTTTGCCTCCCTCCCACCCTCCCTATCCCACACCTCTAGGGGGTCACAAAGCACGGAGTTGATCTCCCTGTGCTATGCAGCTGTTTCCCACTAGCTGTCTATTTTACATTTGGTAGTGTATATATGTCCATGCTACTCTCTCACTTCATCCCAGCTTACCCTTCCCCCTCCCCGTGTCCTCAAGTCCATTCTCTACATTTTCATCTTTATTCCTGTCCTACCCCTAGGTTCATCAGAACCATTTTCTTTTTAGATTCCATCATAAATCATTAATGCAACCATTTCTAATAACCTTCAATAGACCACTTAATACTCACAAAAACCTTATGAATTAAATAACAGTGATGATACTTATGATACCAATGATAACGTTAATGCTTAGCACTTATTTGTCAGGCACTGTTCTAAAGAATTGGGCTATATCATTTTTTTTTAGTTTTTTTAATTAATTAATTAATTAATTTTTAGCCGCAACAGGCAGCATGCCAGATCTCAGTTCCCTGACCGGGGATGGAACCCGTGCCCCCTGCAGTGAAAGCATGGAATCTTAACCACTGAACCGCCAGGGAAGTCCCTGGGCTATATCATTTAATCCTTCTAACAACATTGTGAAGTATTTTCATTCACATTTTACAAATGAAGAAACTGAAGGACCAAGAGTTAAGTTATTTTGCCCAAGGCCTTAGAACTAGTAAAAGAAGATCTGGTATTTGAACCCAGGCAATTTGGCTCCACTACTCTCACCCTGGATGCTGCACTATCTTCCAAATAAACACAAGTCCTTGGAGCCCTAGAGAGAAGAGAAGAACACTGAAACTCAAGCCAAGGCTGCACACTTTCAAAGAAACGCTGCCCATGAAATCAGGAAATACGGGCTTGAATTCCAGTATTACTACTTTCTATGTTACCACGTGTATTTTCTGAATCTCTCTGAGATTTAATTTCCTCATTCAGACTTGGAATTTTGGTTTTCATCTAGAATATTTGCTAGGTGCCACTCCAATATCCATTCCCCCTTATTCCTTCCTAGCAGTACCACGAATTTCTCAGCTACGTGTATGGGAAAGGCATTAACTGAACTCTAATCCAGGCATGGCCCTATATCTATAGGAAAGGACCACCCACGAGGAGATGTGACCTTCGGTAGAGAATCACAACGACTATCAACCCTAGTAGGTAGCAAGCTGAGAGAAAAAGTCCCCAACTTCACTTTTTCCTGCCCATCAGTTTCCTGCTGAACCCAAGTGGAAACCAGTAGGCAACAGAGACGAAGGCTACAGTCCATGAAGATCAGTCTCCCAGCACAGAGGCAGAGAGCAGGATAGAAAAGAATGGGGAGTGGGTCTGAAGGGACAAATGAAAAAGATCCAGCATAATTTAATTGTCAGTATAAAGTCTGAATGTCTCGGAATGCCGAACCTCCATCACAAGAGGGAAAGGTAAGAAGAAAAGTCAAGAGACCCCTGGAAAATGAAAATCCATACCTCAGGATATTATAAGAAAACACATTTCCTTTCAACTTAATTAATAAAAACTGATTTGTGTTATAATGGCAAAGAGTTCTTTCAGCATTATTAAATTTTTACTTCTCAGTCTTGGCACTTGCATTCTTAGCCGTCTTCACAGCTTTGAATTTTGCCAGCAGCTCACCTCGGTCAGTCCTTATTCTTGTTTATTGAAAGTCTTTTCCATCTGGACTAAATCACATCTGTCCCAGCAGTTGCTGTTCACATAAAATAGGGGACCAAGCAAAGAATGAACTGATAATAACTCCTCCTTGAAGAAAATACCTGGAGTTTCCATAATTCGTTTTCTTGATAAAAATAAGTCCCTTCAATTTTCCCCCTCACTTCTACTGTCTACAGCTGCCTGCATTTTCAGTCAAGCCACCATGTAATACTTGCTTTCAAACTTACCCTTTAAAGTGTTTTCTCTCTGATACCATGATCATTCTTACTCTAGTTTATTTTATCAATAATTAAAGTGTTTCAAGCTTTTCATCCAGCCAACCCTGTGAATTACCTTTTTCAAGCTTTTCATCCAGCCAACCCTGTGAATTACCTTTTTTTTTTTTTTGGCAAGGAAGTGGGAATTTAAGGTTTGCTTTAGAGTTTCACGAAACAGAAAGAACATTTCATTCCCTATATAACTCCTTTGCCACCAAACCGGAAGCAAGAATGGTCCCAAATTTATCCTGGGAGACCTCTATTCTGTCCAACTTGTACACCCTGAAGATTCAAGACAATCTCTGCTGGACAGGAAGGAGTTTACATGGGAAGTCTCTGCACAATGATTCCTTCCAAGTACATTTAGTGACAAATTGTCTTTAAATTTTAGAAGCTGAAATTTCAAGATCCGATGGGATTTGTCTCAAAAGTCTATAAAATTGCAGTCGCTACATGGGGCAACAATTTAATGCCCCCTAAAGAAATGGAAAAGATGAAAATAAGGTTGCTATTTGAGAGTTAAACTAAATAATCCTTGCAAAATGCATCAAAGCAGAGTTATGCAGTTATCACAGAGAGGCAAAACTGGCTGTCAAGAGTAAAAGTGCAACGTCTACCGCAACTATAGTAACATGAACAGCTAATTAGAAAATTTTAAATTCAATGCACAGTATCTCCGATACTACGTAAAGCACTTGCCATTATTATTTTATTTAACTCTAACAAAGCCCTATGAGAAAAATGGTATCATGGCTCTCCTGTACTGATGAGAAGACTGAGACTTAGGGCCATTAAATAACTTGCTTGTTCACCCAGGTAGTAAATGAGCGTTGGGACCTGAACCTTTAAAACGACTACAGTCTATATGTCCAATCTGAGAGGAAGGACAGAGGATGGAAACTCTGGTAGGCACATGCTGGTAGATTTGTGCAAGGTAACACAACCGTGAAGTAAATACCCATCCCCCCGGAAGGCACTTGTGGAAATAGACACAGCACCTGTATTGGGCTGAAGTTATTAAACATAGTCATCTCAGAGCTGGCTCCCTGACCCTGATTCCAGGCTTACCAGTGATACTTAATCACTTAGTTTCTTCTGTAACTTCCCTACTGGAAAATGATGTGTTGCATCTAATGGCATTTGAATTATTTGCTGCAGACTGTTATAAGCTATTAGTGTGAGTTTGTTTTATATACCTTCAGAAACAGGATATTAACAAGTTTGAATTCAAGGACCTGTGAAATGAGCATCTATATTTTTTATCTTTCTAGGTCAGGAACCAACTTCTACCACCTCATGACTGAGGAGATATTTCATTCCCCTCCCTCTAAGCATGGATTTTGAACGGAAGTTTCCAAACTTTTGCAGATCAAATCTCCCTAGCCACAGTCAGCATCTGGCCCACAGTGGACCTATCATAATATTTAATCTACAAGCCAAATTGTGAGTCCAGAGATGCACACCTACAGCAAATGGAACATATCCCTAAGACTGTTTAACCTGGGATTAGAGAGAGTGCATTTCATGCTCTTTCCTAAGATGGTACTGTATGACTCTAGAGCTATGGGCAGCCACAGTCTCCATTGTGTGGGAACAAACCAATCTATAGTAATAAATAAAAGTGTACATAGAGAAAACTGGAGAGGAAAGAGAGAGAAAATCAATTTATTATGGATGACAGTTGTTTCCTGACCCTGCTACAACTGCTACTCTGCCCTCAGTTAAGCAAGGTTTCTAATTACCCTCCTTTTAGGCCAAAGCTAGTTCACATTTGGTTTCCACCCAAAGAGTGATGACTAATATGTATGTTAATTTAAAGACCAAACATGGACCAAAACAGCCAGGACCACATATAGTTGTATACTCTTAGTCAAGGTGAGGATGGAACTTCCCTGGTGGTCCAGTGGGTAAGACTCCGAGCTCCCAATGCAGGGGGCCCAGGTTTGATCACTGGTTGGGGAACTAGATCCCGCATGCATGCTGTAACTAAAAAGTCCGCAGGCTGCAGTGAAGATCCTGTGGGCCACAACTAAGACCTGGAGCAGCCAAAGTAAATAAGTAAGTAAATAAATAAATAAAACATATATTTTTAAAAAATGAGGAGCAGAGGCCAAAATCCAGTCATGCAACTTGGTATGAGGCAGTGTCCACCCAGCGGTAGTGACTTTTTAGAAATTTTCATAAATCACCCTAATCACAGGCTAATGTTGGCCCTGAGCGAAGTCAACAAAGTAAGTATCAACTTGCAAATCCTCTTGGGAGCCAAGTATACAGAGAATACCCAGACCTTACCTGATTTCTTCTAAATTAAATGTCCCCATGAGTGTGTGATTGAGAGATGTCAACATTTGAGGATAATGTACCAGACCACTACAGACACACATATACAGTCCCACTCCAATCTCAGTAAATCCCAGATGCTGCTTTTTTGTTGCTAAGTGAGGAAATTTAGCCAGTTTTCTTTCTCAATAACCATGAGAAGAAAGCATATTCTAATATGATGAAATTTCTCACAGATGTAGAATGTTTAACAAACATTACAGATTCAGCTGACAATTCCTGGGTTAGATATGATTTTCTTGTAAGTTTCAGGAGTTCACATGTTCACATGTACATGTGAACGCCCATACCAAACTCCCCAAGCAAGCCACATGATCCATGCAAATGCTCAGTCACTTGGATGTGATATTCAATGTTTCCAAGTCCACAAGCTATACTTATCCTGTTTCCTGGGTATCTTAAAAGAGTTCCGTTGTTGTCATTGTGGTGAGTAAGCCAGCCATGTCATAACAGCCTATCACCACCAGCCACCACCCTTAAACTCATCACAACTATCTTTCATATTCTCTTGACTATTATTAGGGAGCATAAAAAGAAAACTGCGCTGTTGGCTCTTCCATTTACCCAGTGAGTCACTTTATCTCTAAGTCATATAGGGAATTGTAGAAAGGATGATAATTTAAACATTGATTGCATTAACAAGCAACCAAATGGGGAAACAGGCCACAATTCTTACTATGCATGTCAGTCAAATCTCTCACCAAACACCATCACTGGAGCTCCTGAAACAATAGCTGATGATATCCACTTACATTTCCATCCATTTGGATTAATCACTGATGATTTATTCTTTTAGCTAAAAGACCGTGAAACATAATGACTAAGAATACAGGCTTTCTAGTTGGTACATGACCTTGGTAAAGGGATTGAAATTCTCTGGGCCTCAGTTTTCTCACTGGTAAAGTGATGATAATAGTGGTACCTATACTATAGAACTATGGTAAGTATGATAATACATATAGAATGTCAAGAATCATTCCTAACATATGGCAAGGACTCAGTCAGTTTTAGCTCTTATTAGTTTGCACATATTTCATAAATATTTAAGCTTTATCATATGTTGGGTATTATATTAAGAAATGAAGAAGGAAAATATAAAAATGAGTAAGACAGTCCTGCTCACAAGAAGACATTATTTAGTAGAGTGAGGAAATACATAAACAATTAATTCTAACAAAAAACAGAATGAATTAAGCGTTAAATAGAATGAAAAATCACGTTCTAACATGCTACAAATATTCCAGGTGGCTGATTCTAACTGGGTCTTCAAGAAAGCCTTCTCATTAGGACTTCACAGCTTAGGTACATGATAAAGATTAGGTGAGTGAGTTAAATGAGATCAAAAGTGGAATAAGAGAGAGAATGAAAACTTCCGCAGAAATCCTTAAGTAACTCCCTTCTTACAAATCTTGGCCCACAGTAGGTGCTTTGATTAATCTTTGCTGAAGCAATAAAATAAATACTATATGTCCTTGCTATGGGTCAGTTTACGACACCTGAGTCTGCTCAATCATTCTGTGTTGAATTTTCATAAGTCTGAACCCTCACAGTGAACCTACCAGCAAGAACAGTCAGAAGAAACCCACCCTTGTGATTGTGGTAGCAGCCCTGAGGCTTTTTTCTCTTGTGCAATAGTTATATTTCCACACCAAACAAAACAAAACACCTCCTGGGTAGTAAAGCATTGAAAAAGTAAGAAAAGAGAACAACTGTGGAAATTCATACTAATGTATCCTTATCCTCTGGCTTCCTTGCATTTGTCTCCATGACTGTGATGCTGAGAAAATGTTTCCATCATATCAGGGGTGTTGTCACTGGAAGGGAACTCAGAGGGAGTCTAATCTCCTCCCACCCCATCTTCTAATGGCACAGATAAGGAAGTGGTTCTCACCCAAGATTGTAAGACAGGTAGGTACAGCATGATAAAACAATAATAATAATAATAAAAAAGAGCAGGTAAGGATACAGACAGACAGAATCAAACAAAATGAGTAAGAAGTAGGAGGCCTTCAAGATGATGGATGTAAAACACAAAAACCAGAAACATGCAAGAACTTGGGCCTGGGTACTTGGCATAGAGAAAAAATCATGTTTTGGGTTTGAACTCAAGGAAGGGTCTAGAGGAAATTCTCTCTGTTTGTTAAGGTCCAGGCAGTAAAACAGAACTCATGCATGCTAGTTCAGTAGAGGGATTTCAATAGCATGAACCAGTTTAAAAGGTCTAGGACAAACTGAAAGCCAACTAGGAGATTCAAGGGAACCCCAAGATTAACAACACCAGAGAGCCACAATGATACCTGGGATGCGAACATAAAGAAAACTATCCAGGAGTGAATATTACCAAAGCCCAGTAGGTGAGGCCAAAAAGAGGGGCTTTACAGCAGGATCTGGAACTGCTGAGGAGATAATGCCTGGCAGACATATCACAAGGAGCAAAGGAGTGAAGGAAAGAACATTCTGGTTTCCATCCAGAATGTTGCCATCCAGTCTCTTGCCAGGGCTTCCGTTGTCTGAACCTAGCAGAAAGACAGCTGGCAAGTAAGTCTTAGAAGTAACAGTGGCTGACGTTCCAAAATTCAGAGCAGATCAGGGGACAGGAGAGGAAGGATTGTGAGAGCAAACAGGCAAACGGCAGGCAGAGTGAATGAGAAACCAGAGAAGTTGAAACCAGAATTCAAAGATGTGGATTTGAATATTGAACCAAGAAGAAAACTCATTCAGAAACTAAAAGTGGTGCAAGTGGTTAAAGATTCCTTCTTTTTCAAAAAATTTTCACAGTGTATTTTACAATAGATACTCAACTGTATCAGCGTTATGAGTTAATTACACAGCAACATCCTTATTTTGATCGAAGAATGGCTAGTGAAAGTAGGGTGATCGCCTTAAAGAAGCATAAACGCAAAGCAAGTGGTCCAAAAACTTTTACAGAGAGCTTCATGCAGAGATGGTTTTGTGCATTCAAGTCATGATAGTAATAATAGCTACATTAATTGAGTGCATAGTATAGAATGTATACTGTACTGGACACTTTGTATGCACTAGTCCTAAATAGTACTGCAAGGTAGCAGCATAACCACACTTAATTGTGAAAACTGAGGCACAGAAAAGTTAAGTGAACTGTTCAAGGTAAGACAACCAATAAACTGGGAAGTGAGTATTAGAATTCCAGTCCAGCTTAACTCCAAAACCTGTGCTCACGACATTAAACTGCCCTATCTCAGTACATTATAATGAATGATCTCAAATCCATATATTGAAAGAGAGTAGATTTAGAGGCTAACTGCATGGGAGCTGGAAGCAGATGGGTTCAAATCTTAGCTCTGCCAGCTAATGACTGTGTTACCTTACAAGATGTACTATTATCCTGCTGCTGCTATAACAAGTCACCACTACAAATATAGGGGCTTAAAACAACAGAATTTTAAAAAATTTTATAGTTCTAGAGGCCTAATATGAGAAACGAGTCTCACAGGGTTAAAATCAAGGTGATGGCATGGATGGTTCCTTCTGGAGGCTCCAGGGAAGAGTCTGTTCCTTGCCTCTTCCAGCTTCTGGTGGTTGCTGCTCTTCCTTGACTCACACCACTCCAATCTGCTTTCATTGCCCCATCATCTTCCCCTCTATAGTCAAGTCTGCTCTGCCTCCCTTTTATAAAGACACCTGTGGCTATATAGGGCCCCCCAAGATAGTCCAGGATAATCTCCTCAACACAAGATTCTAAACGTGATCATATATGCAAAGTCCCTTTTACTACCTAATAGTCACAGGTCCCATGGATTAGACCTGGATATCTTTGGGGGCCATTATTCAGCTTATCACAGAAGAGTTAATTAACCTTCATTTTTTTCATTCCTAAAATAGGCATAACAGGATCCACCACTCGGGCTGTTATAAAAAATAAATAAATTAATATGTGTAAATCCCTAGGGTAGTTTGCTAGGGCTGCCATAACAAAATATCATGGACTGTGTGGCTTAAACAACAGAAAAGTATTTTCTTACAAGTTCTGAAAGCTACAAGTCTGAGGCCAAGGTGTCTGCCAGGTTGTTTTCTTCTGAGGCCTGTCTCCTCAGCTTGCAGATGGCTGCCTTCTCCCTGGGTCCTCGCATCATCTTTCCTCTGTGCTTGCACACCCCTGGTGCTCCTGTGTGTATCCAAAGTTCCTCTTCTTATAAAAACAGCAGTCAGATTGGATTAGGGATCACCGTAACAGCTTCATTTTAGTGTAAGCACCTCTCTAACGGCCCTATTTCCAAAGTACAGTCATTTTCTCAGGTTAGGGCTTCAACGTATACATTTGTGGTGGAGACAATTCATTTTATAACAAGACTTTAAGAACAATGAAAATAATCTTTCTATAAATGTTGAATATTTTTTTGAATTGTGCTTCCACCTTTCCAAACAAATGACTATGATATCCTCCAGTATGAGGGTTTGTGAGAACAGGGGCTGTCGACTTAGTTCACTGCAGTATACCCATTGCCTGGCACAATCATTGGCTCATAGTAGGAATTCGTATTAACTCTCTATGACTGCTCTAACAGATTACCACAAACTGGTACCTTAACACAACAAAAATTTAGTCTTTCACAGGTCTGGAGGCTAGAAGTCCGAAATCAAGGTGTTTGGCAGGGCTCTAGAGAAGCCCTGCCTAGAACTCTAGAGAAGAGTTCTCCCTTGTCTCTTCCAGCTTCTTGTGGCTGCTGGCAAACCGTGGCATTCCTTGGCTTGTAACTGCATCACTCCAACCTCTGTCTCCATCATCAAGTCTTCTTATAAGGGCACCTGTTATTGGATTTCAGGCCCCCTGACCTCATTTTAATAAATTACATCTGCAACAAGCCTATTTCCAAATAAGGTCATTTTTCTGAGGTTCTCTGTAGACATGAGTTTTTAGGGACACTATTCAACCTAGTAAGGTACTTAATAAATATTTAACTGCATGAATAAATGTATTAGTTCTGATTTTGAATCGACCAAATAGGCCTATTGTTGTAGGCAGTCTAGAAAAAAAGTAAGGCAAGAAACCAGAGTGGCTGAGATTCAAGTGTGTGATTCTTAGCGGGAAAAATCTCTTTACATTTGACCTTGGTTAGTGGCAGTCAAGAATGAGCTCAGAATCTCCCCAGACTGAAATGAAGGGTCATGTCTCCCTTGTCTCTCCACACATAAACACAAAGATTTGAGAGGTTTAGCTGGAATTAGAAAAGAAATGGTCAGTTTGTACGTAGGCTTTAAACTGGACTTTCTGGTCATGAAAACTGCATCAATTAAGGAAATTTACTTTGAGCAAAAAAAGTGTATACCAACTCTTGTAGCCCACAGCAATTAAATGAGGACACTGGGAAAGCTTCAAAACAACCATTTACTTCACTTTGGTGGGAGCAACATTATTCTATTGACCCAAACCTTCTGTCTACAATTACAAAGTTGGAGAGCTAGTTTACAGTATAGATTTCTCAATATAGACTCTCAAAATACATCTTACATAGGTGTGTGCATGACTAGTAATTAGTCATTGCTTTATCCATCTTATGAGCCAAAGTAGGATAGATACCATAGATAAATAAAACATTAGTCAATGCAGAATGGCTAAAAATGGGCTTAATCGAAGGTTGGAAGTAGACTGGGGCTGACTCCGTATCTGCCAGTCACCTATTATTTCTCTCTCCGTGTGTGTGTGGGCTCCATGGAAGATACAGTTAATATTCTGTGCCAAAATAAAAAATAATTATAATCTAGATAATTCTCCACCAGGAAAATAACCATTTACTTTGCTTATTCTCTATGTAAAATTTCATCTAAAGAGGATTTTAAAAACTCTAGTCAAAACAAGTATTAATGGGTATTAAAATTTATTGATCATCAGGGTCCTGGTAGGTAATTTCCTTTCTATTCATGCTTTGTCGTGTATTTTTTTCCACAAGCATTCATTTCTATATGCAAGTCAGAAACCAACATCACACATCATCCCCATTGCCATAGCATCTGGTGTATTCCAGTAGCCAAAAATGTCTGCTTCAAAGGAGGGAGTTAAATGTCCCTAATGTGTATAATTGCTCAACATAATCCTCAGTTAACAGAGGTAGAGAGGAATTTCTTCCCGAAATAAATAAGTCATTAGCTTATACTGCACCTTAGCTTATACTGCAACTTCACAAATTAGCATCATCCCATAGTTCAGGGTATAGAAAGGGATTGCGCTTGACCTAAAATAATATTCAGCTGGAGGTTAAAGAGGAACAAGAATCGTATCATCTCTTCTGTGCTGCTTCCGCTGCTAAGACTCAATTGCTGAAGGCAGATTGATCTTTCAGAAGCAGCAGGCAGATTGCTCTGAGTTTTGGGAACCAGTTCCAAACACACACTCCTCTGATTGAATATTACAGTTAAGATAGCATCCTCTGGGGCTATGTCAGCAGGCGTTGCAAACTTGACCATTTCAGCTCAGTGATCTCTGATCTATTGATCAGAGAGGCTGGGCTGGAGTTGGGGGTGGCGGGGTGAGGGCAGAGGATGGAAGGCCCCCAGACCTGAACTAAGAGAGAGAGAGAGATAAGGATTGGATTCTCTTGGGGAAATAATATGGATTTATAGTATAATATATTAGTCCATCCCCTTAATGAAAGAATAATTGGATATAAAGGGGTCTTAAAAAAGTAAACCATATCTATCATAAAAATTTTTACAAAAAGTAAAAACAGTGTCTTACCCTGTCTTCTTCAGCTTTGAATCACTAACAACTATCATACCCTCAGAGACACAAAAATTACCAACATCAGGGCAAAAGTGCACATAAAGACATTCTCAAAAGTACCTATCAGATGAACGCATGCCTGCATTAAAAGTACAAAGGAGTTTCTCTTTGTGCTTTCAGAAGTGTTAAGGGCACTTGTTTTCAGATCAATTCCTTTTGAAAGATGTTTAGCTACTTAATAAATTGTGCCAATCCTTATTAATTTCTCTCTGTCTCTGCTAAAACCTTAGGCTCTGACTCTTGGATTCTACTAGACAAATGTATCCAGTTTTCACATTATTTTATTATAATAAAAGAGCTTTTCTTTTTCTGAAAACAAAAATGCTCAAATAGCTTTTGCCACTACTATACAGAACCCTAGGCTGAAGACTTTTGTTGTATCTACTCTACCAAATCCTTCATCATTATCCTCCTTCTTATGCCGAAAATGATTTGTGCAAAAATGGGCAGCGTTGGAAGAACCAATACTTTTATGCTTTTGGACAAGGTTTTATACCAATAAGATGTTTGGGCAATTGGATGATGAATGAAATAATGTCAGGGATTTATGTAAAGCTTATCTTCAAGCTGTTCCCTAAGTTAAAATCCCTTGGACTCTGAAGCCATTCAGAGTTCTCCACCTTGAAGTCCCACATAATGATCGACTCTTTAGAACCTTGATAAAAGAGGGCCAACCAATTTCATCAATTCATTTGCCTTGCAGTTCAATGAGTGACAATGAGATAATTTTTAAAATTCCCCAGCAAAATATTTGTCAACTTCTGATGCTCTAATTTCATGAAAAGACTAATGATGGAGACCCAAAGAGATGGCTGGACATCTAGTTCTCCTCAATCACATCTTTATAAAGCTTCTAGTACTGAACTTAGGTACTGGAATCCAAGAAAACTAGATTCACTTTATCTGTATGACTTGGGCAATGGCCACAGCCTTTCAGAAAAATTAAAAATCGGACTTTGCAAATAGCTACTGTTCCAGTTTTAAGGGCTATTTTGTCCTTTATCTCATTTTCAGTTGTACCTTTTAAAGAAAGAAGGAAAGACATCATCTTACCAATTGTCTGTGTACTGGGTTTAATGGCATCCCCCCAAAATTCATGTCAACCCAGAACTTCAAAATATGACCTTATTTGGAGATAGGGTCTTTGCAGATGGAATTAAGTCAAAGTCATACCTCATTACAGTGGGCCCCAATCTAATGACTGGCGTCTCTATAAGAAGAGAAAACAGAGACACAGAAACACACACAGAGGAGGCCATGTGATGATGGAGGAAGACAGTGGGATGATGCATCTAAAGCCACGAAACACCAAGGATTGCCTGCAATCAGCAGAAGTGAGGAAGAAGTAAAGAAGGCTCCTCCCCTAGAGCCTTAAGAGAGACCATGACTCTGCCAAAACCTTGATTTTGGACTTCCAGCCTCCAGGACGGTGAGAGAATATATTTCTGATCTTTTGAGCCACCTAGGGTGTGGTACTTGGCAACAACAGCCTTCAGAAAATGATCTAGCCTGTGATTATATCTCTATTTTGTAACCCTCTCCATTCAAGTCACACCAGGAATCCAAAGATGGAGCTAATTTCATGGTTTCTCTATTTAGGAAGAATCTGTCCCCAGCAATTCCAGAGCCTCCCTCCTTGCCATAGTTCTTTCCTCTTATTGAAGAATGCATCAAAGGTAGTAATCTCTAGTCTCCTGAGAGATCAAGTCTGGAGGGAATTCTGAAATCGAATCACCATAATAGTACTATTATTTTTATTATAAGATTATCCCACAAATTATTATTCTCTTAATTAACTCCAAGTCAATAAAATAGAAATATCTGCTGATCTCAGTGATGGTGTCCATCAATGGGTAGTGCCAGGTCTTCAGCAGCTCAAAGCAGAAGAAGTAGGCAGTTTCTCTCCTTAGTGGCAGTTCCCAAAAGTAGTGGCAGGGGTCTTTATCATCATGGTTTACAGCAGCCTCTCCTCAAGGTGGGGTGGTTGCAGTGACAGACAGAATCTAATGACAGTAATTTTTGCTCTTAGCAATGGTGGTAACTGCCAGACATAAGGGTTCCTAATGTTGATTTCATTCTGTGATTTTTGTAGGTTCTCTGGTGTATTTCACTTCCTCAAATAGTGCCTAAGTCTTTTAACAACTATACATCACAGTGCAACTATCTCTGTATCACTTCCAGAGGCTGCAGGATTTTTGTAGACGACAAGGGTGATAGGAAATCGCATTGATGCACATAGAATCATCTGGAAAGCTTTAAAATAGAGATTTCTACACTGCACCCCAAGAAATCTATAAAGGGCCTGAGGATTGTGTTATTTTCATGTGGTAGGACAATCCACGGTCCAGTGTTTGAGAGCCTTAGCTCTAAAGGCAGCCTAGAGTGTTCCACGAAACTAATTTGATATACGGAAGTGAGTGTCAGTAAGAGCTCACAGGTGCACTTCTCCTAGCTAGCTTCTTAGCCAGTATCCTCTCAGTTTCTTGAACACACCAAACTCCTTTCTCATCAGGGCCTTTGGCACTTCCTTTGTCCTTTCCCTGAAATAGTTTTACCTTTCAGCAACATGTTTCTGCCTCCTTCTCATCATTCGGACCTTAGCGCAAAGGTCCCCTTCTCTGACCAGCCATTGAAGGTAATGCCTCCTTTCCACAGTTATTCTCTCCTTATCCTATATTACTTTCTTCACATCACTTACCTCTAGCTGAAATTCTCTTATTTCTATATCTCTTTCTTGGATTACTGTCATTTTCCCTCACTGCACTATGCTCATAATGAGGGCATGACCCTGGCCCATCTTGGTCACATTAGTAGAGCCAGTATACAAAAAGTGGCTGGCACAAAATAGAAATGTAATCAATTAAATGCATATAAAATGAAAGTAACATGTTTTTCACATTTCTTGATATCTAATTAGCAAAAGAACTCAGCTCAACAAACAACAGTGGCCATGATCCTGGATAACCTCTTAGTTTCCTTTTGTTAAACCTTTAAGGGAAGCCAAAACCTCTGATTCTCTTTTACACACACTAACAACACAAATCACTACAACTCAGAAGTTTCCAGTATAGAGCTCCTCTCTTGTTATAATCTGAATCCAATTATCCAGAATACTTGATAAAAATCCCTCTTTATGCACTCCCCAGCCATCTTATCCAGATTTATACATGTTTTAAAACTGTATCCCATAAAACAGGACTAGCCATTGTACAATTGCCCACAACCAATGTACTAACTAAATTCTATTAGTAACTCTGGGTAATGTTAGCATTAAAATGCCCTGAAAAAAAGCACAAAACAAGACATTTATTCAAAGGAAGCCCTAAGTCTTTTGTACCTTTTTTTTTTTTTTTTTCATACTAGAGCCTGGAAGTGTTCACTTCCTGGGGAGTAATTCATAAAATAAATGACTCCTTGAAATATGGTCTACCTAGAAACTCAAAAGCAAAGTCCTCTAGCCCTGCCACATTTTAAGTTAAATCCAGAATGTCCATGGTGTTTCTAGTAAGGTGATTTCCTTTCCTTCCACATGTAGTACAATAAACATGTTTGCCCTGGAGAAAACAATGTTGGTACCTCACATTCAATCCAATTCAGCTCCCCAAAAAGAGGTCAAGTGAGGCTCACCAAACAAATATCAAAATCCTTGAAAAGTACAAACTTCAGTTATAGGTATGATAAGATACAAGCAGTCTGCAAATAGCATATTATAAACATACAAATTTATTATGCTTTTTAGTTCATCTTTCATTACAGAACTACTAACAACGTACTCTTCTTACAGATTCTCTTTGCAAGAAAACGGACTTATAAAATATGAAATTTATGGCAAGTAAAATTGAAGTCTTCATAAGCCAAGAGAAGAAAATTTACCCATTGTTACTAGAAGGAAGAATGAATATTTATTGTGTAGCTACTACGTATCAGCCATTTCACAGGAAGATTTACTTTTGTTATTTTTATTTAGTGCAAACCACCCTTACTGTAGATATTATCAGCTCTGTTTTTAGATGGGTAAATTGAGTCTCAGAGATGTTAGCAAATTATTTAGAGAGAGAGCTTCGAATGTAGCTATGGCTCCAATGCCCATGCTGTTTTCCTTATCCCATGTTGATTTTCTCTGTGCTAATGCCAACATATAGTATTAGAAATTTGAACTTAAATCTGCTGTAAGAACTTCATGAAGACTGTCTCAGTCAGCTCAAGCTGCTATATCAAAATACCATAGACTAGGTTGCTTAAACAATAGACATTTATTTCTCACAGTTCTGGAGGCTGGGAAGTCCAAGATTAAGGTGCCAGCAGGTTTTGTTCTTGGTGAGGGTGCTCTCCCTGGTTTGCAGACAGTAGCCTTCTCCTAACGCCTTGCAATATTACAGCACTATTTAGCAAGTTTCAAGACTGTTTCTTGACATGATCTCGCCCCGATAAAGATTCTGTTTAAGTTAAAGCGCTTTCTACCTACTTAATCATTTGATGTATTTTGATCATTCACAATACAAATATTATTCTTTTAGCTCAAATCTCTTTTAATACTTTTTAATGCTCTGGTCACTGTTTATCTTTCTAAAATACTTCCAAAACAATATCAATCCTCCCCTGTGTTTACCACTTTGCTTCCTTCTTCCTTCCAGCTAAAGTTGCTTTGGTTTGCTGTTTCTTATTTGAAGTTTGTTTTTTGAATCCACATACCAATCCCATTCCTACACCTAAGGGATCGTTCGTACTTTTTCTTTTTTTTTAATCCCAAATATGACTTTTTCAGGTCTTTGATTTGTTCCCTTTGCTTCTGCCCTGACTGAAGTAAGCTTCACTCTTTGGAAGCAATGGTCTTTGATCTTGACTGGATCAGCTCCCCCTAACCATTTAATGAGATGTTGGATTTTAGATGGAAACAGAAAGAATAAAAAGCCAATGGTTTAAAGGAATAATGAGAGAGTCAGAAAAAGGTTGCTTTATCCCTAGTATAGTCATCAATTAATATTTATTCAGTACCCTCTGGGTCATGAGATGGAACTAGATAAAGTAAAACTTTGATGATGCGCTAACTGAATCATTAGAAATCTGTTAAATTTTACCTTTAGAATCACAGATAGTTAGAAGCAGAGGAACTTTAGAGATAATCTACTGCCACCCCGCCATAAAATGACCAGAGAGGCTAAATGACTGGCCTAGGAGCATAGGTAGTTAATGCCAGAATGGCCATGTGAGCTTAAATGTTTTCCAAAAGCATTGTGATCTGGGTGAATTCTAAGAAACTTTTACAAAATGAACAGGTAGGCAGAACAAGTTTGTAGGTTACAAAGGTAAGGTCAAAGATTTGTGAAATAGGAAGTCCAGGGAAGAAACATCATCATCCCCGTTTTATATTTTACTGGTTAAAATATGGATTCAAATCTCTGCTTCACTCAATAGGTGAATTATTTGTGACCTTGGGTAGATTACTTAGCCTATGTCTCAATATCCTTAGTATAAAATAGATTTGATAACAATAATGTCAAAAAAACTTAGAGTAATGATTAAGATAATGTACATATGTTGGTTAGGGATTGCATTTGGCTGCCCATACACAAAACACAATTATAAAAGTTTAACCAAATAGAAGACTTTGTTTTCCACAAATTAAAAGTCTAGAGATAGTTATTCCAGGGTTGGTACAGAGGCTCCAGAATGCCCCAGGATCCTTCTATCTTCTTGTTCCATCATCCCTTATATGAGGCTTGCATCCTCATGGCTGTCTGATGAAAGCCAGAGGGCTGCTCTCCCCCAGGCTCATATCCGCATGGCAGACAGCAAAAAAAGAGGAAGTAACAAAGGGGTGGCAGAATTTTCCCAGAAATCCATAGCAGACTTCTTAATCTAAACCTGTTGACAGAATTCTGTTACATGGCTGTTCCTAGTTTCAAGAGAGGCTAAGAAATGTAGCTTTTAAACTAGGCACATAATTTGGGATTCTGTTAACACAGAAAAATAGAATAGGAAAGACAATTGACCATGTCTCCTCCAACAGTTAAAGTATTTAGTGCAATACTTGGCATATAGTAAGTGCTTAAGAAATGTGAGATATTATTAGCATTCTTATCATTAAAAAAGAAACCGAGGCTCCAGGTTAAATAGATGCCTACCATCTCCCAGCACTGTGATGAAGAGTTCTGCTTAGGTTATTTTATTCGGTAGTCACCACAACCTTATGAAGTTAATTTTGTTTGGCATAACAATAATATTTGGACATAAAGAACATTAACACTTAGGGAAAAGTGAAACATCTTGTCGAAGGTCTGACAGCTAGGGAATAAGTGAGCTGAGATTCAAATGCAAGTTCATTTGACTCTAGAGACCCCCTCTCTATCCATTCTGCCACTCTGTGACACCATTTTATTTTTTTTGTCAAGAATAGTAACACCATGGGCCTTGGACTATTTCCTCATGTGATCTTTTTGGGGCTTGACTCAACTATATTGGTCATCTTCAGTCTGGGTCATTTTAAGCTGTGAAATGTGAGTATAAGTTATTGGAAAGGTACTTGAGGGCAATGTGAGATAGAAAGCACAGGCAGCAGATCCACAACAACATTCCTAACAGACATCTGACTTATTTGGAGCCTGCTCCACAGCACACGTGGCCCCCGCACACTCGGCACCTTAGAGCTGAACAATGCACTCCCACTCCTCATTCCTGAGATGATGTGTGGGGTTCTTACTGCCCATAGGAGACCAATAGCACTGCACAATAAGTCACGTGGTGGACTTGTTGCCACATCTATCCCACAGAACTCTGAGTGCTTCTGGGTTTCTGGAAGACCTTTACAAGGTAGAATTTCTCACTTCCTTCCCAGACAGGATGAGTCCTTAGCGGCACATCTTTAACCTCCCTGAAACTTCTTCAGAAGGTTTTCAACATTAAACAGGTGGGAACCATGCTCCAACACTTTATGATAATTTATTCCTGACTATTACATAAAAAGGTTTCAGACTCAGTTAAATCAATACCCTCACCGCCACCATTTGCAAGGTACCCGAATAATAGGAAAACCGACACATGATTCGAGGGGCTTAATAATATGGAGGAGTGTGAGAATACTCCCCAGTAGTCTACAAATGTGGATAAATATAAAAATTAGTGCTTTGAAGAGACTGGGGGGAAAAGGATTGAACGAAAAGACCAGAATGCAGATCAGATGTGAGGAAGATCTTTTAGAGGCTTCTTGCTTTGGAGCTGGTGGAAAAGTTGAAGTGGGTGATTATCTTAGTAGACCTTTCACTAATATGGGCACTGATATCCCCTACAGCTTCCATGTTCTACGTGTTGGTACTTTTATGTTTGGAATAACAGAAGCCTCCTCAAAATAGCTGATGCAACAAGGAGGATTTATTATATCTATTATTTATTCAAAAACTACTTATCCAGGCCTCCAATGTGAAAATCTTATTCTACGGTGCTGGAAAAGAGTGGTGAGCCAAATGGATGAGGTATTTGTTGTCACATGATATATTCTAGTAGGGGAAACATAATAAAAAAAGTCAAACATGTAAAGCTCATTAGCACCCATTTATGGTGCTAAATGCTATGAAGAAAATAAAACAGAGTGACCTGGGGTAAACAGCGTGACAACTGAAACTCTTAAGGGAAGGTTTCTACTAGGAGATGACATTCAAGCTGAGACCAAAATGACAAGAGAAGTCAGCTATCTTAAGACCTGGAAAAGAGTATCCATGAACTCAAGAGTAGAAGTATAGAATCCAGAACCAGGAACTGAAAAGTCATCAGAGACTGAAAAGCCTTCAAGAACTAAAATAACCATTCTCTTAAGGGCCTGTCACTGCTTCTCCCTGTGTCGTCCTGAATTTACTCTCCACAAACGAGCTTCATCAGCACTGCTTGACAAAGCTTCATCCAGATAATTTCACAAACCCAAATTCCAAGAATAATCCATTTGGTCTAGCATGGGCCAGCTGATTGCCCTTGATTCAATCTGTGACCAGTTGGGCAGATTCCCAGCCTCTGTTTTTTTGCGAAGCAGGGTGACAAGAGGACAAAGTTGGTTCTCTAAAATGGGGGTATGGAGCTTAATAAAGTGGATTTGCTGAGAATATTCTATTCTTTAAATCTCCAATGGTTCATCTAATTATTCACTCATTCACTCATTTACCCAAATTAATATATAATTAAAGAGTCAACTAACTATATACCTATTACTCCATATCTGGATACAGAGAATGGAGTGAGGAGAGGAACCGTATATAATTGGGAGACAAATATGGAAGAATACGGTCTGTTAGGAAAGATAAGTCATATAAAGGAATATCTATAATATAGAGATAAAAGTATCATAAGAGGCACACAAATAGAGCACTAAGGTATTTTAGCACAGACAGAAAGATACATACTTTTTTCCATAAATTATATATTTGGTCCCCTGTCTCAGAGTGATGATGAAATTAAAGTTCGAAGCCATTGGCAGGACTGAAGCTACCACTGCCTTTCTATGACATCCTGCAAATTGCCATCGGAAACATGAGCATAGCAGGTAAAGTGAAGGGTTCTATCAGGAAAAGTGTTGGAAGCCCAGAAGGCTAAGTGCTGTATCAATAATAAATGTACGTGAATGCTTTATGGGTGGTGATTAAACCAGGCTTAATAATAGGGCAGGCTCTTCAGAAAGACAATTATATTTGCCAGGACACCACTGTGCTCGTAAGAATGGAGCTGAGGTTTTCTTGGAGGGTTACACTGGTACAGCATTTTATACTTCCTCAATCACATTTCATGATCAAAATTGGAGTCTAAAAATTAACAATTGCATTAAAAATTTTGGAATCAAAACTTTGCTGCTCTGGAGCATGGACATAAAGTTTCTTGGCCCCCTTTCTAGGAGAAAATATATCTAAGCTGATGTTTAAGAGTCTACAATATGAAGAATTGTCAGTCACTCTATATAGATGTAATAGGATGTGAAATGTAATTTTTTTCTGTTCTTTTAAACTTCTACAGAGGCCTCAACAGTTGAAGACAATACTATAGGCAGCAGGCCACATAAATCAGGTTATGTTAAAAGATGTGATACTGCCTATTCAATCCTTAGTTCATCAAGGGCCTTGGGGTTGAAGGTTGAACGTGTGGATGGAGAAGACTACTTGGAACTAAGCACTACTGTGCTGGGTGTACATGCTCTCAACCACCACCCATTACCCTCAATATGGGAAGAGTATTTCTCTTCATCTAAAGCTAAATGAGGACAGTTTTAAGAAAAACATTCAAGAGCTTGGCTGTGGTTCAGGTGGCCTGTAGTGGCAGAGTAAGGAGAAGACAGAGGCCAAGGAGAGAGTTGTACGTGACCATACAGAAGAGACTTCATTTTCAAGCTGCATCTGCTGTTGGAAAGGCTCCTATAAGGAGAAACCTTGAAGAGCCCAAAAAGGGCCCAATAAGAAAAGCCCCCAGCTTTGGCACTACTGAACACAGACATCAACAAAACCAGACTATGCCTTCTTAAGACTCCTTGCCCCAACCCAGCAATGCTTGACTTTGGAGGAATCCCCCAATAGTAAGTAGCAAATAAATGGGGAAAACGACGAAGAAAGAAAAAAGGCAGAATCAACCAAATTCCCCTTCCCTTTAGTGGATAAGTGCAAGCTGGGGGAAGTGATACACTTAAAATTGAGTAAGAGTTTTTTTTAGACTGGGCTTGACAGTCTTACTATCTGAAAATGACCAGAAGAGTTATGAGCTATGCCTGAGACTTCATTCAGGGAGGCAGTATGCTGTGGTTTTAAAATGTACCCACAAATTCTTTGATACTCCTACCTTCAAGTGGTAGAGTTTAATTCCCTTCCTTTTGGATGTGAGCTATACTTAGTGACTCCCTTTTAAACATAGAATACGGTGGAAGTAATGGTGTATGAATAGGTCATAAAGGGTAGGGCAGCTTCTTCCTTGCTTTCTCTCCTGGATCATTCATTCTAGAGGAGGCCAGCTGTCATGCCATGAGGACACTCATGCAGCCTTTGTCTGGCCTGTACCTATTTGCAATTTTCATATGGAAGCCAAAGCCTTTGGAGCTAAGTCAGGACTGGCTTTGCGCACAGTTTCACTTCTGGGGCATAGAAGAGGCTGCAGGATCCCCCATACGTCTCTAACTCAAGGTTTTATCCCTGATAAGATGAACTGACCCTAGAAGGGAGAGGTGCTAAAGATAGTCTTATTACCTATTAGCCAACTTTTACTGCTTCATATGTGTGGGGTTTGTCCAAATTGGCAATATTGACATTTTGGACTAGATAATTCTTTGTTGCAGGGGGCCATCCTGTGCATGGTAGGATGTTTAGCAACATCTCTGGCTTCTATCCATTAGATGCCAACAGAAACCCCATTCCCAGTTGTGACAACCAAAAATGTCTCCAGATAGCACTAAATGTCTCCTAGGGGCAAAATTTCTCCCAGTTGAAAAGCAGTGCCTTCCTGTGGCAGAAAACCCAGTTCAAACTGATTACAGTGCCAAAGAAGCTTACGGGTTCACACGATGAAAAAGTTTAGGTGTAGAATCTGCCTCAAGAACGGCTGGTTCCAGGGTGTCAAATGACATCACTTAGACTCTGTCTCTCTCCCTTTTCCTGAAGCCTTCAGTATTATGTCCCTTTTCATGCAGGCCCTTGCTATAAGATTATTGTCAAAATTTTTAAATTGCATCCTTCACTTCTGAGATCAATAAAAAAAATTTTCTCTATTTTTAAATAGTTCAAATTTAAGTGTGACCCTCATTATTCTTAATTGAGTCTTAGGCTTATCCCTAAACCAACCATTGTAATAATTACGTGACATATACTGGGGTCTGGGTTATGAGCCCACCCCTAAATTGGCATGGGGTCAACCTTACCCAGTCCCATGTATTGAAAATGAGGGTGGAATGTTCTCCCTAAAGCAAAGTTGGATCTGTTACAACCAAAGGACTCTGGTGGGAGGTGAACGCTTGGATGCACAACCTGAGGTTGACTCTTCAGGTGACCTTTCCCCAGGATGCATTTGGCCTGCATCCCTTTCATGGTGAAAAAAATAGGCAAATCTGGCCTCCCAAGTTTCACCCTGACCCCAGGCTCCCTCATTAAGAAGCATTAGTCACAAAGCCTTGGAGAATCAATAACACTGAGGAATTGAGACAGCACATAATTCATCCCCTTGGAAGCTTTTCAAAAATATCACCTCACTGTTGCAGAGGAGCATTTCTTTGCCTACTACAAATTAGAAAAAATAGAAGAAAAAAAGACAGAGGAAAAAAGCTGAGCTGCCTGACAATCACCTTCAGCGTGCAGCACTCACACTGCAATCACACCCACACCCCTGTGCCAGCACTCTAGCAACCACGGGCGTGCGGGCTCACAGCACCCTCACACACCCTCCACCTCAGAGTCAGCCCACCAGGCTGACAATCACACTGGCAGCTCAGCACAACCAAAGCCTCCTTCCTCCACACGCCGTCATTTCCTAGGTTACCAGATCCCCAAGCCCAGCGGGGCTGCAGAGAAGGGAAGGAAATGCCCCAGAGACAGGCAGCAAACCTAGCTGCACGGAAAACCTGGACTATGTAGGTAAAGAAATCCTTCCAACAATCCTTCCCAGAGGGCTGGCTGCAGGTGAGGATCCTGCCACTGGCAATTCAGCCCCGGTCCCCTTTCTGAAGCGTGAGATGCCAGAGGCATTGACCAGATCAGTAACCAATTTACAACCCCTAACCAAGAGCCATGCTTGTGCCTGAGTTACAAGACAAAGTAAAGGCAGCCATTACTGAGAGAGAGAGGAGTAGAATGGAGACCGTGCCAGGAATTCCAAAGAGCAGTCCTCCCCCAGGGAGCTGGGTGCCAGGCTCTGTGGGACGGGCAGGAGACATAAATAGCATTTCTCCTGAATCCCTGTGGGGCCGGTAGTGGGTGGGCAGCTGGAACCCTCTGTGACCCAGTTAGAAGAAAGCTTTCCAAGGGCTGGAGCTGGCCTCGTGTGTAATTAATAGAATAGCAATAAGTGATGATATTATTTCCTCAACTGCAACATGAGGATAACAATATTTAAATTTGCCCTCGGGGTAGTGTTGTGAGGATTAAATGTTGTGAAACACACAGAGCTCATGGAATAGTGCCTGGCTTATAGTAAAATCTTAATCAATATTTGCTAATAATAATAATCAGAGGCAGCATGGCATAAGTTAGAAAACTAATCCTACCACCTACTTGTCCAATTCAACCTTGAGTATCATCTCTGAGCTTCAGTTTCCTTAGCTGTAAAAAACCCTTATTTCACGAGAATGCATCATATAATGTATGTGAAATTTCCTTAGCACAGAATTACCTAGGAATATCATCATCATCATTGTCACCACTGCCATCCTTCATACTTTTTTCTTAATAAAACACTATTATATTCATTAGCTCACTCTCCCTCCTTCAGTGCTGTGTAGTATGTTGATGAACAGGACAGGCATTACTGTCACTTTCCACATTAGAA
Organism: Globicephala melas; assembly: GCF_963455315.2. NCBI lineage: Eukaryota > Metazoa > Chordata > Mammalia > Artiodactyla > Delphinidae > Globicephala > Globicephala melas. Next base: position 28,082,559 of record NC_083321.1, on the reverse strand, counting down.
AATTGGGCCCCAGAAATGTTAAATGACTTGTCTATAACCAAACAGTTAGGAGGTGGCATGTGGGATACATGCAGCCTTTGGATTCTTAAAATCATGCTCGCTGTTTTTGCCACAGCACCTCCTAAGCAGAGTGAGTCACCAAGAGATCCATGACAGTAATTGCAGCTGTTGTTTATTGAGCGTATATTAGGCTACACGTCCTGCTCTAGATACCTCCCAGGCTCTAAAAGGATGAACACAGAAGGATTCTGGGATTTCTTGTCAACCAACCCTTATAGGTGCCCTACAATCTATTTTAGGTGCACATTTCTCCAAATATCACTTATCTGCAAACTGCATGCTTTCTAGCAAACCCACTCTCCATCTAATCAATATCTGCACCTTCCCATGCACTATTAAAAAGACTCAACTTCTGCATCGCCTTCCAGAGCTTTCTTCTTGCCTCCTCCACTCTCCTCCCAGCCTTAAAAAAAGACTCCTTCAACCTCACAGCTAACTGGGTGAGTCATGGGGGAGGAGGCCAGCTTTCTTCATCTCTCCCCGAAACAAGAACCTGTTTTGATTTTGCCGCCCCTTGTACCAGTGCATTAGCAGAACAGGGAGCTATTCCCAGGAAGACCACAGCAGCAGGAAGACCTGCCCCGTCCATGCATCAGACAGGTCCCAAAGCCCTCCAGTGTCTAACATCTCCCTTCCTCTCCAGAGGTAATGTTACACTTTTTGTGCAATCTAGATTATTCCACCATTCAAGGAGTTCTTCATTTTTCTCGATAAGAACACTGCTCATTAAACGGTCTCTTTTGATATTAACGTGGGTGTCAAAACGTGGGTTTGTTTGATGAATGCCCTAACACATAAGCAATTTCTAAAGCAAATGTTAAGAAAGAAAATTAAATAGTTGGGAACTGACTTGTTACATAGTTTAATTGTACAAGGCTGGTGAGAAATATCTATCCTTAAAGCATCAGGTTTGACAAGATAAGGGAAACACAGAGAGGGATTTCAAAGGCACACAAATGATACTAAGGTTTGATATTGCTCATCTGTCACAGATATAAAATGAGTCATATTTATCAGAGGCTTTGTGGAGAAATGAGAGGTGGATATCTATTCCTACACCAGAATCAAGCAGTGAAAGATTGTTATTTGCTTAAATGCTATGTTTCACAAATTGGAGAAGTAGTTCTCATTTTGAATGGTGTCCGTTAGTCTCCTACTTAGTTCAAATTCTCTGACCAGAGTTTATAAGTAAGAATAAACTTTTCAGTGGTCAGAAAAGGATAATTTTTTTAAATGGGTTTCAGAATCAACTCCTAAAATTTCTTTTTTCTGCTTGACTCAAACCTTGACCTGGAAATCGCCTCAGCCTCTAAATGAATCCCAAATTTGTGCTGCCTGTTTATAGTCCTCATTTAAGGTTAATGTTAATCAGTTAGGAATGTTTCTGGCCTCTTAGACTTATGCGAAGTGAAAGTTTAAGTATGACCTTGTTGTTCAGGTTCTACCAGAAACCAGCCATTGTGACTATGGGCAAACCATTTTCACTCTCTGGGATACACTCACCTCATTCATAAGCAAAGGCTATTGACTAGACAATTGAAATGTCGACAGGAGCATACAAAGATAATAAGCACAGAAGGACTCTTGGGGAAAACTGAGAGTCAGGGTTCTGGGTTTTAGGAGGCAGTCAGTTACTGGCTTCAATAACTTTATCAGTAGATAGAAGTTTTTACTTCACTCATTAATTCATTCAACAAACACTTCCTGGGAATCTGCTACGTCCCAGGCATTGCTCTAGACAGGTAAATTTAAAAATACAATTTAAACTAGGAATAGTGTTGTGAAAACAATAAAGATCTCTATTGCCAGCAGTAAGGAAGAAATATGAAAAAACACAGCCCAGGCAAGCTCAGGGTCTTCCTTCCCAATGTTATCGCCTCCCATTCATGAAATATGAATAGATTATTGAATAGAGAAAAATAAACATGTTAATACCAGTTGCTTCATGACGAAATAAAGAAATAAAATGAAGAAGATAATCAGTAAACTGAAACTTGAATTGTGCTTAATAAGCCAAAGAGAAGGCGAAGCTGTTCTAGAGCAGGTGCCAACACGGTGCTCACCCTCGCATTAAGCAGGATCCTCAAAGGGAAAAAAATTGTCCCCAGTGCGTAGTACTAGCTGGCTCTAGGCAAGAAACAAATACAAATATCCCTAGAACATCCCTAATTTACGCCCTAAGAGTTTTACATATTAAGTTCAACCAAAGATGATCTATTTGACCTCAGTTAAAATGATAACTACAGGATAAAAAAATATATGAAAAATTTAAAGAACTAAAAAGACAAAATAAAGGATAAGTAAATAATGAAATACTATGAAAATGAGGGTTAGATTTTTCTTTTAAAGGAGTCAAATGGATTTTTCTAGTTATTCAGAGGATGAGCTAGGTTATTCAGCCCAACCCTTTGCTGAAATTAAAAGAAAAAAAATTATACTGAAATCTCCTTAAAGACATTTTTAATCATTGAAAAGATATAAAAGATTTACAGAGCCAAAGTTTAAGCCAATATTTCTCAAATGGCGGTCCACCAATGCCTGCGGGACTAACCCCAAGACCCATTCAGAAGATCTGGAGGTCAAAACTATTTTAATAATAATACTAAAATGTTATTTTCCTTTTTCACTAGGTTGACATTTGTACTGTGGGTACAAAAGGAATGGAGGGGTGGGAGGGGGAGGGATGAGACTGCTGGTCACTTAAACCAAATCAAGGCAGTACCCTCCAATATACAGCTACTCAGAGTACTGGAATTTAAAAAGCCAGTTTCACTTTAGAATACCCTTAATTGGATACTAAAACAATTTTATTAAATATTGATCATTGAGTACATCTTTTTAATATTTTGTGATGAAATGGACAGAACACATAAAGCATTTTTGCTGCATCCTAAAGTATAATGTTTTCAAGAAGAAAAGCACATGTGTGATTTGAGTTATGAGCTCTACCAGATGCTTTTTTCATGGATCACCATTTATACTTGAAAGAACAACTAACAGACATACTATGGTTATTCAGACTTGGGTGTTTTCCAAGAGTTTTCTTGAAAATGAATGAAACAAGCCTGTCATTTCAAGGAACACAGATGACAACATTTCTTGCCAATAATAAAATATGAGCTTTAAGCAAAGACTAACACTTTGGAATTCTTACATCTACTACGATGAGCTTGACAGCTTTCCTTTACATAAAGACTTTCCTGATGATACCATTGGTGATATTAACAAACGTATTTTTTTCAATTAGTAGACTTCATTTTTTTAGAGAAGTTTCAGGTTTAGAGAGAAACTGAGCAGATATTACAAAGAGTTTCCATATTCTCCATCTCCCCTACACAGTTTCTCCTATTATTAACATCTTGCAGTTGTGTGGAACATGTGTTACATTGATGAACTGATATTGATACATTACTATTGAATATTAACTAAATTCCATAGCATGTATTACTGTTCACTCTTTGTGTTGTACAGTTCTATGTGTCTGGACAAATCTGTAATGTCATGTATGCACATTATAGTATCATAGATAACAGTTTCACTGCCCTAAAAATTCTCTGTGCTTCACTTACTCATCCCTCTCCCTCATGCCTTTTTTAAATCATCTCTGTAGCTTTGCCTTTTCCAGAATGTCACATAGTTAGAATCACATAGTAGGTAGACTTTTTATACTGCCTCCTGTCACTTAGCAATATGCCTTTAAGTTTTCTCCATATCTTTTCATGGCTTAATAGCTTATTTCTTTTTATCATTGAATAATATTCTATTGTTTAGATATATCACAGTTTATATATCCATTCATCTATTGAAGGACATCTTGGTTGCTTCCAATTTTGGGCAATTATGAATAAAGCTGTTGTAAACATTTGTGTTCGGGCTTTTGTTTGGGTGCACATTTTCAATTCATTTGGGTAAATATCTAGGAGTGTAATCGCTAGATCATATGGTAAGACACTGTGTTTCACTTTGCAAGAAACTGGCAAACTCTCCTCCAAAGTAGCTGTACCATTTTTCATTCCCTCCAACAACAAAGGAGAGTTACTGTTGCTCTACATCATTGTCAGCAATTGGTGTTGTCAGGTTATTAGATTTTAGTAATTCTAATAGGTATGTGGTGGTATGTCATTGTTTTAATTTGAAATTCCCAAATAACATATGATGTTGAGCATCTTTTAATATGCTTATTTGCCATCTGTTTATCTTCTTCGGTGAGGTGTCTTTCAGATCTTCAGCCTATTTTATAATTGTGTTGTTGCTGTTTAATTGCTGAGTTTTAAGAGTTCTGTGTATATTTTGGATATAAGTCCTTTATCAGACACGTGCTCTGCGATATTTTCTCCCAGCCTGTGGTTTGTCTCTTTATTCTCTTAATTGTGTCTTTTACAGAGTAGAAGTTTTATTTTTAAGAAGTCCAACTTATGAATTTTCTTTCAGTAATCGTGCTTTTGGTATTGTATTTAAAACCTCATTGTCAAACAGAAGTAAACTAGATTTTCTCCTATATTATCCTCTAGAAATGTTATAGTTTTGCATTTTACATTTAGGCTTGTGATCTACTTTGAGTTAATTTTTGTAAAGGGTGTAAGATCTGTGTTTAGGTTCCGTTTTTTGCATGTGGAGGTCCAGTTGTTCCAGCACCATTTGTTGAAAAGACTGTCCTTTCTACATTGATTTGCCTTTGCTACTTTGTCAGAGATCATTTGTATGGGTCTCTTTCTCAACCTTCCATTCTGTTCCATTGATCTATTTGTTTATTCTTTCACCATAACCACCTGTCTGTATTACAATGGATTTAAAATAAGTCTTGAAGTCAGGTCAAGCCAATTCTCCAATTTTCTTCTTGTTCTTTAGTAATATGTTGGCTATTTGGGACATTTGCCTTTCCAAATACATATAACTTATTCCTTTAGAATAAGTTTGTTGATATCCACAAAATACCTTACTGGGATTTTGATTGAGATTTCATTGAATTTATAGATCAAGTTGGGGAGAATTAACATCTTAATAATCTTCCTATCTATGAACATGGACTCTCTCTCCATTTATTTAGACCTTTGATTTCTTTCATTAGTTTTCTAGGTTTCCTCATACAGATCCTGTCCATATTTTATTAGTTTTATGCTTAAGCATTTCTTCCCTTTTTCGGTGCTAATGAAAATGGCATTGTGTTTTCAACTTCAAATTCCAACTGCTCATTTTTGATGTATAGAAAACCACTGACTTTTGTGTAGTAACCTTGTATCCTACAGCCTTACTATAATTGCTTATTGATTCAAGGAGTTTTTGTGGGGTTTTGTCTTTTTTTTTTTTTTGCCATTTCTTGGTATTTTCTACATAGACAATTGTGAACAAAAAGAGTTTTATTTCTTCTTTCCCAATCTCTATGCCATTTATTTCCTTTTCTTCTCTCATTGCATAACCTGGTCTAGTCTCCAATTATTTACAGAGCAGGCTGTAGCGTTGATGAAGAATTGGCTAAAATACATCTTATTCCCAACCAGGAGAGATATAAAACCTTTCCTGTGATAGTTAAATCTTTTGTAAGATTCATTTATTTACTTTTGATACAGCTAGCTGGAAAAGTTTGTAGTATATATGCAGCTACAATGGAACTGAATGTTAAGAAGGAATCCTCTCGATATAAGAGGAGGGGAAACCTTCAAGATGGTGGAGGAGTAAGACGTGGAGATCAACTTCCTCCCCACAGACACATTAAAAATACATCTACATGTGGAACAACTCCTACAGAACACCTACTGAATGCTGGCAGAAGACCTCAGACTTCCCAAAAGGCAAGAAACTCCTCACGTACCTGCGTAGGGCAAAAGAGAAACAGAGACAGAAGAATAGGGATGGGACCCGCACCGCCAGGAGGGAGCTGTGAAGGAGGAAACGTTTCCACACACTAGGAAGCTCCTTCACTGGTGGAGACCGGGGGTGGGGGTGGGGGGAAGCTTTGGAGCCATAGAGGAGAAGAGGGCAAAGCAGAGAGATTCCCACATAGAGGATTGGTGCCAACCAGCACTCACCAGCCTGAGGGGCTTGTCTGCTCACCCGCTGGGGCAGGAGGGGCTGGGAGTTGAGGCTCAGGCTTCAGAGGTCAAATCCCAGGGAGAGGCCTGGGGTTGGCTTTGTGAACACAGCCTGAAGGGGGCTGGTGTGCCACAGCTAGCCAGGAGACAGCCCATGAAAAAGTCTGGACCTGCCTAAGAGGCAAAAGACCATTGTTTCGGGGTGTGAGAGGAGAGGGGATTCAGAGCACTGCCTAAATGAGCTTCAGAGACGGGCATGAGTTGTGGCTATCAGCTCAGACCCCAGAGACGGGCATGAAATGCTAAATCTACTGCTACAGCCAACAAGAATCCTGTGTGCAAGCACAGGTCACCATCCACACCTCCCCTCCCAGGAGCCTGTTCAGCCAGCCACAGCCAGGGTCCCGTGATCCAGGGACAACTTCCCCAAGGGAACATACTGCGTGCCCCAGGCTGTTGCAATGTCATGCTGGCCTCTGCCATCACAGGCTCACCCCACGTTCCAATTATAACTATCATACCCCTCCCTCACCCTGGCCTAAATGAGCAACAGCACCCTAACCAGCTGCTGTTCTAACCCCCTTCTGTCTGGGTGGGGAAAAGATGCCTGAGGGAGATCTATATGCAGAGGTGGGGCCAAAACCAAAGCTGAACCCCAGGAGCTGTGCAAACAAAGAAGAGAAAGGGAAATTTCTCTGTGCAGCCACAGGAGCAGCAGATTAAATTCCACAATCAACTTGAGGTACCCTGCATCTCTGGAATAGCTGAATAGACAATGAATCATCCCAAAAATGTGGCGGTGGACTTTGGGAGCAATAGTAGACATGGGGTTTGCTGTCTGTGATTATCAATGGTGGATTTGTTTACTGGTTTGGTTGATCTCTTTTTTTTTATTTTAATAATTTTTAAAATTTATTACTATATATATTTTTCTTCTTTCTTTTTTTCTCCCTTTTCTTCTGAGCCGTGTAGCTGACAGGGTCTTGGTGCTCTGGCCTGGTGTCAGGTCTGAGCCTCTGAGGTGGGAGAGCCGAGTTCAGGACGCTGGACCACCAGAGACCTCCCAGCCCCACATAATATCAATCGGCGAGAGCTCTCCCAGAGATATCCGTCTCAATGCTAAGACCCAGCTCCACCCAACAGCCAGCAAACTCCAGTGCCGGATACCCCATGCCAAACAACAAGCAAGACAGGAACAAAACCCCACCCATTAGCAGAGAGGCTGCCTAAAATCATATTAAGTTCACAAACACCCCAAAACACACCACTGGACATGGCTGTGCCCACCAGAAAGACAAGATCCAGCCCTACCTACCAGAACACAGGCATCAGTTCCCTCAACCAGGAAGCCTACACAAGTCACTGAACCAACCTCATCTACTGAGGGAAGACACCAAAAACAATGGGAAATATGAACCTGCAGCCTGCAAAAAGGAGACCCCAAAAACAGTAAGTTAAGCAAAATGAGAAGACAGAGAAATATGCAGCAGATGAAAGAGCAAAGTAAAAACCCACAAGACCAAACAAATGAAGAGGGAATACGCAGTCTACCTGAAAAACAGTTCAGAGTAATGATAGTAAAGATGATCCAAAATCTTGGAAATACAATGGAGAAAATACAAGAAACATTTAACAAGGACCTAGAAGAACTAAAGAGCAAACAAACAATGATTAACAGCACAATAAATGAAATTAAAAATATCTGGAAGGAATCAATAGCAGAATAACTGATTCAGAAGAACGGATAAGTGACCTGGAAGATAAAATAGTGGAAATAACTACTGCAGAGCAGAATAAAGAAAAAAGAATGAAAAGAATTGAGGACAGTGTCAGAGACATCTGGGACAACATTAAAGGTAGTAACATTTGAATTATAGGGGTTCCAGAGAAGAAGAGAAAAAGAAAGGGTCTGAGAAAATATTTGAAGAGATTATAGTTGAAAACTTCCCTACCATGGGAAAGGAAATATTCAATCAAGTCCAGAAAGCTCAGAGAGTCCCATACAGGATAAAACCAAGGAGAAACATGCCAAGACATATTAATTAAACTATCAAAAATTAAAAACAAAGAGAAAATATTAAAAGCAACAGATAACATACAAGGGAATCCCCGTAAGCTTAACAGCTGATCATTCAGCAGAAACTCTGCAAGCCAGCAGGGAGTGGCAGGACATATTTAGAGTCACGAAAGGGAAAAACCTACAACCAAGATTATTCTACCCAGCAAGGATCTCATTCAGATTTGAGGAAGAAATTAAAACCTTTACAAACAAGCAAAAGTTAAGAGAATTCAGCACCACCAAACTAGCTTTACAACAAATGCTAAAGGAACTTCTCTAGGCAGGAAACACAAGAAAGAACAGATCTGCAATAACAAACCCAAAACAATTAAGAAAATGGTAATAGGAACATACATATCAATAATTACCTTAAATAAAAATGGATTAAATGCTCCAACTAAAAGACAGAGACTGGCTGAATGGATACAAAAACAAGACCCATATATATGCTGTCTACAAGACATCCACTTCAGACCTAGGGACACATACAGACTGAAAGTGAGGGGATGGAAAAAGAGATTCTATGCAAATGGAAATCGAAAGAAAGCTGGAGTAGCAATTCTCATAACAGAGAAAATTGACTTGAAAATAAAGACTATGACAAGAGACAAAGAAGGACACTACATAATGATCGAGGGATAAATCCCAGAAGAAGATATAACAATTGTAAATATTTATGCCCCCAACATAGGAGCACCTCGATACATAAGGCTAATGCTAACAGCTATAAAAGGGGAAATCAACAGTAACACAATCATAGTAGGGGATTTTTACACCCAACTTTCACCAATGGACAGATCATCCAAAATGAAAATAAATAAGGAAACACAAGCTTTAAATGACACATTAAACAAGATGGGCTTAATTGATATTTATAGGATATTCCATGTAAGAAAAACAGAATACACTTTCTTCTAAAGGGCTAAGTGGAATATTCTCCAGGAGAGACCACATCTTGGGTTACAAATCAAGCCTGGTATATTTAAGAATATTGAAATCTTATCAAGTATCTTTTCTGACCACAATGCTATGAGACTAGGTATCAATTACAGGAAAAAAAAAAAAAAAACCTGTAAAAATTACAAGCAAAAAAAAAAAAAAATTACAAGCACAAGGAGGCTAAACACTTTGCTGCTAAATAACCAAGAGATAGCTGAAGAAATCAAAGAGGAAATCAAAAAATACCTAGAAACAAATGACAATGAAAACACCACGACCCAAAACCTATGGGATGCAGCAAAAGCAGTTCTAAGAGGGAAGTTTATAGCAATACAATCCAACCTCAAGAAACAAGAAACATCTCAAATAAACAATCTATCCTTACACCTAAAGCAATTAGAGAAGGAAGAATAAAAAAACCCAAAGTTAGCAGATGGAAAGAAATCATAAACATCAAATGAGAAACCAATGAAAAAGAAATGAAGGAAACAACAGCAAAGATCAATAAAACTAAAAACTGGTTCTTTGAGAAGATAAACAAACTTGATAACACATTAGCCAGAATCATAAAGAAAAAAAGGAAGAAGACTCAAATCAACAAAATCAGAAATGAAAAAGGAGAAGTAACAACTGACACTGCAAAAATACAAAGGATCATGAGAGATTACTACAGACAACTATATGCCAATAAAATGGATAACCTGGAAGAAAAGGACAAATTCTTAGAAAAGCACAACCTTCAGAGACTGAACCAGGAAGAAATAGAAAATATACACAGACCAATCACAAGCACTGAAATTGAAACTGTGATTAAAAATCTTCCAACAGGGCTTCCCTGGTGGCGCAGTGGTTGGGAGTCTGCCTGCTGATGCATGGGACACGGGTTTGTGCCCAGGTCTGGGAAGATTCCACATGCCGCGGAGTGGCTAGGCCTATGAGCCATGGCTACTGAGCCTGCGCATCTGGAGCCTGTGCTCCGCAATGGGAGAGGCCACAACAGTGAGAGGCCCGCGTACTACAAAAAAAAAAAAAAAAAGAAATCTTCCAACAAACAAAGCCCAGGATCAAATGGCTTTACAGGTGAATTCTATCAAACATTTAGGGAAGAGCTAACACCTATCCTTCTCAAACTCTTCCAAAATATAGCAGAGGGAGGAACACTCCCAAACTCATTCTACGAGGCCCCCATCACACTGATACCAAAACCAGACAAAGATGTCACAGAAAAAGAAAACTACACACCAATATCAGTGATGAACAGTGATGCAAAAATCCTCAACAAAATACTAGCAAACAGAATCCAAGAGCACATTAAAAAGATCATACACCACGATCAAGTGGGGTTTATCCCAGGAATGCAAGGATTCTTCAATATATGCAAATCAATCAATGTGATATACCATATTAACAAATTGAAGGAGAAAAACTCTATGATAATCTCAATAGATGCAAAAAAAGCTTTTGATAAAATTCAATACCTATTTATGATAAAAACTCTCCAGAAAGTAGGCATAGAGGGAATTTACCTCAACATTATAAAGGCCATATATGACAAACCCACAGCCAACATCATTGTCAATGGTGAAAAACTGAAACCATTTCCTCTAAGATCAGGAACAAGACAAGGTTGCCCACTCTCACTTCTATTATTCAACACAGATTTTGAAGTTTTAGCCACAGCAATTAGAGAAGAGAAAGAAATAAAAGAAACCCAAATCAGAAAAGAAGAAGTAAAACTGTCACTGTTTGCAGATGACATGATACTATACATAGAGAATCCTAAAGATGTCACCAGAAAACTACTAAAGCTAATCAATGAATTTGGTAAAGTAGCAAGATACAAAATTAATGCACAGAAATCTCTTGCATTCCTATACAATAATGATGAAAAATCTGAAAGAGAAATTAAGGAAACTCCCATTTACCATTGCAACAAAAAGAATAAAATACCTGGGAATAAACCTTCCTAAGGAGACAGAAGACCTGTATGCAGAAAACTATAAGACACTGATGATAGAAATTAAAGATGATACAAACAGATGGAGAGATATACCATGTTCTTGGATTGGAAGAATCAACATTGTGAAAATGATTCTACTACTCAAAGCAATGTACAGATTCAATGCAATCCTTGTCAAACTACCAAATGGCATTTTTCACAGAACTAGAACAAAAAATTTCACAATTCGTATGGAAACACAAAAGACCCTGAATAGCCAAAGCAATCTTGAGAAAGAAAAACGGAGCTGGGGGCTTCCCTGGTGGTGCAGTGGTTGAGAATCCGCCTGCTAATGCAGGGGACATGGGTTCGAGCCCTGGTCCGGGAAGATCCCACATGCTGCGGAGCAACTAGGCCTGTGAGCCACAACTACTGAGCCTGTGCGTCTGGAGCCTGTGCTCCACAACAAGAGAGGCTGCGATAGTGAGAGGCCCGCGCACCACAATGAAGAGTGGCCCCCGCTTGCCACAACTAGAGAAAGCCCTCGCACAGCAAAAATTAATTAATTAATTAATAAACTCCTACCCACAACAGCTTTTTAAAAAAAAAAAAAAGAAAAGAAAAACGGAGCTGGAGGATTCAGGCTCCCTGACTTCAGACTATACTACAAAGCTACAGTAATCAAGACAGTATGGTACTGGCATAAAAACAGAAATATAGATCCACGGAACAGGATAGAAAGCCCAGAAATAAACCCACGCATATATGGTCACTTTACCTTTCATAAAGGAGGCAAGAATATACAATGGAGAAAATGCAGCCTCTTCAATACGTGTTGCTGGGAAAACTGGACAGCTACATGGAAAAGAATGAAATTGGAACTTCGTAACACCATACACAAAAATAAACTCAAAATGTATTAAAGATCTAAATGTAACACCAGACACTATCAAACTCTTAGAGGAAAACATAGGCAGAACACTCTATGACATAAATCACAGCAAGATCCTTTTTGACCCACCTCCTAGAGAAATGGAAATAAAAACAAAAACAAACAAATGGGGCCTAATGAAACTTAAAAGCTTTTGCACAGCAAAGGAAACCTTAAAGAAGACAAAAAGAGAACCCTCAGAATGGGAGAAAATATTTGCAAACGAAGCAACTGACAAAGGATTAATCTCCAAAATATACAAGCAGCTCATGCAGCACAATATCAAAACAACAAACAACCCAATCCAAAAATGGGCAGAAGACCTAAACAGTCATTTCTCCATAGAAGATATACAGATTGCCAACAAACACATGAAAGGATTCTCAACACCAGTAATCTTTAGAGAAATGCAAATCAAAACTACAATGAGGTATCACCTCACACAGGTCAGAATGGCCATCATCAAAATATCTACACACAATACATGCTGGAGAGGGTGTGGAGAAAAGGGAACCCTCTTGCACAGTTGGGGGGAATGTAAATTGATACAGCCACTAGGGAGAACAGTATGAAGGTTCCTTAAAAAACTGAAAATAAAACTACCATATGACCCAGCAATCCCACTACTGGGTGTATACCCTGAGCAAACCATAATTCAAAAAGAGTCATGTACCACAATGTTCATTGCAGCACTATTTACAATAGCCAGGACGTGGAAGCAACCTACGTGTCCATCGACAGATGAATGGGTAAAGAAGATGTGGCACACGTATACAATGGAATATTACTCAGCCATAAAATGAAATGAAATTGAGTTATTTGTAGTGAGGTGGATGGACCTAGAGTCTGTCATACAGAGTGAAGTATGTCAGAAAGAGAAAAACAAATACTGTATGCTAACACATATATATGGAATCTAAAAAAAAGCTCTGATGAACCAAGGGGCAGGACAGGAATAAAGATGCAGATGTAGAGAATGGACTTGAGGACATGGGGAGGGGGAAGGGTAAGCTCGGACAAAGTGAGAGAGTAGCATTGAAATATATTCATTACCAAATGTAAAATAGATAGCTAGTGGGAAGCAGCCACATAGCATAGGGAGATCAGCTTGGTGCTTTGTGACCACCTAGAGAGGTGGGATAGGGAGGGTGGGAGGGACAGGCAAGAGGGTGGGGATATGGGGATATATATATATATATATATAGCTGATTCACTTTGCCCTACAGCAGAACCTAACACACCATTGTAAAGTAATTATACTCCAATAAAGATGTTAAAAAAAAATGAAGGGATCCTCTCTATTACATTCACAAACCTAGAACAGGGTTTGTGCTTACCTAAGAGACAATCCCAGGGTCTCCTATATGACCATACCCTTCAGTGACAAAATTGCTGTCACCTTGACATATAACTTAATGCAATGTATTGGATTAAATTCAAGAGATGCTTTTATACCAGGATCTAATAAATAGTTTGGCAGCAGGTTTATTTGTATGGGAAGAAATAGCAACTGAAAAGTAGCAGCGTCAACTGGCTGACTGTAACTGTATCATGAGATCTCATTTCACAACACCAGAGTTATAACAGCAGGAGGCTAATTCTGCAATCACAATTTAGGCAAAGCTCTGACAATGCAAGCTGCTCAATTCCATGTAAACAAGAATGGAAGCTCCGTGAGGGATTGGGGAAAGGAGGGTAAGGACGGGATAATTATCCTAGTCATTAAAGAATAAAACATATTCTATCCTGAAAATCAGAAGCAGTCATTGAAGTTTTAGTTACAGTTAAAAATAATGATTTCTCCTAAGAAATCCCTCCTCTTCATATTCACAAGCAGCAGTGCTGTCCTCTTCCACGTTCGTCATTTCTGTTATTATTATCTTCCAGTTGAACTCAGGGAGGAGCATGGGCACTGAAACCTGAGAAATGTGGATTAGAAGGGCCACTTAAGCTATGTGATCCTGGGCAAGTTACTTAACTTTTCTAACCCTCTGTTCCTTCATTTGCAAAATTAGGAAAATAATTGTATTCACCTCAGATTGTTGAAAAGGCTAAATGAGCTAATACCTGTAGGATATGTAGTGTGGTACCTAGCACATAGTAAGATCTTTATAATATTATTTTTTATAGTATTACTACTACTAATATCCATGTGGCTTACAAGTCCCACCAGTTTTATTAAAAACCAAAAAAGCAAAAAAAAAAAAAAAAAACACTGTCACATCCTCCCTTCCTCTCTTTCTATCTTATTATAGACCTGGAGTATCCATCACTTGGTCCACTCTGATAGCCTCTCATCTCTGGTCTTTCCCCCTCTGTTTTACTTTACACACAAATACCAAGTTAATGTCCCTAAAGCACACTCTGTTTAAAAACCTTAATTGGGGCCACAATGTCTACAGAAAAGAGTCTAAACCCTTCACTTTGGCACTCAAGGCCTCTGTAATCTGACCACAACCTCCAGCTCTAAATACTCGATCCCTGCCATGCATTTAAATTCCAGCCAGCCTGAACAGAGCAGCCAAGCTCAGCCTTGACTGAGCCTCACAGTTTCCCAGAATGGTCAGGAGGGAATGAAGCCAGTTGGGGAGTGTAAGCTGCATCCAGAGGAGAATGCCAAGGTTTAAAACTAGACCAAAGAAGCCAGATCTGTTGTCAAGACCAAGAGCTAAATTGGGGATCAGGAATGATAGATAAAGCCAAGAAGGTGTGAGGATGGTAAAAGCAGAGTGGAATCAAAGAACGAAGACAGGAAGGAGTAGGATTCAGGGCTTTTTATATGAATAGGGTCAAACCCGCCAAAATGTTCTTTCATTTGGTTTTAGCTCCATGATGTAAAGCGAGGCAGCACAGCTTAAAATGTGACTTAAACAGGACTGGGAAAATAGCGCATTGCATAAAAAATTATTACCTGTAAAATTTAGCCATGGGAATGTTCATCACAGTCCGTTTTTGTAACATAGAACTAGAAAACATATATATGTAAGTAAAATAACTAAGAGGAATATATTAAATGACTGATATCCGTCGTAATTTTATAATGTATATTCATACATACTTATACATATATTTGTACATATAAATATGTATGCCTGTACATTTATTTATTTATACATTTATTTTATTTATATGTATATTTATATGCATTATTATATAAGTTAATATGCAATATGTCTAACATATACATTTATGTATTATATAAAAATATAACATGGGTTTACATATAATATATTATGTATAATTTATACATTTATATGCTACATAAATATGTATTCATATATGTATACATGCATATACATAAGTATATTTACCAGAAGATACACACTAGAATGTTAACTGTGGTGAAGAGCGGTATGGGATTATAAGCAATTCATTTTCTTCTTCCTTGTACATAAGTTGAAAATTTTTGTATATTGAGACAACAACCGGGATAAACCAACTGCCTAAGCCACATAGTTCATCAAAAAGAAATTAGTGGTTTATTTCTCTATGAAAATTCCAAATCCACTGATTATATTAACAGGAATCCAAGAAACAGACTCAGTTATACAAAGAACTTTAACTTCTGAACAAATATATTGATTCTTAAGCGAAACAGTAATAAATAAATGTGACAAAATCAAAGACATTATCCCACCTATAAACTCAGATATATACCCTATATGACTATTAATCTTCTTTAGACGGAGGTGCTCAATAAGCTTTAGAGCACTTTCACAGATACAGTTGCATTTGGTTCTCAAGACATTCCTTTACATTCAGATGCGGAAACCTGAACACAGAGAGACTATGGGCTTTTGTCAATTTCACAAAGTGAAATTTCATAGCAGTGGAGCTAGATAGAACCCAGAGATGCTTGTGAATAACATGAGGTCTAATACGCTATATAGAACACTTAATTGCATGGAGATTTTTGTATTTTTTAAGCTAAATGACATTTTACATGATATATCAAGAATATCTGAATCTTTTTGAAGAGTAATTTAAAAGTTGGAAAGACACTAAATTCTCTGTTATGATTGAACAACATCACTGTCTTGTAACAAATAAAAGGAACCAAACCAAAACAGAGAACAATGGGAAAAATAGATGAAGAAAGTAAGGGAGGGAAAGAGGGAGAAAAGGTGAAAAGAAAAGAGGGAGGGAGGAAGGGAAGGGAAGAAAAAATTAGATTCTTTAAGCAGTAGAGATTCATTTTTAGACAGCGGAAGGTATTTTTATTCTCTCTTTGCACATTTCCTTACAAATAATATAATCCCTCAAATCCACTATTAATATGACATCAGGGACAAATTAAACATATAAACCAAGAAGTCATTAGAATGGATTGATAGGGTTTTGTCTCTGGTGAATTGCCAAACAAAAGAAAAGCAAGCGAGAAACAAGTCTCTCACATTCCATTAAAAATGATTTATTATTTATTAAAGGATTCTAGATATGGATTAACCTTCTCTCACTTTTTTTTTTTGGCGGGGGGGGGGCGGTTCCTGCTTTGAATCCAAAAGTGCTCTGATAAATGAATCAAAAGCTATACAATTTCTGGTTAGTTTCACTTCTGTCTCCAGGTACTGGGCTATCATTGTGTTTTATTACTTCTACTGTTTTATTTCTCTTCTCACTAATAATCCTTATTGAATTATAGCAATACCCATGGTATCTTCCAGAGTTCAGAGAACTGAGTGTGTTTCCCACTTCCTCTAAAGAATGGAAAATGCTAGGGAAGAAAACCTGAGCTAGTGTCTGAAGCCAATTCTTTCAGCCTCATTAAGACCAGACTGAGGCTATCTATGCTGTGAAAGGGCCACATGGGCTCCCTAAAGTGGATGTTTGGCCCATAAATAAAAACAACAAGCAACGCTTTCTGGTTTTCTGCTTGATGACTTTCCAGCTTACGACGGTACATGTTTCACCCCTTCTCTTGAGTCCAGTTCACATCTCACCCCGTGACCAACAGGGCCCCCATTGATCTCTCCTGCCTTTGAACTCATGTATTATCTGTTCCATCCATTTGGCACTTGCATTGGTATTTTTTTCTATGAACATTTTTTGCCATCCTATGTGGACTATCAGTGTAATTCATAGCCCACCAGAAAGAAACAAATCTTGTTAAGCAGCTTCCCATGCACGGCTCTGTTTAAGTGGTCCGAGGGATGAGAATCATGACTTTAATTGTCAGGTAAGGTCTATGTCTGTCTATAACAATGTCCAAATAGATTCTTTAAGTCATGACTTTACAAAGACAACAACAACAAAAAGAATGGCAGCTTATTCAGTAATTCGTGTTTACTGTACATTAACTATGTAGCAGGCATTGTTGACACAGATATAGAGGACATAGACCCTGCCCTGAAGGATCTCAGACTATTGAGAAAAGAATCAAATAAATAAGGATTATAGTAGAGGATACAGTAAAAGAGCATTCTGAAACTAGAACTTAGAAGGATTTTACTATATTGTGACTTATAAAAGGCATGCAGAGACGTCCTCTTTTAGCATCCTAGAGTCTTTCCTATGAAGAACTACTGAAAAGTAAGCCCTTAACCCAGGAGGGTCTCATCTGACTGAGTGGTCCTCCCAGTTTTGTTTAATTTCTTAATTTGCCCCACATTGATCTCATCTCATGCTAAGCTACACAGGGGTATCACTTTCTTATATCAAGGCCATTATTGAAAAAGACAGCAGTGTATTTTATTCTCCGTCAGAAATTTCCAAAGTTTAGATTTAAAATACAGAAGCATTTTTCCATTGTATCACACAGCTGGTAAAAGGCTCGACAGCAATTATCAGATTTTCTCTCTGTGTAGTGCTAGGTCTTCACATCTCTCCCTGAGCATGTTATGTTCTGAGGGCATCTTGCCCCTCTGCCTCTGAATTTCTTATCCTGAAGCTGTCCCAATGGAAGGGACATTGTTTAGTTCTTTGGGTTGGGGGAGGGTGATTGAGAAGGAATGCTGTTGGGAGAGTGACTTCATTAATGTCCTGGCTATAAAAAACAGCTCTCCCCACTGGATAGAAGAATGAGTACTAAAAGAAATTCCTTTGTAATATTAGTTTACATTGTCCTACCTACCCTCCCCCACTGTAGTCATTTAGGGGTATTTTGGCTCCTTAGTGATGGAATGATGGGAAAGCTATATTTTATACTCCTTTCTAACAACCTCACTTTTACTACATCCCTAGCACCTAGTATAATGCATAGTTGGCACTGAATAAATATTTAACAGACTGGTTCTTAATTTTTTTTTTTTTTTTTTTTTTTTTGCGGTACGCAGGCCTCTCACTGTTGTGGCCTCTCCCGTTGCGGAGCACAGGCTCCGGACGCGCAGGCTCAGCGGCCATGGCTCATGGGCCCAGCCGCTCCGCGGCATGTGGGATCCTCCCGGACCGGGCCACGAACCCGCGTCCCCTGCATCGGCAGGCGGACTCTCAACCACTGCGCCACCAGGGAAGGTCTTTAATTATTTTTAATTGAAATTTCCATGACAGAGTCTTTAATGCAAGTTTTCATCGTACAAAAACCCATTTTTATATCCATCATTGCAAAGTCTAGGCATACACTGTCCATTATGGCAGCCACTAAGCCACATGTGACTAGTGAACATTTTTAATGTGATTCATTCAAGTTGTGCTATAAAGTGTAAATACATATGATATTTCATAAACTTAGTATGAAGAATGTAAAATATCTCATTAATAATTTTTACACTGGTTACATATGGTATGTGATATTTTAGGTTAAATAAATCATTAAAATTAACCTTACCTTTTTACTTTTAAAGAAATGTCATCAGCAGAAAGTTGAAAATTATACATGTGGTTCGCATTATATCTCTACTGAACAGCTCTGCTCCAGACAAGATCAGACAACCTTTTTTTAAAAACAAATCCAAGTGAATTGTGCATTTTCACAATAAGGGCCAGAAGAAAAAAATCCAGGTTGTGATCCATTTGCAGCAGTGCTCAGTCAATATACCAAAGTGATAAAAGATCTGGGGAAACTGTACCATGGTGGAACCTGGGATGAGATGGGAAGAAAGACTTGGAGGTAAGCTTCAGAGTTGCCATGAAGACTTCTTACATCTAGTCTGTCACTGATTTGGTTGGTATCTTAACAACCTGCCTTGGAGTCCTACAGAAATTTATTGTAGGATACACCGTCCTACTGGTAGTGAGAACTGTTGGGGCTTCCTGCAGTGAAATGGGAGTGGAAACATTGTTGATGATAATCTTAAGTTACAATTACAAGAAGTAAAACCTATTCATTGAAGCAAAGTTAGAGGTACACCGAGCAGGTTAATACAAATGAAAGCTCTCTATAGTTTCAGAGCAGATAGAAGATAGTCATCAGTCCTGTAAAAGCATTTATGTTTCACTTCCCTTGCATTAATTGCTATATTTTTCATTAAAAATCATCTTACCCTGTAGAGAATTTTCTTGGGCAAAGAAAAAAGATCCTTTATTTTAACTTAATAAAATATCTTGATGAATATGATGATTCATTATAGTAGTGATTTGTTCACTTTACCTTAGAACAGTCTCTGAATTCTCTGGTACTGCTGTGGACCAATCACTTTAAAATCTCTGGTACTGTTTTCT
The DNA here is from genome assembly GCF_963455315.2 of Globicephala melas. Taxonomy (NCBI): domain Eukaryota; kingdom Metazoa; phylum Chordata; class Mammalia; order Artiodactyla; family Delphinidae; genus Globicephala; species Globicephala melas. The sequence goes on along the minus strand of NC_083321.1, from coordinate 28,063,006 downwards.
CATTTGTATAACAAGTATAGCAATGCCTTCTATGTTTACTTTACTTAGCTATCCAATGGGAAGTTATAGTCTTCTAATAAAAATTAAAGGGGTGGGGGCTTCCCTGGTGGTGCAGTGGCTGAGAGTCCGCTTGCCGATGCAGGGGACATGGGTTCGTGCCCCGGTCCGGGAAGATCCCACATGCCGCGGAGCGGCTAGGCCCATGAGCCATGGCAGCTGAGCCTGCGCGTCCGGAGCCTGTGCTCCGCAGCAGGAGGGGCCCCAACAGTGAGAGGCCCGCGTACCGCAAAAAAAAAAAAAAAACTGAGGGGGAAATATCAGCATGGATATTTGAAAGAACTTGGGGTGAAATTAGTCCTGACATGAAAATTGCCACTTTCTGACTTAGGAAAGTTGCCTAACCTCTCTGACCCTTGGTTTCTTCTTTTCTAAAATGCAATAATGATATAGATCTTACAAGATCACTGGAGGATTAATTGAGATCACTTATATGATGCTCTTAATACAGAACCTAACATAATAAATGCTCAGAACAAAGCAGCTGTTATTTAGCATCCATGTGCTCAACAATAAAGCTGATATTCTGATATGTGTGTATATATACCTATAGATAATCAATATGTATAAATTAGGTATACAGATGGATTAAATGACTGGGAATGCCCCCAACTCCAATTAACTTCACAGAAGAGACCTGCTTATGAGTCTCATCTCAATGGCATTTTTGTTTCCATTTTTCACTTAAGATTAAATAAGCCCATTGTAAAATATTATAGGTTAAATGGAACTTTGCACAAAATGGTAGATTTGCTTAAATGAACTTAAAAGTACGAGGCATGAAGGTAGGTGAATATAAGAAGCTTCCAAGGAAAATGTTCAAATTCTTTTGCTGGATTTTAGATAATGCCCTGGAGGAAAAAAAAATCTTCACATGATTAAGACTTCTAAGAACGTCACAGAGTTAATCACAAGGACCTTCTCTGGGCCTTCTGAATTAACCACAAAGAAGTTTTAGTATCACCCCTAGTCTTAGAAAAAAAATCATCTCTCTCCTGAAAACATTTCTTATTGTTTCTCAATAGAAAAAGGAAGGAAGAGAAATAATAGAAGAAGAAGGAAGAAAGGAGGGATGGAAGGCAGGCAGGAAGGGGTGAAAACCAATCAAAGATCCCTGGTTGGATCTCTATTCAGACATTTCCCATTTTCTTCCTTCATTATCTCTACCAATGACAGTCTAGCGCACTTTAACCGGAATTTTTCCTCTGCCAGTAACATGAGAGATTAAAAATAGGTCATTGTTCTTTTAGAAGTCAGCTCACTTGTGAAGAAGTTAAAAAAAAAAAAAAAGAATTAAAAATCCAACTGTCATGCTAATTGGATCCTTAAATTGTTATTTCAGCTAAGTTCTCAGCTCAGTAAATGGCTTTTATAGACCCAGGCGATGGGCCATCCCCGTACCCTGGTTATCAAGCTGGATATACTGTATGCTTCCCATTGTTACTCTCCTTAACTATTCCGGGATTGAGATTCCTGGAAATCACCTTGCCTGTCAATGGAAACCACACCCTGAGTCACATGTGGACCCACTCCCCCGCCACTCACAGCTGGTTCCCAACTAACTGCACAGTGAGGAGGAAACAGACTGCTGGGTGTCTTACTTGTCCCTCCCTATGCCTGAAAAGACAGGGAAGACTGAACAGTCCCCTTGTAGTTTTTGCTGAGTCCACCCTGCTGGTCAGTATAGAACCAAACAGCCTCACCTGCCTGATGAGTGCGAGTCAGACTATATGTTAAGGGCCTCTGAGCCAAGCCAGCAGTGTCATTGTTATAATTTTCATAGTTTATAGCAATAATAATAGTATTTCACATTTATGTATCACTTCAAATATTACAAAGTGTTTTCTTTTACTACATTATCACATTTAACTGTGCTTGAGCCAGAATGGAGATGTAGAAAGAACTGTGGAGATGAGCAAATCCATGTTTAAACTCTAGCATTGCCAGTTATTAGCTGTGTGACTCTGTGGCAATTACGTAACCTCTCTGAGCCTTGGTTACTCATGGGTCAAATGGGGAAAATATCTAAAGTTCTTGTGAGGATAAAATGGACCAACATATGTAAAGTTTCTAGATACATCTCTAGGTCCAGGGTCATATTATAGTCACCCTAGCATCCCTGAGGGTTCAGTCTCAGGCAGGAGGAGGAGGAAAGGGAGGAGGGAGAGCTGGGAAAGAGGGGTGGGAGAAGTAGAAAAGAAGCTCACCCAGCTAATGAAGTATAATATTTACCACTAGCAGAGTGTTCACTATCTGTGGTGAATGCTACTCCCTTCTGTGTGTTATCTAATTTACTCTTGCAATAATTCTGTGACATGAATATATTATTCTCAATTTAGTGATATGGAAATTAAGTGGAATTTAAGGAACTTGCCTAGATTTGCACAGTTGATAAGTGGAGGAGCCTGGCTTAAAACCCAAATCCATCTGAACAAATAGCCCATGCTCATAACAGTGTTTCCACCCAGAATCTACCATATTCCTCTAAAAGTGTACAGGTCATGGGAACACAGAACGCTCTCCCTTCAGTGGGAAGTTATAACAAAACAAAAGTATAGTTCTTTATATAGGAATATGAAGTAAACAATTATGCTTTTGCATACATTGCCTTATCACAGCAATTGCAAAAAGTAAGCAAGACTCATTTTCTGAATCCTACAGATAAGAAATTGAAGGTGTGTGTAATCGGCTAAATCTCACATAGGTAAGAAGTAAAGTCAGGACTTGAACCCTGCTTCTCTAACTCGAAGACCAAGGCTTGTTCTCAGACACACTGCCTGTCATGCAAGGTGAGACAGACCTGGTTCTGATGGATTCTGTTCCCCAGGAATGCAGGAGTCTTTGCTAGTGCACTGATTGCCCGGAAACCCCTTCAGCATGACTTTAGTCCTGTTTCCCACCTACATACAGTTGAACTATTCACATTAATAGCATGAAAAAGTTGCAGATGGCTGTTTCCTGGTCTTCAAGCAACCACGAAGACGAGGAATATTCTACTTTCTTAGGACCTGTCACCAGATGTTTAACATTGATAGATATATTATCAAAACCAATGTATTTTCCAACATCATAAGTGTATGTGTGTGTGTGTGTGTGTTCACATGTGTGTCGGAGCTGAGTAGTAGACATGTGGGTTGTGAAAGTGTTGTTTCTAATCTTAATTTTCAGAGAAAAAAAATGTAACTTTTAGAGACATTTGACTTAGTCCAAGGCAGCAGTTTCAGGTCATCTAGACCCAGCAATCCTTGGACTAAGTAATGACATTGGTCCCATCTCCCATCTCATAGCCTCACACTCTTGCCAGCCTACTTCTTCCCGGTGCTTGTGCTGCCTTGTCCCACCCACGTGCACTATCCACCTTTTACCTACACGGGAGACCACTACAGAGCCCACTAAGAATGCCTTTGCAAGGCATGCAGGGTGTTCCCTTCTTTTCCCTTTAATTCTTGTCCTAAATCGTTCTGTTCTGCTTTCCAGTCCCTAGGTCCTGCTGCCGGACGTGTTATCTTTCTTTATCTTTTGCCTTCCAGATCCACACTTTACCCTTGACCTACTTGGCCTCAGTCCCAGGTGGCTGATTTGTATGGTCTACATCAACATGTGACTGTGCCGTCTGGCTTCCAATTGGTTTGGCCAGCGGAGAGCTCCATCAGGATACCACAGGGAAGAGAAAGAAGTCCGGGCATTCCTTCCTCCAGCTTCCTCCCCATGGAGTGTCCTTGGACCGGTCCAGCCTCCGGACTGGTCAACCCTCCTCTCGAGGGGCCTTGTCTGTACTACTCTCTCCTTACACTCCGGTAACCGTTCCTCGGGCAGTATCCTTTTGGGCTTAGGGTAGTGTAAGTTCCTCTGCTTTTACCTGCCTTGGGATACAATCCTTTGTGGTTTTGCACACATCCTGCACACATTTTTATAAACAGGTCATCCTTTATTACACCTTCTTTAAATTAGCCTATTTTGAATATACATCCATTTCTTGCTGATATGTTGACTGATACCTGTACTAACCCCATGTTATATACTACCTTTAAAGTCTCAATCTGTCATCAATCTTACACCAATGGCTCAAACTGAGGCCCACTGGATGACTGTAAAAATTCCCCAAATAGTCTCCCTGGTCAACCTTAACCTTTCCACTGCATCCTATACCACACAGCCTGAGTGATCTTTCTAAATTAAAATCTGATATTATTTTCCTCTTTAAAGCCTTTAGTGACTTCCCATCTCCTTCAAGTTAAAGTCCATGTCTCTTAGCATCCAAGGAGGTACACCTACCTACCTCTTCCTCTGCTTTCCACTTTCCCTGCCCTCTTATTGTGGGTCCCACCCATTCACAAAGCAGACCCTGAAACAAGGACTCAGGTAAAAGTAACTTAGTTGGGAGATGCTCTAAGGAAGAACGAAGGACAGGGAAGTGAGAAAAGACCCTGAAGTGTGCATTAAAAAGCCAGGCAGCTCCAGTTCAATTCTACTGGAGGGCTCCTGTGAAACTGTGGGGAGTGGGCCTCAGGATTCCCCACCAAGGGACCAAAACGTTAACCACTGACTCCCTTCTTCCATTGGTTGAGGGTCACTCTTGGGGTTGTTAACCCCCAAACACACCCAAGTTGCACAGATCTGCAGTTGAGCAAATGCCTCCGCTGCCAGACAAAGTCCCCAGGTGGAGAAGCAAAGGGTCTCAAGTGTTTAAACTGGGGAACTGTCTACAACAGCTTCCGGTGAAAGCAAAGGTAAACTTAAGGATGTGGGTTGATACATTAACGGCATCTATTACACCCACTCTGCTCTGCAACATATTCTGTGCCTTAGAAATGCCTAACTACTCCCTGTCTCATGCACTTTTGTCTTTTCAAGAACTTCTGTATTCCATTTCTTCAATCAGAAAGTCCACTAGTCCCACCTCTTTCTCATACAACTCCCAAAGCCCAACTAAAATATCACCTTGGAACAACACCCCAGAAAGAACAATTTGTGTTTTCCTAAGTTCCTAGATCATTTGTTTATAATTTTATTTTAGAATTCAGACCCATAAACTTATATTACATGATATTTTATTTCTCCTCCCCCACATTTATTAAGCTGAATGATCTTAGCTTAGTTTTGTTGGCATCTTTGAGCCTCAGTTTCTGTATCTGAAAAATCAGAAGGATACATACCCCACAGTGTTAAAAAGTTAAATGAGCTGGCATATCCAGAGGGTCCAACACCGTGTCTGACCCCCGTAGTAAATGATCCAAAATGTTTAGTTCTCTTCACTCTATTTAACCCTTTGCCTTGTTTTCATCTCTGTATCTCAGACACCCAATCTCAATCCCCGGCATGTATCGTTACATAGTAAGAATGTCTTGATAGCACTAAATTATCCCATGATGTTCCCATAACAACCCTGTTACAGGCAAAACAAGGATGATGGATCTTGAGAAAGAACTTTAAAATTTTAAATTGCTGGCAAATAAATGTTTTGTATTGGGAAAAAGAAGAAAACGATATGTCTGTAACCTTGTAGTCCCTCCCATTATGTCAGAATATAGGGTAGAAACTCCTCTATGGAGAATTTCAACTAACTGTAGTAATGATAAGCAACTGGATTCCAGGAGTTCTGAAATGATCTGACCTGTGGAGAATTGCTTAAAATGAAATTGTTCTTCCTCAGTTTGAAATGGTCACTTATTCCTTCTTCTGAAAAGCAATTTCAAGTACAGAACAGGTTAACTAAAATGGCATACATTTTAAAAACTCAATATAAATGACTGAACAGATCAAAGTGAGAAGTGACTTTGCCCTGAGAGTATGATGAGTTGACATATGTCCTTTTAAAAAAACTAAGATTTGAGTAAAAATGTTTTGTTAGAAATACGATACGACTCAGGGCCTTAAAACAACTTAGAGGAGGGAAACCAACAATGCTTGGAGAAGGTTCCTTGAGTCATTTTGTTTAAAATGTGACATCAGTATTTTAGAAATCATGGCAACCTGACAGTCCTCTTAGTGTTTGATTGTGAGCTCTCAGCTGCCCTCAACTCCTAGGGTATCAACTGAGGTTCCCCGCAACTCTAGGGGAAGCAATTTGTTTTAGCGTAAAGTATAAACTGGTTCTTAGGAGAATTCAACCATTGTTGAATGGAAGAGTGAATGACTGAATAAAATAATGACATTAAGAAAATCATTCTTGGACTCAGTTTCTTTGCACATTTAGGGAGAAGGTTAGATGATGATCTCTAAGGTACTCTCAATTCTATAATGCAAGTAGAAAGAGTTCTCTAATGACAGATGTTTCCTCCTGTCATTGAGAGAGACGAGAAGGCAGGGATGGATTTCATTTTCCACAGAGTAAGATTAGTCATGGATGTTGAGAAAAAGGTGATTACCCATTGAGCTGAAATCAGAATAAAAACGGTATAAATGATAAATGAAAGTCTGTGTGCAGGACAAAGAAAAAAAGAACTTTAATAAGAAATTTGGTGTTTGTGGCAGAAGTAATCCATCAATCACTCATGTTAATGAATCCTGGAAAGGCAGGAGTACATAGCTGAATGGTGTTTACGAGTATAGATTTGGAACTACATTCACTTGGGTAAGATTCTGGTTCTGCCCCTACCAGCTGAGCTGCCTTTAGCAAGTTACTTGAACTTTTCACATCTAGTGTTCTCTACTGTAAAAGAGGGAGAAAAACAGTATGTTCTCTAACAGGGTTCTTGTGACTATTCAACAAGTTAATATATGTAAAATGTTTAGAATGGTGCCTGTCATGTGATGTGTGCTCAGTAATTACTAGGAATTATTATCATTAGTTCTCCAGTGCATTCAATTTCCATAAAACATCAGAGAAACAAATCATAAACACTTTTTCAAAATGTATCAGTATAGATCAATAAATTCAGACTTAGCTGGAAGAATGTGCTTGAGAGAGAGTCACCTTGTTATAAATTATTATTAATCATGATGATAATGATTACCATTTATTTATTGCCTACCCTGTCTTATAGGAGCTGCCCAAGAAACTCTATATTTTCATTATTGCATCCTACCAACAAATCTACAAAGGAAAATATCATTATATAAATTGAAAAACTGGGGCTCAGCTATGTTAGTAAAAAGCCTTGTATAACAACTTTGAATCCTGAAGAACCAGAGCTCAAAATTATGTCTAATAGCTCTGGAGCTCATTTTTTTCCACTTAAACAAACAGAACACTATACCCATGAAATTAAAGTTTAACTGGATGGACTTCAAGAAAAAGCAATGCAGAAATAGAAAAGATAGGAAAATTACCAGATGGGTTAAAGACTAAATATTGAACCTGGTTGAGGATGACCAAGAACATAAATGCATCCCAACCTTCCCATTTTAAAGATAAAACATCTGGACTAGAAGAGTTTAGCTAGTTACTCCTCTGACCGTTTAGTGTCTTTTAACTCTGTATGGTCAGCACAGCTGTAAGAAACTTGAGAAATAACACAAGATCAAAGGAAAAGATGTGAAGCGGGGAACAAAAAGGTAGAATGAAAATAGTTAAGATCCCTCAGGAAACTAAGGAAAGAGAGGTGTGAAAGAATCTGGCTGCAAGTCAGAATCTGCAGCAAATCACTTGATTTCCTAGGTAATTAGATTATGGAGAGAAGTAAATGACAGATGACACCAGCTAGGGTTAGGGTTGCTGCAGTAGAGGTGCTGGGAATGATCACATAAGGAATATATATTTTCCAAATAAGTGTGCTACAGCTCTACCAGTTATCTATTGCTATGTAACCAAACTTCCCAAAATCAGAGGCTTAAGGTAACAGCCATTTGTTTGCTCAAGATTCTGCAGTTTGGGCTGGGTTCACCTGCGCAGCTTTCGGCTGGTCACTCCTGGAGTCCCCCATGAAGCTGTAATCACGTGGCAGCTCGACTGGAGCTGGATGGTCCTATGTGGCCCCAGTCACACTTCTGTTGGTTATCTGGGGTTGTCAGCCAGAGAACCTTGGTACACCTCTACATGGTCTCTTCAGCAGACTAGCCCAAGCTTTAAATATGCTGGTAACAGCATTCGAAAGGATAAATCTCAATGTTTCAGCACTGAAGAGTTTGATGCTTGTGTCAGTGTGTTGGTGTCCAATCGATCAAGGCCAGTCATAGGACGAAACCCAGACTCATTTTAGGAGGGAACTATTCAAAGGCATGGATACTGATAGGCATAAAATTAATTGGGTATCATTGCTACAGTAATCTACCACCATGGCCAAAATAATAAACAGATGATATAGACATAGATAGATACAGATATAGATATAGATGTAGATGTAGGTGTAGGTGTAGATATAGATATAGATAGGAAGTGGGGGAGTGAGCTTAGTTGACATTAAGAGAATAGAGTTTAAGGTGGAAAGAAAAATAAGTATAAATACCCTAAAATTGGAAGATGCTTAGCATATCAAGAAACAGCAAGGAGGCCAGCACTGCTGGAATCAAATACATAGGAGAAAAAGTAGTGTGAAATTATTAGCCAGGTATGCAGTGATCAGATCATACAGGACTTAGCCTTAGTTCAGGGTCCTAGAAGCAAAACCTAAAACAAGAATTTGTGTGAAATTGATTTACTGAGGGAGTCCTTTTAAGAGAAGGAAATGAGGTAAGCAGTACAGGATAAGGGGAAACCAAACCAAAGCAAAACAAGAATGTGGGCTCAGCTAGAGACTAGCTTCAGCTCAATGCCATAAGGAGCCCTGGAGAATTAAGTGCACTACAGAGTTGGTTCCAATTTGTAGCAGGATAAATGGCCTTTTGTTCCCTCATGTCATTAATCATTATCAATAAGCTGCTCCTGGGAAGAAGGGGGGGGGACGTAACTCCCCAGGGGAGGCAGCTCCTGTACCACCAAGGGCAATTCTCAGGAGAAGTGGCAGCTGTGATTGAGCCACCATCAGGTAGGCACACTGGCCTGGTAAATGATAACTGGGTGAAGCACTAACAGCATCTACCACGATCCACCCCTTGCACCACTCAGATCCACTTGCTTCTCACATGAACTTCACTCTCTCCAGACAATGTTTATCCAGGATTCCAGTTGGTCACAATGTCAAGGAAAGTTTATAAGAGGAGGGTTAGTGCTGCTGCTGTTGATCCCATGGCTGTAACTGATACTTATCATCTCCTTCCTCCATCACTCATGCTGGATTCCCCTGCTGGCTCATCCAGCACTTCCACTGGACTGCTAGCTTGCCCGGCAGGGAGGCCCCCATCTATGAGGGATCTGAGTCTGTGATTACCATGTTCTTCTCAGAACATGGTTGCACCTGCACATTCCAGTATAACATGTGCATGAGACTGACAAGAGATGCCCCAGCAACTGCCAAAAAACATGTAGCAACAACTCTATCTCTTCATGATAATCAAGGTCAATCACTCCACTTTGCCTGCTGACCTACAAGCACAAGGTATCCAATCTAGTGGCAGTTGTAACTTAAGTTTAGTGGAACTCTTACCATATCCACTAGAAGAAGTATTGTTCCTCTCTGGGACTCAGGACCTTTAGATCAAGGATCAGCAAACTTCTTCTTTAAAGGGTCCGAGAGTAAATATTTTAGGTCTTTAAGGCCACATTTAGTATCTGTCACATATTTCTCTTTTTAAATATATAATCCTTTAAAAATGTAAAAACTATTCTTAGCTCATGGAGCTATGAAAAAACAGGCTGAGGGTAGGATTTGGTACATTGGCTCTGGGCTGCTGACCCTTGCTTAGACCCACAGAGCCTAAAGTTTGGGGACAGAAAACAGAAATTACCTAGATGGGTCTCTGAGAGTGACCATGAGCAGGGCCACTCTACTTCCACCCCTAAGTTCTTGAATCCATACATTCTACTTACTGGAGACACATAAATAACAGCCTTATGAGAAGAAACACCTGCTGTTGGGTCTATACTTAGCTTTGACTCTGTCAGTGTGGTTACCTCATTCATAATCCACTGTGCAAGCACTGGGGTACCTGGGGTGATCAAGAAGAGATGCCGGCTGATGTCAATTGGCCAAGACATTTTGTCCACTTGAATATTTAGTGGCACTGATTGTTCTCTGGTGGCATTCAAATGCAATTGAGAGGTTGCCACATTCTGAATTTGCCCTTAGAATTGCATAATATCAAACAGACCAGCTTCCTCTGAGCTACCAGTCTCCTCCATTCTTGTTGTTACACATTTTGAGAAAGATAAGGGGGGTGATGCCCAGGTGTGATATTTTAACTCATCAAACTAAAATGTCATAGTGTCCCTCTTGTATCCTTTCCTTATCCTCCATCTGCAGCTCCCTTAATTCCCCTTCCACCCATAGTGTTGTCTGATAAAATACAGGATGGGTAGCTAAATCTGAATTTTAGATAAACAACAAATAATTTTTGATTTGTGTATGCTCTATCCAATATTTCTGACATACGTCTACTAAAAAAGTACTTGTTGTTTAGCGGAAATTCTAATTTAACTGATCATTCTGTATTTTTATTTGCGAAATCTGGCAAACCTATGTATCTAAATATCACTACTACTGTTGCCCTGTTTCTTGCCCTGATATTCCTCACTTTCATTCCAATTCTCTAGTCATATTTCAAATTCTCTTAACCACATGTGGTTTCCTAAACATACTTTCACAGTCCTCTACCTCTGCCTGCCCTTGATATTCTCTCAGCCCAGAGTGCCCCCCCAACCACTCCTATATAGAAGAAAATGCAACTCATCCATGAAAGCCCAGCTCAGACATCATACTTCTGTGAGACTTTCCCCCAGTCTTCCTGTCAAGTTTAATTGCTTTTTCACTTTTGCTCCCACAGCAATATATTTACCTGTAAGACAAAATGTATTTCATTCAGCCTTATATTTTCATTAGTTGTTTGTATACTTTCCTCTCCCATTGAAATTTTAAGCTCCCCACCAATTTATCCATTATTATTTCACCAAAACCAAGTAAAATATATTGAAGATAAAAGATAAAAAATATTTTTCCATTTCAATTGAATTAGACCACACGTCAATATTATCTGGACTAAACATGAAACATGGTTCCACTGGCAACAATTAGCATTGATTGTAAAAATGAGAGTCTTTTGGATGGTGTTTTGCCAGTTTGAAAGACAGTTTTGGAAATGGTCTAAAATCCATGGCAAGAGCAGTTGATATGAGAAGGGCCAACACTAAATATTTTTTTAGAGTAGTAATTTAAAAATCATACTATATTAATAACAATGTAAAAACTCAACATTTGAAAGTACAACCATTAATAAAGTAAAATGATTTGGGAAACACACAATAAAGGGTATGATTATTTCGTAGTCACATGCCAAACCCATCATACCTCATTTTAGAAGCACCATTACTGAAGGTAAAATTCCTGGGTTTGTTGTATCCCATGATCAAATCAGCTCGTCTCTGCTACATGGTCTTAAAAAAATCAGCTCGTCTCTGCTACATGGTCTTAAATCATGCTTAACTCTTCATCAGTAGTATTAAATATCCCCCCTGATTCTAAGAAGCCCTGCTGGAAACTCTTCAAACCAATAACAGGTTATAAGCAGTATTACATTCAGAAGTCAACACATCTGGACAGGCATGAAAAGAGCAGCAGTCCTAGAATATAAAGGATGTAGGGGAGAGTTCCAGCTCCAGCACTTCCTAACTCGATAACCCTGGGCAACTTCCCTTCCATGAACTTTTTGTTGTTGTTGTTTTTTTGTTTTTTTTTTTTTTGCCGTACGCAGGCACTGTTGTGGCCTCTCGCGTTGCAGAGCACAGGCTCCGGACGCGCAGGCTCAGCGGCCACGGCTCATGGGCCCAGCCACTCCGCGGCATGTGGGATCCTCCCGGATCGGGGCACGAACCCGCGTCCCCTGCATCGGCAGGCGGACTCTCAACCACTGCGCCACCAGGGAAGCCCTCCATGAACTTTTGTGTCCTGATGATCATCAGTTCTTCTGAGGATCAAGTACAGTAATCTTCAGTAGAAAGAGCATATGAAAGACTTTTTTTTTAAAGGAAATGCCAGTTGTATTTGGAGGTTAAATTAATTTACAACAAAAAGTTCTATCACCAAGTCTCAGCCCCTTGTCCCTAGTAGTACCATTTTGATAACTTCAATCAACCAAGTAACCTGGTGGGAAGAATGTTTCCTTTAACATCTATGTCCATGTGGCAGTTGGTCAATTGTTATGGCAAAAGCGTCTCCTTGTGGATTTAATAGTCAGCCCCATACCTGCTTTGGAGAAAGTGAGGTGTGCTAGTCTACATTTCCAATGGCAGTAACTCCCCTGAGCTGGGTGGGACCTTGGTACCAGCTCTGCAGTGAGGAGCTTGGTGCTTTTGCCTCTAGCAGCTTCCTGGAGTTTCATTCCTTAGGCCCTTCTTAGATGACACTTGTTAAGATTCCTTGAGAATGGAGTGAGGAGTTCTGTTTATAGCAAATGACAGGCCTCCTTCACCAGCTTTGCTGAGGAAGGGAGAAAAGAAAATGATTTTTTTTTTCTTCTGTCTAGTAGTGGAGACCAAAAAAAAAAAAAAAAAAAGGGATGTCATTATTTTGACTCCTGGCTGCCAGGAAGAGTTTCTCACAACTCTAATCAACAGAATACTTTTTTCACACAGAGTTTTGTAGAATGGTAAATGCATCCAATTACTCAGGTTCAAAATAGGTCACCACTTTGGTGTAAAATTGCTTTGGGGGTTGGAAAAGATGGGTGGGGAATAGATTTTTGTGGCAGGGTATACACTGGGGACTAGGCCTATATCTGCTATTATCCTCTTTTAGAAATTCTGATCATCTACATTAAATATCTCTGTACAGATTTGATCTAGCCCCACTTCAGCCCGAGAGCCTAGCATGGTGCCTTAAACAGCCTGGAGGCTCAATAAATATTTTTGTACAAATGAACAAGAAAGAAATAAACAAACATCACCCAAGGGGGAAAAAAAATCAAAGATGTAAGACCCTCTCCTCTCTGTAGGAGACTTTGTCCCCAGACAGACAGACATCTGGTGTTTCAAATATTGGGACCCGACCTTGGGTCATGTCTCTCTACTTAAGAGGCTTACCCTTGTTTAAAGTGCAATTCAATCACTTACTGGGCATAAAAATAGTGACTTTTAATTTTATTCACTCCTACATGGCCTACACAAATGGAGGAATAACTTCTACATGATTATAAAAACAATGAATATTCTAAAACAAAATTGGCTTTGAAAGAGAATCAAGACACACTCAAATACATGCAATAACTGTCCCTCTGCAGCCACTGGCTTGTGCCCCTTTTCCCAATATGCTTATAAGATTAAATGAGGCAACATAGATTTAGTGTGTCCACTTGTTTGTGAGAAAGAAGTATCCTAGCAATCATCCCTTCAAAATGAGTACAACCTTGTTGGAATCAGGGTCTCTGTCTACCTAACTTCCAGCTCCTACCACCTAACTTATTTAAATAGTAAGAATTCTCCTTTCTTCCTACCACTGACAGTTTCTTTGGTTTAAGTGCTCTCTGCACTATATGCCTCCATCTGTTTATTTTATCCTATCAACCTTTATTATCTATTACATGTCAGACCTTATACTCAGCCTTTAGTGTAAGATAAAAAGGGATAAAGAAATGTAACAACAGTCTGTTAAGGGCAAGCAAAATAGTAAAAACCAAAACAAAAAGTCCTTAGGGTAGAGCTCATGATTTCTTAGGCTTTGTATCCCAGTGCCTATCTCACTGGCTGGCACATGCATCGTAAATGTTGATGGAAAGAAATGCTTCCTAAAAGAGATAAATACAAGTGCCCCTCGTATTTAGGGGCAGTTTCAAAGAAGCTGAGGCCTGAAGGATGGGTCAGCAAGTAGATGAAGAGGGGAAGGGCACGCCAAGGAGAAGTGACATGTGTAAAGGCAGGAGGAATGATCGCTGGGTGCTGATGGGCTCAGAGGGTGGAGAGTAATTGGTATGGCTCGTGTGTTGATATCAACTTGTGTTGGGAATCGTAGCAGGAGATGAACAGGAGAGGGGTGGTAGGAGACAGAATCAGGGGCCTTGAGGTTGTCTTAAGCAGTTTGGACTGTTAATACAGTCCAAAAGATTGTCTCTCTGCAAATTAATTGGCAAGATAGAAAATACAGTAATCTATTTAACTTGCAACATGTGACTGTTACATATCCCAGGTTAAATCACAATCTCCTTGGGGCCAATTCCTATATAAGAGTTTATTTGTTGAATTCTAGATGTATAACATCGTGCTATTCACAGAAGGAAATCATCATCATCACCACATCACTACTATCACTGTCACCATCACTGTCACCACCATCACCATCACCACCATCATCTAACATTTTCTGAATTCTTAGTGTATACCATGTCCTGTGCTGACATTTCAAATGTCACAAAACCCCCATTGGGGTAGGTACTGCACTTGCTATACACATGAGCAAACACAGGCTTGTGGAAAATTAGGTAACTTCTTCAATTCCATATGCTTACCAAATGTCAGAGCAGTTAAGATTTTTAATTAACTTTAACTTCAGGCTTTATCCCCCTGCCTCTCTTGATAAAAATCTGTTGATTTATTCAATTCATATTTTTCCTACACCCCCAAATAGTTGCATTTGATGATCCATATAACTCTATTTTACTATGGTTTCTTTTGTTTTCAGCTAACAGTGTGATGAGGTGTGCGATGTGGACAGACATTGTATCAGGTCAGCCTAGTCATCTTCCTTCTGGACTAGGTATGAACCCCACCTCACCCACCCCCATCAATCATATACATTTATTCTGGTAAATCAAAAAGTGCAGAAGTCTGAGTACATTTCACTAGCAATGATAAAGTTTCTCTCCTCTTTATCTTTCCTAAATTGACAGGTATCATTAAAACCTCCTCCATAAAACTTTTTACCAGCTAACTAAGTCCCAGTCTCCATGGGAAGAATAAATGAAGGCACATTTTTTTAAGTGTATAAACTGAATCTTCAGAGGTACAGCGTTGGAGGTTGCCATGGAAACTTTTCTCTCTCCTTCCCACTGTTTTTGGCAAGTTTTTTTATTAAACAAAACAAAAAAATTTTAAATGCCCTCATTAGCCTCATCTCCATTTCCAACAGAGTCAGATCATTTTTTCCAAATGTCTTATGGCCCAAGTCATTGGCTCACAATACACTGAACACTAACAGAAATATGTATTTTGATTCCCCAATATTGAGAACTAAGGACTGAATTCATTCACTTACTCAATCAGTACATGTAATCTAGGACTCCGTCTCTCTAAAGCTCTAATTTAGGCCCTTTGTGAATATAAACTTGTAAAAAGGCCCTCACTTCAAGGAGTCCATCATCTATTGTGAGAAATAAAATAAGTACATGGCTCTGATTTAAGGCAGCATATAAGAGAATTTCAAAATGACATAAGGGTTCACAGAAAAAAGCATTCATGTCCAGCTAGTGCCAGCAGCTAAGTCTTCTTGGAAGAAGTAGCACTTAAATTAATCCTTGAAAGTTAACTACAAATTAAAGGGCATGAGGTAAGGTTTAATTATACTCCATCTCCTAAGTCAGGCTGAAGAGCCTAGTCTTTACTTACTGAAAAAGCTATTTTTGAGTCACAGTGTGATGTGATATGATGCAATATGATATATCTGGATAATAAATCTGAAAGGATCAACCAGTGTTGGGATATGATAGTGTTTCAATTCCCATATATCAAGCTTCAGGTAGAAAAGATTGTCTCTCTGCAAATTAACTGACAAGATAGAAAAAAGGTCACATGAATATTTCTTGTAGCAATGCTTAAATGAAATCCTAGCCAAGAATGAAATTAAACCTCTTATAAAGCACAATGGAAGAGTTTTCAGAGGAAGGCACCATGGTTCTTTCTTGATAAACAATGACTAAACTTTTCTATAGGCAAACTAGCTGTATTCTTCATTTTCCTCATTATTTTCTTTGGTCATAGATTTTGTTCCACATTTTTTCAGTGGTGGAGGTTAGAAACCAGAAACTACTCTCCTAAATAAGGAATGCTTAAAGTCTGCTCTCCCTGCATCGTCATTTCATTGAGGCAAAGGGCAGAAACTTATTTCTCTTGGGCCTATTAATTCCTGCCACTTATCAGTTACAAGCAAATATTTGTGCATTATGGTAAACTGCTTCTTGAACACTCAGCTAAGATGCTGAGCCTAAAAAAAAATATCATCCTGCTAGATCTTGAGAACTCCTAAAAATTTTTACTCTAAAATTTAACCCAACAGCTATGACTTGGGTTAAGTCAGCAGTTCTTAGCCTAGCTCTCATAAAAAGAAGTATTTTAAAACAGAGGAACATAGATTTTCAAGAGCAAATTTTTGCTATTTTTAAAGCCTAATTGAAGTTCTCCATACGCATATGGCAAGGTTGGAAATTTCCTTGATTTTCACTGGATATAATCATCTCAGTGTGGTCACACTGCTTATATCTCATACTGATAAGGAGCTCTATCTGGCAGCTGTTTAAGTCCCTGGTTAATTAAAAATGGGAAAACAGATTAATTATTACTTAATATATGCAGTTGGCTTGATAGCTACATTTTTTTTTAGAACGTGAATCTATAGGAGACATAAAAATAAAGATGAAATAATCCATACGTATGAAAATCTGGGACCCAAAAAATTCTTGTGATAGTTCAACTAAATGTCTATTACCTCTGATATCAGATTAAGAAGAATTCAACTTTCACAGGTACTGGAAACAGAACATGGGAAAGGTAAACTGTGATGTAAAAGGGAGGGGGGAAAATAACTACAGCAGACCTTGATAAAAGGAGGCCAGGTTTTCCAACCACAATGATATGAGACTAGATATCAATTAGAGGAAAAAATCTGTAAAAAATACAAACACATGGAGGCTACACAATACACTACTAAATAACCAAGAGATCACTGAAGAAATCAAAGAGGAAATAAAAAAATACCTTGAAACAAATGACAATGAAAACACAATGACGCAAAACCTATGGGATGCAGCAAAAGCAGTGCTAAGAGGGAAGTTTATAGCATTACAATTCTACCTCAAGAAACAAGAAAAATCTCAAATAAACAATCTAACCTTACACCTAAAGCAATTAGAGAAAGAGGAACAAAAAATCCCCAAAGCTAGCAGAAGGAAAGAAATCATAAAGATCAGACCAGAAATCAATGAAAAAGAAATAAATAGCAAAGATCAATAAAAACTAAATAGCAAAGATCAATAAAAACTAAAAGCTTGTTCTTTGAGAAGATAAACAAAATTGATAAACCATTAGCCAGACTCATAAAGAAAAAAAGGGAGAAGACTCAAGTCAATAGAATTAGAAATGAAAAAAGAGAAGTAACAACTGACACTGCAGAAATACAAAGGATCATGAGAGATTACTACAAGCAACTCTTTGCCAATAAAATGGACAACGTGGAAGAAATGGAAAAATTGTTAGAAAAGCACAACCTTCTGAGACTGAACCAGGAAGAAACAGAAAATATGAACAGACCAATCACAAGCACTGAAATTAAAACCGTGATTAGAAATCTTCCAACAAACCAAAGCCCAGGACCAGATGGCTTCACAGGCGAATTCTATCAAACATTTAGAGAAGAGCTAACACCTATCCTTCTCAAACTCTTCCAAAATATAGCAGAGGGAGGAATACTCCCAAACTCATTCTACAAGGCCCCCATCACACTGAAACCAAAACCAGACAAAGCTGTCACAAAGAAAGACACTACAGGCCAATATCACTGGTGAATAGTGATGCAAAAATCCTCAACAAAATACTAGTAAACAGAATCCAACAGCACATTAAAAGGATCAAACACCATGATCAAGTGGGGTTTATCCCAGGAATTCAAGGATTCTTCAATATATGCAAATCAATCAATGTGATACAGAATATTAACAAATTGAAGGAGAAAAACCGTATGATCATCTCAATAGATGCAGAAAAAGCTTTTGATAAAATTCAACACCGATTTATGATAAAAACTCTACAAAAAGTAGGCATAGAGGGGACCTACCTCAACATTATAAAGGCCATATATGACAAACCCACAGCCAACATC
Source organism: Globicephala melas (assembly GCF_963455315.2). Classification (NCBI taxonomy): domain Eukaryota; kingdom Metazoa; phylum Chordata; class Mammalia; order Artiodactyla; family Delphinidae; genus Globicephala; species Globicephala melas. The sequence continues at coordinate 28,044,899 of NC_083321.1, read as the reverse complement.
ATTGTCAGTGGTGAAAAACTGAAACCATTTCCTCTAAGATCAGGAACAAGACAAGGTTGCCAACTCTCACTTCTATTATTCAACACAGATTTGGAAGTTTTAGCCACAGCAATTAGAGAAGAAAAAGAAATAAAAGGAACCCAAATCAGAAAAGAAGAAGTAAAACTGTCATTGTTTGCAGGTGACATGATACTATACATAGAGAATCCTAAAGATGCTACCAGAAAACTACTAGAGCTAATCAATGAATTTGGTAGAGTAGCAGGATACATGATTAATGCACAGAAATCTCTTGCATTCCTATACACTAATGATGAAAAACCTGAAAGAGAAATTAAGGAAACTCCCATTTACCATTGCAACAAAAAGAATAAAATATCTAGGAATAAACCTTCCTAAGGAGACAGAAGACCTGTATGCAGAAAACTATAAGACACTGATGAAAGAAATTAAAGATGATACAAACAGATGAAGAGAACTACCATACGACCCAGCAATCCCATTACCGGGCATATATCCTGAGAAAAACATAATTCAAAAAGAGCCATGTACCACAATGTTCATTGCAGCACTATTTACAATAGCCAGGACATGGAAGCAACATAAGTGTCCATCGACAGATGAATGGATAAAGAAGATGTGGCACATGTATACAATGGAATATTACTCAGTCATAAAAAGAAACGAAATTGAGTTATTTGTAGGAGGTGGATGGACCTAGAGTCTGTCATATGGGGTGAAGTAAATCAGAAAGAGAAAAACAAATACCGTATGCTAACACATATATATGGAACCTAAAAAGAAATGGCCTGATGAACCTTGGGGCAGGACAGGAATAAAGACGCAGATGTAGAGAATGGACTTGAGGACACGGGGTGGGGGGAAGGGTAAGCTGGGATGAAGTAAGAGAGTGGCATGGACATATATACACTACCAAATGTAAAACCGATTGCTAGTGGGAAGCAGCCGCATAGCACAGGGAGGTCAGACCGGTGCTTTGTGTCCATCTAGAGGGGTGGGATAGGGAAGGTGGGAGGTAGACGCAAGAAGGAGGGGATATGGGGATATATGTATATGTATAGCTGATTCACTTTGTTACACAGCAGAAAGTAACGCACCATTGTAAAGCAGTTATACTCCAATAAAGATGTTAAAAAAAAAAAATAGAATTTGCCCAATGTAGCACAGAGGAATTTTAGGATAGTGAAAATATTCTGTACAATACTATAATGATGGATACACATCATACATTTGTCCAAACTCATAGAATACACAACCCCAAGATGAACCCTGATGTAAACTATGGGCTTTGGCTGATTATGATGTGTCAACCTAGGTTCATCGATTGCAACAAGTGTACCACTCCATGGGGGTTGTTGATAATGGGGGCGGCTATGCACGTGTGGGGGCATATGGAAAATCTCTGTATCTTTCTGTTAATTTTGCTGTGAATCTAAAATCGTTTTTAAAAATAAAATCTTAAAAAATTAAAAAAAAAAAAAAAAAAGGAGGCCATGAATACCTAGGGCTTTGGGTTCCTGAGCAGCAAAGCAAGCTTGGCCTCTTTCACAACTTAGTCTTAAGCTGGCTCTGGTCTGAGGCACGTATTTGCAGATCATTAAAATAACAGCATAACTGGCAGACAGCAAGCTTATCACATAAATGGCTTGGACTGACAGGTTAAGTGGGAAGAAATCTCAGAATTATTCTGCCATGATGGTTTGTGATACAGCTTAATAGAAAGTTCCAGTGAATTAAAAATCCAAGCTGGGATATCAATCAAGTCTAGTAAGTTCTGATTCTGAACTCCAAATCAGGAAATAATAGATTCTAATCACTGCTGACTTAACTGTGTGACCCTAGGCAAGTCAGCCGCTCATCTTATAAAATGGATACCATGCATTCTTGCCTCCGAGTCACAGCAACACAGCGGAGGAAATTTATGAATGATTATCCTGAGTTCTGAGGAAGATATTTAGATTCTTCCTGGCTCGAAAAGCTAATGGCTTTTTTGCCTTGGGGAACTTATCTTAACTGATATTTCTTCAGCTTTACTAATACCAGGGAGGCCACCTATATCTTGACTTCTTCAGGGCCGTATCACATTGCTGTTACAAAGCAAATTATAAAGGGTAATTCACAGTGTAAATCCATCTCCTTTCAAACACAACATTAAAAATGACACCAGCTTCCTTAAATTTATGTTGTCATTTTCCTTCTAAGAGCTCTAAGCCCCTTTAGCTCATTTTCACCGCACAGCATCCCAAAGAGAGACTCCTACTAAAATCTCCAACCCCCGTTACAGATGGGGAAATTGAGAATCAGAGGTGAAATGGAGATGAAATGAATTTTCAGTAGAGGTGAGATTAGGACATGTATCTCTTGACTTTCTGCCCTGTTGGAACAGCTTGCTTGGTAGAATTCACCTGAGAGACACAGAAAGAAGCACCTCTCACAAAACAGGTCCTTCATCAGCTTCCTAAAGTGTCTCATATTTGCCCTCACCCTATCTCTAAGGCTAGATGATAATTATGATTGTTGCAGCTAATAGATATTGAGTATGTACCTCGTGCCAAACAGTTACAACACATTTCATTTTCACAACAGTCTTAGAGATGTGGGCAATGACATGTAGCAAGGTTAAGTAATTTACCAGAGTTTACACAGCTGGTGGATTAGGTATTTAAAGTCCTTATTAAAGGACAAATGTGTACCTAGGTAAGTTGACCTATGCTGGGAGTGGTAGGGTGGTTTACAGGAAAAGGGTGAAACTCTGAAGTCAGGAAGATCTGAATTCAAAAACTTAACCCAGTTCATGAATCGTGAAACATCTGGCATGTTACACATGAAAAACAAAGTGAGGGACTTCCCTGGCGTTCCAGTGGTTAAGACTCCACGATTCCACTGCAGGCAGCACAGGTTCGATCCCTGGTTGGGGAACTAAGATCTCACATTTCTCACATTTTATGGGGTACGGCCAAATAATACAAAAATAAAAATTTAAGAAAGCAAAGTGAAACATGAATTGTGTTACTCCCTGCTTGAAACTGTTTTCTGGTTTCCCATTGCTCTAGGTCCCTGCATGTTTCACTTTTCCTGCCTCTCCAGCATCACCTCCTATCAGTCTCCTCCTTGCTTACTTGCTCAGATCATGTACCACCACCTTTCTGTTTTTCAGATGGGACATAATCTCTCTCTTATCTCAGAGCTTTTTCACATCCCGTTCCCTTTGGAATGTATCCCCCACCCCACCTCTTACCTTGCATCAACTGTTAAGCACACCCAGCATATATCACAGGACATTTACCTTAGTCTAAACTTCATTATTCCACAACTCTGTATGGCATTCATTACTCTTAATGCATTTTACACAAAGACACTGAAGCTCAGAGAGGTTTAATCAGTTGCCTTGGGTTACATTGCTAATTAGTATCTGAGCTAAAATTCAAACCTAGTTCTAACTCCAAAGTTTGGGCTCTTTGCACTTAACCAAAACTGCCCCTGACTTTATTCTCTGAAATCAGGGATGTCCAGTCCTTTCCTGGGGCCCATCAGTTCACCGCTGAAAATCAGGGCATCACAGGCTATAAGGCTTAGGTCTTTCTCACAGTACTGGACTGAAGTCAGACACTGCCAAGGAATGCATGAAATCCTTCAAAACCCATCCACTTGGCCCACCTATGATATGTCTGCCAAGTGGTCTATCCCAATGCTATTCCAAAGGAAGGCCACAGGGCTAAGTAACTCTGTTCTATTCTTCCTCCTGAATGTAATAATCCAAAGGGGACTTCTGATAAAATCAGGGTCACTGAGATTGGACTGTTATGAGGATTATTACAGCCAATCAACTTGAACTTACTTTGAAAATTCCACAGTGTTATGCCATTGGTTCACTTATTGAACACATTTGGAATGAGGGACTACCATACAGTGCACACTGCCTAGGTACTTAATATACTATAAGGAATAGGCAAGACTCGGGCCTTGCCGTTTTGCCATCTTGGGGGAAATCAAACAAGAAACAAGCAAAAAATATATCAATAAGTATTTGCAAACTGTGACTGTGAAGGAAACATACAGAGTGATGTGATAGGGAATAATGAAGGGGGTGGGGTCTACATCACAGGATCTCTTCCTGGAGCCTGGGACCTGATGGGTATGAAGAAGTCTCCTCCACATGCAAAGATCTGGAGGAGAAAATTCCAGCTAGATGGGGATTACAACTGCCAAGGCCGTGATTCAGTAAGGAGTTTGAAGTACTCAAGGTATTGAAGGAAGAGAGGAGTTTGGAGCAGGAGAGTAGAAGGAGACATTCATTCAGCCATTCATATGCTTCTACTGAGCACCAGCCATTTGCCAGGCATTATTCCAGTGCTGGAGATAAAATAATAACAAAGAGTCAGAGAAGCTCCTGCCCCTCTGTGGTTGACATTCCAGCAAGAGTTTGGAGCAACAGGTAGGCTTCAAGCCTTTGGGGTTTTATAAGGCATAGAAAAGAGTTTGGAGTTTATTCTAATTGGAATGTAAAGTCAGGAAGTAACTTGATGTGATAAATATTTTAAAAGCTTACCCTGGTTTCCTCTGTGTAATGACAGCCAGAAGCCTCCAGAATTACTGCTGTTGTGATTTTGATTATCATCAATAATAAATATCCTGGGTCTCTCTTGCTTACATTTTTGAAGACAGAAATCTTGTCAACACAGTGACAAAATTTCAAACCACTAGAGGGAATCGTTTACAAAAGGACACCAACAGAGCACGGTGCTGTTTGCTCTCAGAGGCTTTTTCCTCCAAATAATTTCTAAGCTAAAGTTTATTGACATATTAGCCAATAACGTTTATAAGGCAGAAGCCCCCTGATGTAAGTTGAAAGAAAGTAGAAGAAACAGTGCCCATCTGTAAATACAGGGATAATTTATAATCAATCATATCCCTTTCCTCTGTAAGCCTTTTCTATCCCTTTCTAATCACAGACTACTTTAGAATGTGAGGAATAATCAAATTCCATTTGATTCGTCTATGAAAGGAAGAAGGGAGCTTTCACATCCTCTTGCAAAAAAAGTGGACTAGCTCCCTGGTTCCTTTGTCCTTGGGAAATATTGTTCTCTCCTGAAAAAAACATGGGTTTTAGACTGTGAAGTCCGGATTCATATCCCAATTCCAGTATTAGCTGTTACGTGTGGGTAACTTACTTAGCTCCTCAAAAATGCAGAGTTGAAAACAGGTATTGAAACAAAAACTTGTACATGAATGTTCAACTTGTACATGAATGTTCATAGCAGCACTATTATACACAATAGCCAAACAGTGCAAAAAACCCAAATGTCCATCAGCTGATGGACTGGATAAACAAAATGTGGTGTATCTATACAATGGAATATTAGTCAGCCATCAAAAGGAATGAAGTATTGATACTACTACGACATGAATGAACCCTGAAAATATTACCCTAATGGAAGAAAGCCAGACACAAAAATATATATATTATACAGTTCAATTTATAAGAAATATTCAGAATAGGTAAATCCATAGAGACAGAAGGCAGAATAGGGGCTGGGGAATGACTGATTAATGGGTACAAGTTTGCCCTTCTGGATGATAAAAATATGTGGGTACTGATTAGAGGTGATGACTGTGTAATACTGTGAACATACTAAATGCCATTGATTTGCATACTTTATTATTATTATTTTACATCTTTATTGGAGTATAATTGCTTTACAGTGTTGTGTTAGTTTCTGCTGTATAACAAAGTGAATCAGCATATGTATACATATATCCCCATATCCTCTCCCTCTTGAGCCTCTCTCCCACGCTCCCTATCCCACTCCTCTAGGTGGTCACAAAGGACTGAGCTGATCTCCCTGTGCTATGTGGCTGCTTCCCACTAGCTATCTATTTTACATTTGGTAGTGTATATATGCCAATGCTACTCTCTCACTTCGTCCTAGCTTACCCTTCCCCCGCCCCTGTGTCCTCAAGTCCATTCTCTACGTCTGCGTCTTTATTCCTATCCTGCCCCTAGGTTCATCAGAACCATTTTTTTTTTTTTTTTTAGATTCCACATATATGAGTTAGCATACAGTATTTGTTTTTCTCTTCTGACTTACTTCAGTCTGTATGACAGACTCTAGGTCCATCCACCTCACTACACAGCCACTATGGAGAACAGTATGGAGGTTCCTTCAAAAACTAAAAATAGAACTAACATATGACCCAGCAATCCCACTACTGAGAAAACCATAATTCACAAAGAGACTTGTACCACAATGTTCATTGCAGCTCTATGTACAATCACTAGGACGTGGAAGCAACCTAACTGTCCATCGACAGATGAATGGATAAAGAAGATATGGCACATATATACAATGGAATATTATTCAGCCATAAAAAGAAACAAAATTGAGTTATTTGATTTGCATACTTTAAATGGTTAATTCTATGTTATATGAATCTTACCTCAATTTTTAAAAAGTGGGAGTCCCAGGAGCCAGGAACCTTCCCCATTTTGAATAGTTATAGCCCAAATTTGGCACAAAGGTTATGTTTGCAAACTGTTTCATGGAAATCTAGAGTTACCCATGAGCCTTTGAAATCCTGGGATAACTATCTTTTCTGCTTTATACCTTGATATGCCATGAAAGATTTAATATCTGCTTTCTATAGGTTTCTTTATAGGGGAATTTTTTTTTAAATCCCATATTAAAGCAAGCAATCTTTATCTGCTTTAAATCAAAGAGGTTACAAAATGATAAGCTAAGGACTAAACTTGAACGTAGGAGTCTACATTTTATATTTAAATTATCTCTAATGTTTAAAAGAATTTGACACTTCAAAGAATCTAACAGATTAGCTTTATGTTCACTGAGCAATTATTCTTAAGACATTTTCTGTCTGAGAAGAATAATGGTATTTAATCTTGGTAAATAGTTTTAGATTCACCGTATGGAATTTATTAGTTTTTCTGGAATTGTTTAAGTATTGGGAACATTTTGGTTATTAGTTGTACCTTTGAACTGTTTAAAAAAGAAATAGGATAAATTAAGTTTAAAATATTTGAAGCAGCTTTAATAGACCGAGTTCGTAAATGAAACCAAACTAATCAAAATGATCATCAAAATTTGCTTTACTTAAAAATAGCAGAAACTAACACACCACTGTAGAGATTATACTCCAATAAAGATGTTTTTAAAAAAATAGAATAATAAGATGAACCAGGACTTCTAAGGAAAAACAAAGTTTCTGAATTTATACGTTTAATAAATTGAAAATTACATTAAAATAACCAAAAATAGCCTTTTCTATGCACAGAAATCATCTCCAAGGAAATCTAAAATTCACTCTGATATTTTCCATTCAATAAAGCCATCCAGGGACTTCCCTGGTGGTGCAGTGGTTAAGAATCTGCCTGCTAATGCAGGGGACATGGGTTTCAAGACCTGGTCTGGGAAGATCCCACGTGCCGTGGAGCAACTAAGCCCGTGCGCCACAACTACTGAGCCTGTGCTCTAGAGCCTGCAGGCGACAACTACTGAAGCCTGCGCGCCTAAAACCCATGCTCAGCAACAAAGAGAAGCCACTGCAATGAGAAGCCCGCGCACCGCAACAAAGAGGAGCCCCCGCTCACCGCAACTAGAGAAAGTACGCATGCAACAATGAAGACCCAACGCAGCCAAAACTCAATCAATCAATAAATTTTTAAAAATAAACAAATAAATAAAGCCATCCACACTCTAATCTTCAGTCACTAATGCACATATATCACCTTCCTTACCCAGCCCATACTGAACTTTTAGAGCTTAACTCTCAAGCACAGTGTAGTATAGTACAACAACCCAACTGTACTCGTGGGTCCCAATGAGTTTGCTTCTCTTTTCTCAAAACATAACTTATAGCAATCTTAGTTTCTACTTGCTAGGGATGCCAAAAAAAAAAAAAGCAAAGAAAAAGAAAAAAGTGCTTCCACTTTCCCCTCTTCCACCCAGACTCCAAAAACAGTCACCATTAAATGATCATGGCATACTGTCCTGCAGAGCCTGGTTATTGCCTCAGAATCTTTCCCAAAACAACCTTTTAGGTAACTGTCACCAAATTATCAGAAATAATGCGCAAAATGAAATCTGTTCATCACCCTCGGTCTTCACTCCTGAATTATTTTGTCAGCCCTACCTCTCCATCCCACACTCCTTAAGAAATAGAATAAAAGTAATACTACTCTGCACCATATCTGATATATGTGGTTGCCTGGCCCGGCTCCATTAAGAAAGTAGCTGCTTAACAGCACCTCTGATATATGTTCACAATCTATTCCTAGGTATAGAACCCATTCAAACTGACTACTGAGAATATCCAAAGATAGATAACTCCAAAATGGAAACTTTCCTGTTGCAAAAGTCGAGAGAACAGAACAGTCTCTTTCTAGAGGTCACAGATATCAACTTTTCCGTGGCAGGCCATCTCCAAATTGTCCTATATCCAAAGAATTAAAACAGTTCATAATATCATCACACTTTCCAGGCTAATCAAATGGAATCATCTTCAGGACCTATCATTCCCTGGACAGTCTTTTGGAGGAATATAGTATGAAAGTTCTACTCCAGTGGCATATTATGGTGTGTTAATCTGTTATCAGGATGCAGTACCAGTGATTCTTCTGAAACATTAGCGAGCACACTGAGGTTTACTAAAGGTCAACTACATCATCAAATGAGTTTCCAACTGACACGATCACTTAAAAATTATAGAACAAAGAGTCCAGAAGCAAATTCATTAATGGCTTTTATTTTCAAGACAACCCCACTGCTGTTCGGGTCCCAGAATACTCAATTAATGCTGCACAGTAATTCCAGATGCCACCAGATTTGCAACGCCTTTCCTCACACTCAACGCCCCACTCCGCCACATGCACCCATGGCTTTTGTGTCTATTTCTGGATGGTTCTTTACCTCTAAATCTTTTTGTTTCATAATGTCTTCTTTATTGCATAAGTCCTTCTCAGATTATGGAAGTATGAAGTGATAGAACCAGGACTGTGACATGGTGATCCAAAAGTGGGACATATTCAAAACTTTCTTTCTAGAACATCTGGACACATGGCAATGATTTGTTTATAGCTCCTACTATCTCTTTAAGAAAATAATGATTTATTTATATAATTCTGTTTGTTTATGTAAATCAATCTAGTATTTATGTGCATTTAGTTTAGAAGCAGATATATGGGAATGGTTTTCAGAGCACTTCAGCTGGTGAACTGCCCTTTAAAAATTAGAAAATTTTTCTTCTGGCCATGATGGAGTAACTGGTACAGGACTTGTCCTCTTGCCATAAACAGCTAGAAAATTAGACAAAATATATATTCCAATATAGCACAACAAGAAGGGCAGAACTGTGGTCACAATAAAAGGAAAATAGGATGAATCCTAGAATTATCTAGGCTTTCTGCCTGGAGATACTTTCTGGTCCATGGCTTAGGGAAAAGAAATTCAAAAAGAACTCTGCATTCTCACTTTGTTGAGGAGACAGAAATCAGAGCTGGGGAGTAGAGGTGGCTGAAATGTTTGAAGCAGAGTACCAGTAAACAGAACGCTTCACAAAGAACACCTTCCAAACACTGCAGACAAGTCCCCTAGAAAATCTGACTTACTGCTAAGCTGCACATGCTTAAGCTGGTCCTCCATGAGGCTGGGCACAGAACAATTACCAGCGAAGGAAAGAGTACCAGGAAACTGCAGGCTCACCAATTCCCAGAGCTCTTTTCCCAGAGCTCACACAAGGGCACAGGATATTGAGTTTCCAACAGAGTGGAAAGTCCTCGTTGACACATAGGGTACATAGTAAAGACCCCGGAAAACTCACACCTTAGTGTTAGGACTAAACTATCCTTAGAAGACACTATCCTTTCTATAAACCTGCCATAACAAAGCTTAAAAATTAGCCTTGAAAGGATAAAACTGATTAGCAAGTAACTTTATGGCCTGCCACCTTAGGAGAGAAATAGAAGATATAAAAAAGAATCAAATGGAATTCCTAAAGATGAAAAATAAAATATTTGAAAAAATGTACTCAATTGGCTTAACATCAGATTAGAGACTACATAAGAAAAAAACAGTAATCTGAAGATATAGAAATAGAAGCCATTCAAGTTAAAGCAGTTATTTTTTAAAAGGCTAAAAAAAAAAAAAAAGAGTTAATACCCAGTGACCTGTGGGAAAACATCAAACACTCTAAGAGCCATGAAATTGGAGTCCCAGGAAAGAAAGGAAATGCAGAAAAAATATTTGAGGCAATAATCCCTAAAATTTTTCAATATTTGGTGAAAACTATAAACCCATAGTTGCAAGGCTCTCAATGAACACCAAGTGGAAGGGGGAGGGGGAGGAATCTTAGAAACAGCTTTAGAAAAAGAAACATTATAAACAGGGCAGCATCAATGAGAATGGTTGACATCACATCAGAAAAATAAATGCAAACTATAAGACACACACATATATAAAACATATCCTTTAAAATAAAGGTAAAATAAAGATTTTGACAGATTGAAGCCAATAGGACTCATTTTCAGTAGATCTGTGCTATAAAAAAATAGTAAAAGAAAATCTTCCAGCAGAAGGAAAATAATACCAGATAGAAATTGGAATCTATAGAAAGCAAGCAACAGTCATCAGAATGATAAATATGTGGGTAAAATAGAATTATTTATCAGTGTGATACAATCTCACTAAGAATCCCAGCAGGCTTTTTGTAGAAATTGACATGCTGATTCTGAAATCTACATGGAGATGAAAAGAATCTAGACAATTCAAACTAATTTTGAAAAATAACAAACATGGAGGACTATACTCAATTTAAAAGCTTGCTATAAAGCTACAGCAATCAAGAGAATGTGGGACTGGTGAAAGAATAAATATCTAGATGAAACGGGAAAAAATGGAGAACCAAAAAATAAACCTGCGCACATACATGGTTAAGGATGGTGCTGGAGAACTGGATATCTATTTGGGAAAAAAATCTTGACCTTTATCTGACATTACACCCCAAAATTAACTTGAACTAGATCACTGACCTAAAATTAAAACAAAAATTATGAAACTTTTAAAACAAAACATATAAGAAAAATTTTACCAGCTTGGGGCAGGCAAACATTTCTTAGGAAATAAAATGCATTAACCAGGAAAAAAAAAATGATAAACTAGACGTCTTCGACATTGGACACCTCTGCTTTTTAAAAGACACCTTTCAGAACATGAAAAGTCAACCACAGACTGGACAATATATTTACAATATGTATATATAACAAGAGACTTAAATCCAAAATATACAGAGAACACATACTACGCCATATTAAGAAAAACAACCCAAAAAAAAGTGGACAAAAGATTTGAAAAGGTGTTCCATAAGGTTTGATATACAAATGACCATTAAGCCCGAGAAAAGCCACTCAATATCATTAGTCATCAGGGAAATATAAATTGAAACCACAATAAAATAGCTCTGCATACCCACTAGAATGACTAAAATGAACAAGACATAATATCAAGTCTTGGTGAGGATTTGGAACAGCTAGAACTGTTAGGAATATAAACTAGTACAACCATTTTGGAAAATAGTTCAGCAAATCCTTATAGGATTAAATCTATAATTATCATGTAATCCAGTCGTTACATTCCTAAGTACTTACCCAAGAAAAATGAAAAAAAACAAACCCTCCACTTTAAGACTTTTACACAAATGTTCATTACAACTTTATTCAAAATAGCTAAACACTGTAAACAACACTAATGTCCATGGATAAGTGAACCGATAAACACATTGTGGTAGACCCATACAACACTACACTACCAACCGATTTTTGAAAACCAAATTACTGATACATGCAATGACTTGAATTAACCTGAAAAATAAACTGGCTGAGAGAAATAAGTCAGACACAAATGAGTCCCTAGTGTTTGATTTCATTTATAGGAAATTCTAGAGCAGGCAAATCTAATCCACAGGGACCAAAAGGTGAATGGTGGTTGCTGAGGCCAGGAGTAGTGGGGATTGAGTGCAAAGCAGTATGAAGGACCTTTTGAGAGTAATGGAAATGTCCTCTATCATGATTGGGGTGGTGGTTATATAAGTGTGCATATTTGTCAAAACCCACAGACTGCACATCTAAAATAGATGTATTTTATTGAATGTAAATACGTATTTGATAATTAAGTAAAATATTGTTCAACCTCCTGTGGAACCCCAATATATAAGATAAAAGAAGCAGAGATTCGATGTCTGATATGGTGCTAGAAGTCTCGCAGACTCACCCACTGGAATTCCCCTTTACACAGTGTCCCTTAAGGAGCCACAAAGTATAACTAGGACTCAACGGAATAAAAAATGAAAACCTACACCCCATAGTATCTATTTAAGGAGTGGCCATAAAGAAATTTACCGATTTTTATGTTATCATGTACATATTTCTCTTCAATATGAATAATTAATAGCCTATATAAAAGTACAATTAATATCAGAAAGATTATTTTTTGAAAAAATGTGGAGTGATGATAAAGATCCAAATACCTGCCTGCAGTGTTTTCCCAACAAATGAAATATGAGCTGTGTTACTCTCAGCATCCTGGGCAAGAGCTACTTACAAAGAAGGAAATACTCCTGATGGAAAGTCTTTCTTTCAAGGGTGGGTGAAACCTGGACCACTTCCCTAGCTCTTTCTTTCACAGTTGAATTGCACCGATGTCTGGGCTTCACATTTAATAAAAAATGTGGTTCTGTGTCTTCCCATTTATTCTGGACTGAGCAAGAGACAAGTTCAAATAACCCTGACATAGGCATGGCAAGGACAGTAGTGCCAAGATGATTTTCAAAAGATGCTGAAGTTTACCAATGTCGGTAGAATTTGGCTTTTATCTCTCTGTTGCCAGAGCTAAAAATTCCACTGGAGTCAACTCTTTATACTGACTGCTGTATGAAATAATTCTTCCTTCTTTCCATCAAAATTCCTCAGTTAGAAGCACTCAGTTGCAAGCAAAAGTGATATTTCAAATAAATACCAACCATGATGGTAATATAGTAAATACGTGACTCAAAAATTTAAATATACATTTCCTTTTATGGTGAAAGTAAACTATTTTCTGAATGAAATACTTAGTTCATCAAATCTTCCAATTATTTCCAAACCATTTGTTGACTTCTATGAATTGTTGATGTGATTTTGTTTGACAGAGCTGTCACTAGCTAAGTGATGGCCCTGTCTGAGCCATAATATATTGTGGTAAACCACATCCACTCTTCCAACAACTTCCCCGTTAATTGATAGTCATTCTATGACTTGTGGTCTAGATAAGTAGAGAATTTCTGTAAACTCTCCAATACAGTTATTTGATAGTTTCCCTGTGAACTTTAGACCACTGTTCTCTGAAGCCCCAGGACTCTAAGCTGGGGGAAAGAAGATGAAGGAAAAGAAGGCCCCCATTAGCTGTGTTGGTGATGTAGCATAAGCACTGCCTGGCCCTGCCTGTAAGAAATAGTAGGGAAACGCTAGTGGGCCACCGATCTTTGCGTTCTAGCCCCCTCTTGTAAGACAGTCCCAGCAATCCAAAGGCACTCGTCCCTCACCAGCCATTCTCAGTAGAGATTAACCAGGAGAGCAGAAGCAGTGAAGGGAGATGTTTTAAAGTTCAGCACCTCCTATTCTTACTCCCAATGTAAACCAGGACCTGCCCTGCACGGAGCCCTCTTCCACTCCAGGCAGACATGACCTGTAGAGCCAAAGTTACTTAACAGACCACATGTGATCTTCCAAAAACACAGAGTACTTCTGGAAACTCCAGAACACAGTTGTGCTTCTTTCCCCACCTAACATGGAGCTGGCAGAAAGTGCTTCAAGAGTTTTTCATACATTACCCTAATAAGAAAGACAATTCATCAATGGTCATTGCAACATCCTGCGATGATTACCTTGAACTAATTTCTCTACTTATCACAATCATTATTGCCAACAGATGAAGAAAAATGCCAACAAGTGTCATACTGATGACTACTTTGTGAATATCAATCGTGATTTCAAATAGTAGAATATTCAACCACCAATGGCTTAGGCGATAAAGACTTCACATACCCTCAAGAGGCCCTGCTTTTCATTTTTTCTGCTCTGGTATCCTCAGAAGGCTAGCTGTTCTTCCTTGTGCCTGTCTCCTCAGAGCCATACTGTGGATTCCATAATTCTGAGTATCACCCCGCCAGGAGTAAAGAAGGAAGGGGGAAGGAAGGGGCTGAAGCCATAGTGACAAGAGATATTCATGTGCACCTTTCTCCTTTTTATCAGGAATAAAAAACATTTTCCAAAAGCTCCTCAGGAAATTTCCTTCCATCCAAGAGAGTTTGAGGACAGAGTTATATGCAAAACAGGTCAAGAGGAATGAGATCTTAATGTCTTTTTTAGACCAATTATGACTTATCTTCTTGAGCTGGTGGGGTGGGAAAGGCTAACTTCCCTGAGATCTAGAACTGTCTACTACCTGTACAAAATGAGGGTTCTGTTAAGGGAAGAAAAGGTGGAAGCTGTTGAATGGCTTCTGCCATAATTGGATTTTATTTTGAAGATTTATTTACAACTATTATTAGTATGACCATTATTATTACTACTAGTATTAGTACCATCATCTTTCATTGAAGGAGTACTCTTTGCCAGGAAATTCACTACATTAAATACTTTACTAGTATTATTTAATTTAATTTATACAATAATCTTCAAGGACTGAAAAGGCCAAAATAATTTATATAGTTAGACAGTGTTTAATTTAATCTAAAGCATGCATGATTCCAAAACCCAAATCATTTCAGGTTCATGTGATGAGCCATATTTCTACACATGGGTGAATCTTTAAAACAGCCCTCTTCACAGTTCAGTCTTGGCATTATTCCTATTAGTTAATTCCAAGCAGAAGGATGCTCACTGAAAATAAATGCAACTCGTTACCCTACCTTCGCACATAATTGGTTTTAAATTGTGTCAAGATGTGCATTGCCTTTATTAAGTCCTCTAGAAAAAGGAATTTCAATGATGCTATTAGGAAATGATGGTAACACAGGAGTTCTCTTCCTGGGAGATTAAACAAAATAGCACGTGTGAGCTTTACTAACCCAAAGCCTGGTGCAGAGTAAGTGACCAATGAATGCTAGGTGAATGAATGAATGAATGAGATTCAAAGACTCAGAATATTGTTCATTTGGATGCTTCTTCTGGTGCCTAGAAAGGCTTACAAATGTGTGCTACTAATCAGCACAAGGGGAAAAACAGGAAATTATCTTTGGGCAAACTTTGAAGATCACAGACAGGCACCTGGATTTTAAGGTAGTAGATATAGGTTGGTTTGGTGGCTGTTGACCAAAAACCAAGCTTTAATACATAAATTCCCCTTGATCTTCATTTTTTCACACCAGTATCAAAACTTTCAAAGACTATTCAGAGTGATCTGGATTTGGATAAACTGAATACATTTTTAAATACATGTGATGATGGGCTTCCCTAGTGGCACAGTGGTTGAGAGTCCGCCTGCCGATGAAGAGGACACGGGTTCGTGCCCTGGTCTGGGAAGATCCCACATGCCGTGGAGCAGCTGGGCCTGTGAGCCATGGCCGCTGAGCCTGCGCATCCGGAGCCTGTGCTCCGCAACGGGAGAGGCCACAACAGTGAGAGGCCCGTGTACCGCAAACAAAACAAAAAAACATGTGATGTTGAGTCATGTTATTTTAAATAGAGTTAATATTTTTCAAGTTTTTATTTAATACTGGATGCCATGCTAAGCAATTAAATGCATCTCATTTAATTACCATGATAACCCTATGAGGTAGATAGTCACTGGAGTTTTAGGTGGCTCAATAAGTAACACAAATGTCTTACAACGTCTGGGTTCTGAATTAGAAGATAGATAGACGAAAGAATGTGATGGAGATCAAAATCTTATTATTATATAACAGGCTGATCCAAGAACATGACTTTAGATCTGGAGCAAGTGGCCTCACCCTGTCTCAGATAGCAATACACCCCAGTTGTCCCCTGGAGGGCCAGAAGCCTTCAGTGACAAAACCGTGAACTGGCCCAAGCACACACTCCCAGAAAACAAGAAGATCTATAAGAAGAACCCTCAGAGAGCTGAGAGGTGCATGCAGGCCTCCTTTTGCATGTTCACCAATCAGAGAAGATGCCTCTCTTAGGTCTGGTCCCCTGAAAAGAGAGATAGAGATTTACCTGCAGGAAGTTTATTGGGGAGTTCCCTGGGGTTCAACACCTGTGGGCGCTGAAGGAAGCAGGACTGGGCAGTGGGAGGAGCTGAACTGCAATGCAATTGCAACCGAGGCCTCTGCAGATCTCCCAGGAACTCTGGAGCAAAGGCCTTGCCCAGTTGCCTTGTGTTAAGGCAAGAGGGCCAGGCCTTTGTACCCCTACATTAACTAGGGGTCACTGGATGCAGGCTGTGCCTGGGAGGTGACATAACTTGGGCAAGGCCAATCCTTTCAGTTACAGGCAATTATTTTTTATTACTGCAGTGTGACTCATCTGTGGCCTGTGGACAGTCAACACCCTTGCAGGTGAAGAATTGAATGAATTGGTCCTAACGGGGGAGACTTGGGCAGAGCAACACAGCATTCATTAGGTGAGAAACTCATGGCGGTTTTCCAGTGGAACTTCCTCCGTATGGAAATAGAAAACAAGGAATAAGAGAATCTCCAAGAATAGGCATCACGACTATACCTATTTTTTGCACATGAATAAAGAAATTAATGAGACTACAGGCAGATGGTAAAGACGGGAATTACAAATAATCTGAACTCACTCTGTTGTATTGCCTTTTGCTACAGACCTTGTAGCAAAAGTAGTCTAGAAGGAAATATGCGGAGATCTTAGACTTACACTAATATATTATAAACAATATCACATGAGTTGGAAACATTTGGATCATGATGAAAATAAAAGGAAATTGTTTAGCACAGTCTACTTTGGCCAATAATAGTATGTATATAAGCATATGTCTGAATATTAGTACTAACTTTATTTGAATTTTATATCCTACTTATGCTGACTCTTGACAGTTAAAATAGTTGTAAGAAAGTTCTCCCTTTGCACAGAATCAAAATCTGCCTTTCTGTACCTCACACGCACTGTTTATAAATGCTAGTTGTGCATCCCAGTCACCTGTGGAGCTATTAACAAAACAGATGCCCAGACCCTACCACAAACCTACAGAAAATCAGAACCTCCAGAGCTGGAATCCAGATTATGGGTTTTTAGGTTTTTTGTTTTAAGTCTTTCAGTTAATTCTGTCCATTCTCCTGGTTAGGCACCACTGCTCTGGTATGACACATATTTAACTTATTTTTAATAACACTGAATAGACATTTACAGTGTGCATAATACATTAATCTCCTCTTACGTATTATACATGCAAATGTGCCAACCTAAATTTCTGGGTCAACCAAGCATGTTCTTTCAGGCAGTACTCTGAAGTTGTGGTTCATAGATTCAACACCCTACTACCACAGCTCAACCCCCAGTGCTACAATTTAAAAATATATTTTTTGCCTTTTAGCAACATAATACTACATATATTACAGACACTATAGATCTGGTCTAGGCTTGTCAACATCTGTGTATATCAGGTACCATAAACATGGTTCTAATATCTAAAAGAAGTGGAAAAGGGAAAATCTGAAGTACATAGCTAAATACAGCTTATACCTTCACGACTCACAGCAGTTCTTAACTATTTTTAAATTGTGAGTCCACAGCCACTCTATCTGATACTTTAAAAGCATTTAAAATGCTTACTATTATAACCAAATTATAGTCACACTAACACATTCTAGGTATATTTAGTGATTGTTGGACAATGTGAATATCCCACTATAATGTAAGCTCCATGAGGATGGGACTTTATTCTTTGGTTCCTGACAGCACCTTCAACATCTAGAACAGTGGCTGGCACAAAGTCCATGTTCCATCAATATTTTCAGTTGAATGAATGAACATCGGAGTTGACCGTAAGTGGAAAGCAATTTATGGAACTATTAACTCAAACCCAATCAGTTCATAAACAGAGGGGTCATGGTAGCAGGGATAGACCATGGTATTCTTTGGATGACAAAGAGGCAGGGGGGTCTAAGTGTATTTGTATAATCAGATAAAGTCAAGAGCTGACAAGGAGAAGGTTGAGGTCAGCTGCTGCAATGAAAAGTCATGATCTCTCACTTACATCCCATATCTGAGCAAATTCTCATGCCAGAGTCCATTGATTGAAGGAGAGGTTGTCTTCTCTGGAGGAGAAAGTCTGGAACCAAATCAAGTATGTACGAAGGGACTTGCAGATATTTATCATAATATCTATACCCTGGGAAGGGAAAATACACAGACCATTCCAGGGTTGATGAATACACAGACCATTGCAGGGTCTGAGCTGTTACTAATATCTGGAACCAGAAACATAAACATGGACTTTGGTTATACTGGTTGCTCATCTAAATAATAAATTGAATCTTGGCCCAAGTCCACCTCACAATGGATCCAAAGGGTGCATGGACTCACCCTGTGGTTACTTCCCCAGTCCCTGAATGCATAATTGGGATTAGTGTACTTAGCAGCTGGCAGAATTTTCACAGTGGTTCCCTGAAATAAAAATAAGAAACATTATGGTAGCAAGTACCATGAGGAAGCCCCTTAAATTACACCCATCTACTTGCCAAAATAATAAATCAGGAGCAACTTCACAGCCTAGGCAAAGTCACCTATAATTTGAGCTACTACCAAGGACTTGACTCATAGTATGGCATTTTTTTAAATTAATTTATTTATTTTTGGCTGCGTTGGGTCTTCATTGTGGTGTGCTGGCTTTCTCTAGTTGCGGCGAGCCAGGGCTACTCTTCATTGCAGTGTGCGGGCTTCTCATTGTGGTGGTTTCTCTTGTTGCAGAGCACGGACTCTAGGCACGCGGGCTTCATTAGTTGTGGTGCACGGGCTCAGTAGCTGTGGCTCACGGGCTCTAGACCACAGGCTCAGTAGTTGTGGCACACAGGCTTAGTTGCTCCGCGGCATGTGGGATCTTCCTGGACCAGGGCTTGAACCCGTGTCCCCTGCATTGGCAGGCGGATTCTTAACCACTGTGCCACCAGGGAAGCCCTAGTATGGCATTTTAAAGCTTATATATGGTGGCCAAGATGGCAGATCTATAGGAAGGAAGGAGAAACCATATCCAGAGGATGCATTAATTCCAGCAGCAATGAATTTTTTCCTCCTTCAAAATGGAAAGGATCTGATATAATTAATCTGCCACCAAAGGACTGGTTAGTCTCCCTGAGGAACAGTGAGATATCAATTAGCATTGATCTCTGATACTGGCATCCAGGCCATCCAGGAGAAGCTGTAGTTAGATCAGCCTTGATAAAAGGGAGCCTATAATGTTTAACTCATGCATTGCCTCTCTCCGTTACCTGGATTCTCTGTTCATAGACACATTAAGCAAGTTCTAGGATGGCTAAGGACAAAACTGACTAATATCCATAGAGAGGTTATCCTAATTCTTGTATAGGACATCTTCTTTATGTGTTGTCACCAGCCACCACTTTGAAGGCTGTATGATGATTTAATTGGGATAACCTGTTGAATTAGGGCGCAAGTTCGAGGCATAAACTGTATCAGACACGTCTTTTGCCCAGCTCACATCCCTCCCACCCACGTTTTCACTCCAGCCATTGTTGCTATAGCACTCAGGGCACTCAGCTATGAGTAGGTGTAAGCTGACTGCATGTTACTTCAACTGTGTCACATAATTCTGTTTTCTGTCGTGGAACTTCTTTAAACCGACCACTTCCACTACCTGCAGGATCCCTCTCAGCTATTCTGATGTGCAAACCTCAGTGACAAGGCGTTAATACACTATGGGGCAAGCCTTGATCAAGGAGGGAAAGGAACCTATGGATAAATACTTTCTTCTTCTGCCTTGCAGGCAGACAGTTCTGAGGAGCTCCCTGCACAACTCAAAAAGTCTCCAGCAAGATCAAGCCCCTGTTGTCCACAGCAGACACTCGGAGGTAACACCTTCTTAAAGGGTCCTTCTATCCTACTGCATTCTATCACTCTTCCCCTTCCCCCAATCCTGTTCCTTAGGGTCACCTCCTAAAATAAATAACCATCATGGAAGCCTGTGTTTCTGGCTCTGCTTTTTGGAAGAACCTAGACTAAGACTTAGTCCTTTTCTAGTTTATAGAGAGAAGTTCAGTAAGAGGGCACAAGGCCCTGTTCAGATGAAAGGGAAGAGGTCAACATTAAAGGAGATAGTCTACAAAAAGGAGAGAAAATGTATTTTCCAACTTTCAAATTTTGCTTCGGGATGATCCTGTGAATTTTATTTGTATGTCTACAGAAAAAAAAAAGGTATTCCATGTGTAAACATTGGGAAATTAAATGAAAATATTGCTGTAAGCACAGATTCCTCGATATAACCTAAAAATATGGAAGTACTCTTTAATATTTTTTTCTCTCTATTCCCCTGGCCCTCTTCACATATACAAACCCTGCCCACAAATCCTATCTCTGTAATAGAGCTCATACCCACTTCTTCCTTTACTTTTCCAAAAGCTATCCCACCCCGCCTCATTTCAGGCTCTTAGTATTTTATACCTGATCTTTATTACTCTGATGCCTCTACACTACTCTAATCATATTTCTAAAATATCCTGCTCATTTTGCTGATCTGAAGCTTCATGGCCTTCTCCACTTCACAATAATGTGAACAGTCATTCATGCAAAAAGATATTTATTAATCATATATTAAGTGTCAGGCACCCTAGCCTGAGGCTAGGACTAAAATGCTGAGCAAAGCAGATGTCATCTTTCTCACCTACATTGTTAATATTCTCTCATATTACTCCTAAAATCTTCAGTCCAATTCAATTAAATGATTCTCCAGTCCCAGGAAACATGATCTTCCAGTCTCGATTTTAAGTGTTGCTGCTAAGAACCACTCCCTGTCTTCCCTCTGCTTATCTTAAGGTCATTGTTTACACCTAATATGTACCTGTTCTCCAGAGTCTGACCAGATCTGTCTGCCTCCATGTACTATTTCCTTGCTCTGAATTTTTAATTATACTCACTGTCCTTACCTCTCACCTGCCCCTTACTGTGTGCCCAAGCACCTGACAAAGACTGATGCTTTACACAAAAGTATTTGTTACATATACACTCTTAAAACTTGAACCTGGTTATATTCTATTTTCCCCATTAATTTATAAATTAAATATAATCTTGGACACAGGTTCATTTTACATTTGCATGAGAGTCATAATTTTACCTTTCTAAAAGCATCCTTTTACATGATATAAAACCCAATATCCGACTTCCCTCGTGGAGCAGTGGTTAAGAATCCGCCATCCAACGCAGAAGACACGTGTTTGAGCCCTGGTCCGGGAAGATCCCACATGCCGCAAAGCAATTAAGCCCATGTGCCACAGCTACTGAAGCCCGTGTGCCACAACTACTGAAGCCCGTGTGCCTAGAGCCTGTGCCCCACAAGAAGAGAAGCCACCACAGTGAGAAGCCCACGCACCACAATGAAGAGTAGCCCCCGCTCGCCACAACTAGAGAGAGCCTGCAAGCAGCAACAAAGACCCAAGGCAGCCATAAATAAATTAATTAAAAAAAATAATTAATAAATATATATATATATATATATATATAAAAATACACTAAAGCGTCTCCTTTGCCCCTGCTTGGGACCTGCCGTGGGTTAAGGAAAAGGCTATGGCGCAGGAGTTGAGGGCATAATGGACCCTTCATTATTTGCCCATCTTGTTCCTCTATTCCTCCTCCTTATCCACCAGGACTCCTCTGACTCCACAAGCAGTGAAGTAGGGAAGGGAGAAGAAGTTAAGGTCAGGAAAGGCCTTGCTTCACTGGTATGGTTACTCTCTATATCGGGGCCCTCAGAGTTGGTCAACTGGAAATTTGGTTTATATTGAGACATTTGGGGATCCTCAGAGATCCCCAAATCCTGGAGATTTCTCACTGCAGCATCCTAGATGTGGGTGACATCTTCTCTTATTTCCCATCTTCAAATGGCCCACCCTTCTGTGGGGCCTCCTTGCCCCTCCAGTTGTTCTTGTTGGGTGCTGTGTCTTTGGACAAGTCCCTCCTCCTGCTTCCTTTTGGGGTCTACATAAGCACACATCCTTTCCCACCAAACTCTGCAAGTGCAGGCCTATTTTCTTTTTTAGCTGCCACAGACCACTTCAGGCAGGTGTCACATGCCAGGCCTTACAACATAAAAATCCCAGAAAACAGAAGCCAGGCCCTCTAAATGATTCTCCTAGAAAGTCCTCCACTTGGCTTCAAAGTTAGGAAGGCCTGTTCATCACTCCTTCTCAAACGGATGCAGGAATCACTCAGTACACTTATAAGTCTCTCCCAAAATAGTCACACTCTGACTGCTCTCAAGAACTCTTAGCTCTCTGAGAGTCTATTACACAGCCTGGACTTGATGTGGGCAAAGAGCTAATCCTGCGAGGAATTTTTTTTTTTTTTTGCCACTCCAATGCATAGCCTACATTGATAGTCAAGCACTTCAATGTAGATTTGGTTGTATTTAACAATTTAACATCTATTCTTCTCATTTCTGAGAACTCAACTAAGACTCCAAGACAAGGTCATTTTAGCATCCCTTCATGCATGCATAAATACATGTCGTTTGTTTTTAAAATAATGGATAATGGATACTCTACATATGGCTCTGCAACCTGCTCTTGTCACTTAACGTGTCTTTGATAACTTCCCATATTTCACATTTCTTTTGGTGAACAATTTTAGGGATAATATAATAATGGCTTAGGGATATCAAACATACATATACCTCTCTGGTCCATAAATAAGAGAAGTCATTAGAAAATTCTGCAGACTTAAGGACTTTTCATGAGTGTCATAAATGTCACTGGTGAGATTAAAAGCTCAGCTACTAACTGTGAATGTTAGGATTCCCATATGAGTCACACGGGGAAAAAGTTGTAAAAATATGAACCTAAGACAACTGAGTTTCTAGGCCATAATGAGCCACGTTGTAAAAAATGTGGACCAAGGAGCAAAGCTATAGATTAAAAAATACCAAGATTGTGTGTATTCTGAATTGCAATAAAATGGAATGGAGAAATAACAGTTATTCACCATGCTAAGTGTTTTGTGTATATTTATCACTTAATACTGACACAAATTAGTCATACTCTTCTCTAACTTGTCCCCTCATTGCATGACTCCAGTCAAACTAACATCTTCAGGACTTTGCGTGTGCTAATTCCTCAACCTGGAATGTTCTTCCCACAGAGATGCATAGCTCCTGTCTTTACTTCATTCACGTACTTAGTTATTGTCACCTTTTTTAAAGCACTGTGCAAAATAACACTTCTATCCTTGTAGCACTCACTATCCCTTTACTCCACTTGTTTTTTTCCATGAAATTTATGACTATCAAACACATTTGCTCCTCTTTTCCTTGGATAAAAAAAAAATGAAAAACTCCTAGTGGTTCAAAGTGACCTCTGCAGTGAAGTCTTACTTTCTAGGGGGGAATGATCAACCTCAGAGGGGCTGGGGTCTACATCCAGGACAGCAATGGTGGCCACAGCTGTATTTTTCAAATTCTTTCTTTTGTAGCAATTTGGCTTTAAGAAGGGCACTCAGCATATTGGTAAGCAGCAACACTTAAGAGTGCTAAGCACAGTGACCTGGAGATTCACAGTCTCTGATGAGCTGAGAAACCTCCTCAGTTTTCTTAGGGGGAGCGGGAACAAAATACTCCTTTCTCTTTTCTTTTTCATTAAACATTGATTACTTTAATTGATTAATTTAATTAAGCTTTAATTCATTCACCAGTCTCCACGAGTAGAATTCCTTATACCCTATAGGGTCAGGGGACAAACTGCAACAGCAGCCAGGCAGGCAACAGCTGAGAGATTTGCCTTTGAAGCAACATTTAAGCCTTTTAGGTTCCATGGCTTCCGTGAGGAGGGCACCCCATGTCGCATCACTATAGTTCAGGTGATACAGTGCCCAGATTTTTTCCAGAGATGCCCTCTAAAAGAGCAAGCCAGTGCAATAATTAGCTTATGGGGAGAAAAGAACCCAATCTGACTGAATGACTCTTCCACTGATTTCAGTGTTGTTGAGTCAGTGAATCAGACTTGCCTCCAACACATCCTTCTGGAAGAAGCCTCTCCCCACTCCCTTCAAGGATCCTTTGCCTTACAGGTTAGCCAATCAACTTCATCTCCCCTTCCTGGGCACAGGTTAGGGCATCAAACAGTATCCAGTGGATCCAGTTATATATCCCAGAGGTGGCTTATCCTTCCCTAAAACTAAATGAATCCAGGTATATCATAGAGGCATATACCTTAGAAGTCCTCTTACAGTTTAGGTTGGAACACCTATACATCATATGGCAGACACAGATAAAGCCATGACAACTAAAGCACAAGCATCAGCCATGTTTTCCCAGGGAGCATTTTCTGGTGAATCCAGTTAATAAGTCAAGAACAAGCTAGGGGCATGCACCTTCATCAAGCACCAAGTCACCCTGTTCATTGCACCACTGTCTCAACTGCACCCACAGAATTTTAATTTATAAAGGTGACTTGGTAACAACAGAGAGAGGTCAGTGACACTGAACAAAGAGTTTATTACTTACAGTTTAAGAAGAGGAGGCATGCCACATCATGCAGGGCCACATGAAGAAGCATCAACTGTAGTCAGGAAGCAGAAAGAATAAAGGGAGAGCTTGGTCCAGAGCCTTTATTACTATAGTGGTGGGAAATTGTCAGGTGAGGACATTCTCTATCGAGCAGGGAGTGAAATTCAAACGTTGGGGTTTGTGGTTGGAGGATTTATAAAATGATTTTTAAGGGTGGACCACAAGGGAGGTGTAAACAACTTTGACTATTAGTTTGGCCCTGCAATGTTGTGATTTATAAGAAATATGTATTTGGTCATTCAGATGACCAAATATATATTTCTCATATACATTTGGTCTTTATCCACAGTTCCTGGCTCACAGATCCCAAAACCCAGGTGCTTGGGAAAGCACCTAAAGATGGGGGCTGGAGCAAAACATGATTAGAAGGTTGGAACTTTCAGTCCCACTCCCTGACCTCGGGGGAGGGGAGAGGGGATGGAAGTTGACTCAGTTGTCAATGGCCAATGATTTAATCAATCACACCTATGTAATGAAGCCTCCATAAAATCTCAAGAGAATGGGGTTCAGAGAACGTCTGGGTTGGTGAACACGTGTGGGTGCTGGAAGAGCAGCACACCTAAACAGAGCATGGGAGGTCCTCACCCCTTCCCCATGCCTTGCCTTACGCATCTCTTCCATCCGGCTGCTCCCAAGTTATATGTAAAATGTTTCTCTGAGTTCTGTGAGCCACTCTAGAAAATCAACCAAGCCCAAGGAAGAGATAGGAACCTCTGATCTATAGCCAGTGGTCAGAAGTACAAGTGACAACCTAGACTTATGACTGGTTTCTGAAGAGGGGGTGTGAAGCAGGACTAACCACAGCCTTGTGGAACTGAGCCCTTAACCTGTGGAATCTGATGCTATCTCCAGACAGAAAGTGTCAGGATTGAATTGAATTGTGGGACACCCAGATGGTATTCTGAGAATTGCTTGTTGGTGTGGGGAAGCTTCCACATACACATGTTGGAATTGGGTTCAGGAACCTAATGTAAGCCCTGTGACCAATGGATGACAAGTCATCAACTACAAAATCTATAAAAGTTGATTAGAACATAGAAGATCCAGTGAAAAGCATTTTAAATAATAGTCATTAATTACCTCATATTCCAAGAGCTCTGAAGGTAGAGAAATTCCAGAAATGGCTCTGAAATACCATCAAGGCCAAGGTCCCTCTATCTTATTATTCTGCCATCCAAAACAAGCCTCAGCATGTTGATTTCTTCCCTCACATTTGTCCTATTCATGCTCACAAAGTTACTGCTATATCTCTAGGGCTCGCATTCTTGTGTTGCCTCACGTACATGTTTTCATTGGACAACTTCATTGCCAGAAATATAAAAATCTGGTTAGCAAGGCAAATGGTGTGAATGATTGCTGAATAGGCAACCAGTGGTACCTGCTATAACCAATGTGCCTGAATTGTATCCCTATCACCAAGTAGTTTTCAATGCCTGAGGATCTAGATGATCTAATCTTTGGATAAGGGATAAGGACGGTGAAAATGAAATTGTCTTCCATGTACTTAAGATGATGAAGTCCATAGAGCTATGTTTGAAACAGAATCCTAATTCCTCTTCTAAAATGGTATACAGAACGAGTGAAATTGTTAAAATTTAGATTTTTCTGCCTGAATTTACATGACAAAATAATTAATTGGGTTACTTCATTGAGAGCCACAAGAAGTAGTAAATTTGATGTCAGAAAGAGAAAATACAGTTTAGTGGATTAATTCTTTCAGTCTTGACAAATAATATTAAATAAAGGATTATCCTGAGTAATAAAAGGATGCTAAAAGCAGTTTAGATTACTATCATGAGGTTTTAAATGAGTTCCCATCTATAATTAACTTGGAAATCTACTATAATTTTTGTCTCTTGTTCAGGCATAGCCATATTCCCCCTAGACTGTGAGATTTTGTTTGTTTAATGCTATCTTTACATAAGGGCCCAAAACAGTAACTTGTATAATTTATATACTTGTATATCATCCAGAGAGATGATATTTTCAGTAGGAATGACTCCCTCATTGTAAGGATTTAATGGGGTTTATTAAATGAGAATGTAGATTAATAGACACTTTAAGAACACTTTCCTCTGAAACTTGCATAGAAAAGAAAGTCAGAAGAGACGTTTAATCATCTTCAAAGAAGTAAAACAGTCACTTAGCTCCACAGCAGGGAGCAATGCCTTCCCCCACAAAAACGTCTACATTTAAATGTAAAACCATATAGCATTTCAATTCTTGAGAACTGCTCAAAAAATACTGAGTGTCATAGGAAAAAGTGAGCCCTATCCTAACTTAAAACAGTTCATATGCCAAAATTTACAAGAAGAAAAAAGGTAAAACTCAATTTAAATTTCTACTCGTTGTTTCAACATAGTTGCTCTGTTATGGCCCAAAATATTCCAACAGCTATTACACCACTGGTATAGAATGCAATATGCCCTTTATGCAAACCGCCTGTTGATGAATAGCAAATGGAGGAAAATTGAAGACAAATTTTAAGAACAATGAAAAGGAGTGTAGTTGTTTCATACCAAGTGTAATGGATTTGTATCACATATTTAGAGTGTATCAGTTAGAGTCCAATGACAAAAACAAAACCTATATTAGGCATTTAAAGAAAATAGAACTGAGGATTCTGATCAAGATGGCAGAGTAGGAGGACGTGGAACTCACCTCTCCCCACAAACACATCAAAAATACATCTACATGTGAGTAATTCTCACTGAAAATGAACTTGAGACTGGTAGAAAGACTCTTATACAACCAAGGCTATAAGAAAGATACACACAGAATTGAGTAGGAAGGGAAGAAAAGTGATCAGGTCAGGACCTGTACCGCTGGGAGGGGACACAGAAGAGAAAGGGGATCCTCCCTGGGAGGGGGCAGTTTGAGCCACATATTGGATGCCCCAGCCCTGGGGTACAAGAATGGGAAGACAAGTCCCCTTAGCTGGTTAGAAAACCAGTGGGACTAACAGGAGAACTGTAAGAAATCTAGACTCCACTCCATTACTGGCACTTATGGAAGCAGCACATCTAGGAAGCAGTCTAGGACTCTGACTGGAGCCAGGGCCACCACAGCCCTGGAGCAAGGGTACCAGCGCTAGGAGGGGGGAGAGTGCACACTTAGATGGAACGGAGCCAACTCAGACCTGACCCCCAGGGCTTCTGCTCCAGCAAATTGGGACCCACCCCCAATACAGTGGTGCAGGCCACTGAGCAGAGGAGAAGCCCCAGCTCATACCTGGCTCTGGCTCTAGCCCCTCCATCTCCAGCCCCATCTCCTACCAAGGTGGTAGTTGCTGGAACACCCTGGGGAAAGATGAATCATGCCCACATCAGATCCAGCTCTCCCACTAAAGCCACTGAGCACATATAGACTGTATAAGGATGGTTCCACACAAGAATCTCCCTTCAAGAGCACAAAGGTAACTGTTTCACCTAATTTCATAGAGACAGAGAGAGTTAAGCAAAATGAGAAAACACAGGAATTTTTTTCAATTGACAGAACAAGAGAAACCCCCTGAAAAAACAACTAATGGAACAAAAATATATAATTTACCAGACAAAGAGTTCAAAGCATTGGTCATAAGAATGCTATTAGGGAAAAGAATAGATGAACACAGGGAGAATTTTAACAAGGAACAAGAAGAATACAATAACTGTAATGAAAAACATACTAGAAGGAATTAACAACAGACTAGGTGATACAGAAGAACGCACAAGTGATCTGGAAGTTAGAATATTAGAAATCACCCCATCAGAACAGCAAAAAGAAAAACAAATATTAAAAATGAGAACAGATTAAAAGTCCTCTGAAACAATGTTAACTGTACCAAGATTCATCTTATAGGGGTTCCAGAAGGAGAATAGAGAGAGAAAGGGGTTGAAAATGTATTTTATGAGATTATGGCTGAAAACTTCCTGAACCTGAAGAAAGACACAGATATCCAGGTATAGGAAGCATAGAGGGTCCCAAACAAGATGAACCCAAACAGACCAACACCAAGACATATCATAATTAAAATGGCAAAAATTAAAGATAAAGATAAAATTTAAAGGTAGCAATAGAAAAACAGAGTCATATACAAGGGAACCCCCATAAAGTTATAAGCTGATTTTTCTGCAGAAACTTTGCAGGCCAGAGGGATTGCCATGATATATTTAAAGTGCTGAAAGGGGAAAAAAAAAACCTGTAATCTAGGATACTCTACCCCACAAGACTATCATTTAGAATTAAAGGAGAGATAAAGAAGTTCTCAAACAAGAAAAACTAGTACTATTCAACAATACTAAACCTACCCTAAATGTTAAAGGGTCTTCTCTAAGTGGAAAAGAAAAGCCTATAACAAGAAGTAAGTATCAATAGGAAGGAAAAATCCCACTAATAAAGGCAAATGTATAGTAAAGGCTGAGAACCAACCATTTAAATAAACTAGTACAAAGATTAAAAGATAAAAAAATAAAAAGTAAAATCAACTATAACTACAATGACAATAAAGGGATAAACATGAAGATGTAAAATGTGATATCAGAAACACAAAATATGAAGGAGAGGAGTAAGAAAAATGTAGATTGAACTTAAATGACCACAAGTTTAAAATGAGTATGAATATATGAATGCCATGGTAACCATGAATCAAAAACCTACAATAAATATACAGAAATTACAGAGAAAGGAACACAAACATACCACTAAAAAATCATCAAACCATAAGGGAAGAAACTAAAAGAAGAAGAAAAGAACAGATAAAAACCACAAAAACACCCAGAAACCAAGTAACAAAATGGCAATAAGTACATACCTATCAATAATCACTTTAAATGTCAATGGACTAAATGCTCCAATCAAAAGATCTAGGATGGCCAATTAGATGAAAAAATAAGACCCATCTATGCGTTTCTTACAAGACACTCACTTCAGAGCTAAAGACACATACACAGACTAAAACTAAGAGGATGGAAAAATATATTTCATGCAAATGGAAATGACAAGAAAATGGGGGTAGTAATATTCATATCAGACAAAATAGTCTCTAAAACAAATTCTATAACAAAAGACCAAGAAGAAAACTGTATAATGATAAAGGGATCAATACAAGACGAGGATAGAACACTCATTAACATATATGCACCCAATACAGGAGCACCTAAATATTTAAAGCAAATACTAACAGACATAAAGAGAGAAATTGACAATAATGTAATAATACTAGAGGACGTTGACATCCCAATTCCATCAATGGACAGATCATCCAGACAGAAAATCAATAAGGAAACAGTGGTCTTAAAGGACACATTAGACCAGCTGAATGTAATAGATACCTACAGGACTTTCCATCCAAAAAGAGCAGAGTACACATTCTTCCCAAGTGCCCAGGAAATATTCTCCAGGATACATCACATGCTAGGAATAAAACAAGTCTCAACTAATTTAAGAGGATAGAAATTATATCAAGAATTTTTTTTTACAACAATGGTATGAAAGTGAAATCAATTACAGAAAGAAAAATGGGGAAAACAGAAACACATGGAGACTACACAACATGTCACTATAAAAAAAAAAAAACAGTGGGTCAATGAAGAAATCAAAGAGGAAATCAGAAAATACCTCAAGACAAATGAAAATGGAAACACAAAACCTATGGGACGTAGCAAAAGCAGTTCTAAGAGGGAAGTTTATAGTGACACAGGCCTACGTTAAGAAACAAGAAAAATCTCAAACAACCTAACCTACCATCTAAAGGAATTAGAAAAAAGAACAAACAAAGCCCAAAGTCAGTAGAAGGAAGGAAATAATAAAGATCACAGAGGAAATAATAAAATAGAGACCAAAAACAAAAATATACACACACACAACACACAATAGAAATGATCAATGAAACCATACACACACACACACACATACACAACACACAACAGAAATGATCAATGAAACCAAGAGATAGTTTTTTAAAAGATAAATTAAACTGATAAACCTTTATCTAGGTTCATCAAGAAAAAAAGAGAGAGGATCCAAATTAACAAAATAAGAAATAAAAGAGGAGGAATAGCAATATCACCAATATCACAGATACAAACAATCATATAAGAATACTATGAACAGTTATATGGCAACAAATTGGACAACTTAGATGAAATGGACAAATTTCTAAAAATATACAACCTTCCAAGGCTGAGTCAGGAAGAAATAGACAATCTGACCAGACTGATCACTAAGAGTGAAATTGAATTTATCATTAAAAAAAACAAGAAAAACAACTCCCAGCAAACAAAAGTCCAGGACCAGACGGCTTCATAAGGGAATTCTGCCAAACACATAAAGAAAAGCTAATACCTATCCTTCTCAAATCTTTCCAAACAATTGAAGAGGCGGGAACACTTCCAGATTCATTCTATGAGGTCACCATTACCCTAATACCAAAACCAGACAAAAACACTAAATAAAAAGAAAATTATAGGCCAGTACATCTGATTAGTATAGATGCAAAAGTACTCAACAAAATATTAGCAAACCAAATTCAGATATAAATGGATCATATACCACCATCAAGTGGGCTTTATCCCAGATATGCGAGGATGGTTCAACATTCTCAAATCAATCAATGTGATATACAACATTAACAAGAGGAAAGACAAAAATCACTTGATCATCTCAATAGACGTAGAAAAAGCATTTGACAAAATTCAACATCCATTCAGGATAAAAACTCTCATCAAAGTGGGCATAGAGGGAACACATCTCAACATAAGAAAGGTCATTTATGACAAACCCACAGCTGACATCATACTTAATGGTAAACAGCTAAAAGCTTTACCTCTAAAATCAGGAACAAGCAAGGATGCCCACTCTCACCTTTTCTATTTAACATAATATTGGAAGTTGCAGAACAGTAATCAGACAAGAAAATGAAATAAAAGGCATCCAAATTGGTAGGGAAGAAGTAGAACTGTCACTATTTGCAGATGACATGATACTGTATATAGAAAACACTAAAGTCTTCACCAAAAACTATTAAACTAATAAATGAATTCAGCAAAGTCGCAGGATTCAAGATTAATATACAGAAATCTGTTGCTTTTCTATGCACTAATAATGAACTATCAGAAGGAGAAAGCAAGAAAATAATCCCATTTAAAATCACATCAAAAAGAATAAGATACCTAGAAATAAACCTAACCAGGGAAGTGAAAAACCTGTATTTGGAAAACGGTAAAACATTGATGAAAGAAATTAAAGATGATGCAAAGAAATGGAAAGAGAGTCTGTATCTACAAAAATATTCAATCACTATGTTGTACACCTGAAATTAATATTGTAAACCAACTACACATAAATAAATAAATAAGTAAATAAGGACTTTGCAAAAAACAAAAATTTACTATAGGGGATTGATTACACAGGTGTTGGAAGACTTAAAATGCAAAAACACAAAGATAATAACTGTAGAAAACGACTACCACTGCCTTGGATTAGGAAAGAAAATGTAGGAGTTTAGATTTATCAGAACCTAGTACTTCAAAAAAGGAGCCTCAAAATGTGGGGCTCAGATTTATGAGAAAGGGATACTACGATACTACCCAGTATCTCAGGAGCTCAAGGAAGAAGCTTGTGGTGCTAGAGATTCTCTCCTCTTTCCCTCTAACCGCTCTCCTTTTTCTCTTCTTTTCTTTCCTTGTCATTATTCACTAAATACAATAAATTATTTGGGAAAATTAATCTCAATGTGAAATCTTTAGAATACTACATCAATTTTTTAAATCAAGCTCATTTGATTCATTACAACTTTTATCTTTGAGGACATCCAGCACTCAATCAACCTTAAAGAGTTATCCCTTGCATCTTGCTATCTCAAATGAGATCCTGATTTTCCTTTTCCCATCCATGCTTTCACTCCACATGTACACAAATCTGCTTCAACAGATGTGTTCCCCATCTCAGTAATTGTTGCTTCCATTCTTCCCATTGCTCATACCTAGAAACTTGGAGTTACTCTTGTCTCCTCTTTTTATCTTATACTCTAGATCTAACCTATCTGAAAATCCTATAGCTTCTATCTTCAAAATATATGGGAACTCTGCTCAATATTCTGTAATAACCTAAATGGGAAAAGAATTTGAAAAAGAATAGATACATGTATATGTATAAGTGAATCACTTTGTTGTACACCTGAAACTAATACAACATTGTTAATCAACTATACTCCAATATAAAATAAGTTTATATATATATATTCAGACTCAAGACACTTCTTATACCACTTTCATTGCTACATCAAAACTATCACCTGTGTTCTGGTTTACTGTAGTGGTTAGGGCATTTCCTTGATTTCATCCTTACCCTGCTATAGCAGAGTGATTCCTTCAACATGTAGAGCAGATTACATCTGTCCTCTGCTCAAAACCTATCCCTTTCATTCAGTATAAAAGGCAGTCTTTGCAATACCTACAGGTCCTGTACTTTCTGGCTCCTCATTGCCTTGCTGATCTTATTTGCTATTTTCACTCCCTCTGTTCTAGACACGTCTAATTTTTGTTATTTCTCAAACCCATCTTACATGCTCCCACCTCACCTTCAGGGCTTTTCATTTGCTTCCTTTTGCTGGAAAAATCAACCTCTCCTAAATATCTACATGCCTTACACTACTGCTTCCTTCAAGCAGTATATATTATACAGTAATATAACCTTGCCATCATTATTAATAAGCAATTATGGAATGTGCATTTTATACAAACAAATTAAACAATTAATTTAACTAACAATTAAATTTTTAAAAACCCTTTCCTTGAAGTGCTAATAAAGGATGTGTAATTAATGTGTTCTACTGGGGAATTTTGGCTTAATCATATTCATCTTTCAGGAATAAAT
The DNA here is from genome assembly GCF_963455315.2 of Globicephala melas. NCBI lineage: Eukaryota > Metazoa > Chordata > Mammalia > Artiodactyla > Delphinidae > Globicephala > Globicephala melas. The sequence goes on along the minus strand of NC_083321.1, from coordinate 28,011,267 downwards.
CAATAATTATAAATTAATTTTTTCCCAGGCAGAATATTGGAATCAGCAATTAAAACAAAGGAAAAATAAAAATAGTTTATTGGAAATTAGGCTTAAGGGATAAAATACTTTTATAAGACATAATTCTTTTATTCTATGGAATTCTATGGGTGTGGAAGTAAGTTTAAACCTAAAGGTGATATCAAACAGATATACACAGGTAGAACGATATGCTTTGTTGAAATATAACTCACATACCACACAATTCACCCACTTAAAGTATTCAATGTTTTTTAGAATATTCAGAGTTCAGACTGAGAAATAGCCATGCACAATATGTATATCAAATATTTAACCATAAACAAAATCAATTTTACATTTTCATAATCTCAGAAAAGAAACCCCATAGACATTAGGGATCATTCCCATTCCTTGCAATTCCCTCGGGTCAAGGGAAACACTAATCTACTTTTTATCTCTGTATATTTACCTATTCTAGACATTTCATACAAATAGAATCATACAATATGTGATCTTTCATAAATGACTTAAACTTAGCATACAGTTGTCAAATTTCATCCATGTTGTAGCATTCATTCTTTTATTGTTGAATAATACTCTATTGTGTGTATATACCATAGTTCATCTATTCACCAACTGAGCTAATGAGTTGATTCCAGTTTTACCTATTATGAATAATGTTGCTATAAACATGCTTTCATACCTCTATCATATATATGAAATTGCTGTGTAACTCTGTGTTTAACCTTTTGAGGAACTGCTACACTGTTTTCTAAAGTTGATAAACTATTTCTAAAGTTGATATACTATTTTACATTCTGGGGAGCAGCAGTGTATAAGGGTTCCAATTTCTCCACATTTTCACCAACATATTTTATTGTCCATATTTTTTATTACAGTCACCCCAATGGATGTGAAGTGATATTCTATTGTACTTTTGATTAGAATTCCCCCAATGATTAATGACGTTGAGCATCTTTTCATGTGCTTCTTGGCCACTTGACTATCTTTTTTGAACAACTGCTATTCAGATCCTTTGTTCATTCTTAATTGGATTGTCTTTTTACTATTGAGATGAAAGATTTCTTTATTTATTCTAGATACACATCTCTTATCAGGGATACGATTTGCACATTTTTTTCCCATTCTGTGAGTTGTCTTTTCAATTACTTGATGATATCCTTTGAAACATCAAAACATAATGAAATACAACTTATCTGTGTTTTTCTTTTGTCTCATGCTTTAGTGTCATATCTAAGAAGGCTTTGCCTAACCCAAGATCATGAATAATTATGTCTATAATTTCCTCTAAGAGTTTCATACTTTTAGCTTTTACATGAGTCTATAATCTATTTTGAGTTAATTTTTTTTATGGCATGAGGAAAGGGTCCAATTTCATTCGTTGTATGTGGATATCCAACTGTCCCAGAACGATTTGCTGAAAAGACATCTTTTTCTACTGAATCACCTTAGAATTACTGTCAAAAATCAATTGACTATAAATGTGAGGGTCTATTTGTGGATCATCAACTCTATTCCACTGATCTTAGGCCAGTATCAGACAACCTTAATTATGGAAACTATATAACAGGTTTTCACATAGTGTGGCTCTCAAGTTTTCTGATTCTGTGCTTATCATGATTTTAGTTCTTCCAGGCATTGTTGAAAGGGGGTAACTGAAGTCTTCAAATGTTATTATTATAGTTATTGTATGAGCTCTTGTTAAATCTACCTATATGTAATTATTATTTCTCCCTTTAATTATGTCAGTTTTTACTTCATGTATTTTGGAGCTCTGCTGTGCATAAATATAATTGTAAATCCTTCTGATATACTGCTATAAATATATAGATTTAGTATTCTATCCTTCTTTATCTCTGGGGAGATTTTTGTTTTAAAGTCTATTTTATCTTATTCTAATATAATCACTCCAGCTTTCCATGGTTGCTATTTGCACAATATACCTTTTTCCATCCTTTTAATTTCAATCTATTTGTATCTTTGAATACAAAGTCTGTGTCCAGTAGACAGCACATGTTGGATCTTTTTTTTAAAATACAGTCTGACAATCTGTGCCCTTTGATTGGATTGTTTAGTCCATTCACTATTAATGTTAATATTGATATAGTTGGAATTACATCTGCCATTTTACTTTTTGTTTTCATTGGTTCTTATTTTCCTGTTTCTTTTCATGTCATAATTTTTGGTTAAAATTTGGACATTTTAAGTAATATTTTGCACAAACTGAACATATACCAACACACATGCTTCCAGGATTTGTTATTTTCTTATTTCTTACTTGTATAGTGAATTGACTGTACTAGTTAATTGAGTGATGTCTGTTTCCCCCACAGTGTGAAGGCTCTCAGGTCACTCCTCAGCACAGCCTCGAGCGTGAATGCAGTCACCCTGGGGTAATAGTGGTTTTAACAGGATCTTCTTTGAGTGTCTCTCTTCTTGACCTCTCTGTGAAGCTGCTTGCCTCTACCGGCATCACATCCAGCTATATTTGGCCCTGCTAATTGCCAAATGATTACCCTACTGCTTTCAACAATGCCCTGGGTATACAATGTCCTTGGTCTGCAGTCTAATCCAATTAAATTTGGAGCTCTTTTCAGTGGTAGTTTTTGAGGCCAGTAATTAGTGTTTGTTTTAAACGTAGGAAGGCTCTTCTTAGCTATCTCTCTTCTCAGTTCTCTATGGTAAACTATCTGGCCCATAGTTTAGCTTTTTGCTCTTATGAAACTACCCACCTTCTCCTAATTGTTTATCATCAAAATCTCCATTGTTTTCTAGAGCACCCTTAGGCTTAAATTTCCCAAATTTCTGTTCCAAATAAAGTGAACTCTTTTAGGGACAGCCTTAGAGTTAGCTGTCTGTTCTTATGACCTTTGTCTCAAACTGGGCAAAATCTCTGAGCCACTACTCTGGAGCTCGGGGCAGGGACAATGGCCAACTTTCTAAGTGACACTTTTGCTTTACTAGCAGAGTTTTAGGTGGACGAAGTAGCCTCTGGTCTTCTCAGATTGCTTCTCCTAGTGTGGAACCTCTGCCCTATGAGCAAGCTGGGGTAAGGGTGCTCAGGGCTCTAGTATTCTCAGCCTACCCCTTGGAGTAGAACCTCTGCCCTATGAATGAGAACTGGGTGGAGGAAGGGAGACTCCAACCCCTCAGCCGCTCTTGCCTGGAACAGAGTCTCTGCAACATGGATCTGGGAAGGAATGAGAAATGCTGGTGACCTGTTCCTCCAGGGGAGATATCATGGGAGAGTAAGTCCCATCCCTTTGGCCCTATCTGTTCCCGGTGAAGCTGCCATTATACTCAGCTGGAGGAGAGAAAGCTTGCCATGGCTCAAGTGCCACAGACTGTGACTGTTCTTACAAAAATTTTCTCGAAGAAATGACTGTTCTTAAAATGTTCACCATTTATGGTTGTTTCACTGGATAGCAAGTCCATGGAGCTCCTCATGCCACCATTCCAGAAGAACAATTACCAATAGTCTTTTGGCATTTGTTCCATATGTGTTGTGATCAAATCTATCCATTTCCAGTGACACAGTGATGGTCTAGCCCTCAACCACATTATTGAATCATGCTCACAGGAACTTCCCAGGTGCCCAAGACTTGTAGATAAGCCTTGCTTTAAAAAAAATAATAATAATAATAAAAAAAAATAAAAACAAAACAACAACAACTACATCAAAAACCAAACAAAAAAAAACTAGAATCTCTTGGAGCATAAATGTTGAATTGAAGCAGTTGGGAGAGAAACTGCTCTGACAAGTCATTTCCTTATTTTTTTTTAAACAAAAGAGAATTATACAAATGAAATACTGAAAAACATCCTGCAGAGTGGCAATCTTTTTTTTTTTTTTCTGCTGTACACGGGCCTCTCACTGTTGTGGCCTCTCCCGTTGCAGAGCACAGGCTCCAGGGCTCCAGACGCGCAGGCTCAGCGGCCATGGCTCACGGGCCCAGCCACTCCGTGGCATGTGGGATCTTCCCGGACCGGGGCACGATCCCGTGTCCCCTGCATCGGCAGGCGGACTCTCAACCACTGCACCACCAGGGAAGCCCCAGAGTGGCAATCTTTAACTGCAACCCACAACTGTCTAAACCTATCTGTAACAGGCAAAGACTAAGACATCCACATGACTGGCAGTATTTATCATGCAAAGAAATACTGAGAATAGCCAGATGACAACAGTCATTTTCCAAAAAAGGTATTTAACTCTTCCAAGATTTAACAATAATGAATAAATTTACCAAGCTGAAATTTTACAAATCCTGGGTCGTGATGATTTCTTAAAGAAGTGGAGTGTGTTTCATAGACTGTGTTTCCTTGACTGGTTGCTCTTAAACCAGACCTATGAATCATTTTGAGGAGCCAAAGGGGTTAAAAATAGAGTGTTGCAACCTCTACTTGCTGCCCATATTACAGACTTTGTATTTGTATCGGTGAAAAGTAAATCCATTGAATTCTAAATCCAACATACAGAGCTAAAAATAACTCAAAGTGCATTTCTGCTCAAATAGGCAACTAAAATTGGCACAAAAACAAAGACAACTATTTCAAACAATGCATTAATTCTAGCAATTCTGAATGGTCATACATTCTCAACTGTGAAAGCTTATACTACTCATCTTTCTAGGACAAGAAGACAGCATTCTCAAACATAATATAAGCAGTGGGATTCAAGGCCTGCAAAAATTTAGACTTTTGATGAGGGACTCCAGAATGTTATGCAACATAAATTGATTTTTCAGGAAAAGAAAAAGTTTATAAACTGACTTAGCACATCCATAGACAGGCAGCTGTTTTTTTCAGTTGGATCCCAGATACCCTGACAAATAAAATAGAATCTGGGGAGAAGGGATGCCTCCTTAAACTTATTTTAATATGTGTTTCTCTACTTTAAATTATGAGAGTTTGGGATTGACATATATACATTTCTATATTTAAAATAGTTAACCAACAAGGACCTGCTATAGAGCATAGGGAACTCTGCTCAATATTCTGTAATAACCTAAATGGGAAAAGAATTTGAAAAAGAATAGATACATGTATATGTATAAGTGAATCACTTTGCTGTACACCTGAAACTAACACAACATTGTTAATAACCTATACTCCAATATAAAATAATTTTTTTAAAAAAAACATAAAAAAATAGTCACTTGAAGGTAAAAAAAAATTATACTGTCATAAACTGCAAGAATCTTTTCAGTAAAAACATTTCAATTGCAAACAAACAGCCACTTCATGTAATCTGTACTGATAGGCAATCTTCATAAGGGCTTCATGAGGGCTTTTTTCACAGTTAAAACAAATTAATGGGAAATCTAACCCCTCCAGAGGAAGTTTGAGGAGGAAAAGGGACATTTCTTTTCTTTAAAAAATAAATTATTTGAGTTCCTTACTTAGATTCATGGACAATATTTTGGGAATAGATCAGACTCATGATTCTTTCATTTGGAGTTTTAAAAAGATTTAAATTATTCTCTACCTGTGTCTCTGTGTGAAAGAGCTGGAAACTGTAACAAACATAGTTTTTGTTTGTTTGTTTGTTTTGTTTTGTTTTGGTACGTGGGCCTCTCACTGTTGTGGCCTCTCCCGTTGCGGGGCACAGGCTCCGGACGCGCAGGCTCAGCGGCCACGGTTCACGGGCCCAGCCGCTCCGTGGCATGTGGGATCTTCCCGGACCGGGGCATGAACCCGTGTCCCCTGCATGGGCAGGCGGACTCTCAACCACTGCGCCACCAGGGAAGCCCACATAGTTTTATTTAATAGCAAATAATGCCCCTTTGTCTGTTTGATGTAGAGCAGTGGTTGATTTTCTCTACTCAACAATATAAATCTTAGCTTTTATTATCAGACACAAAAGCTGCACCAAAAACCCAAATACAGGAGTTCAGTGTTTGGATGTTCCCTTTACAACTAGCAGGAAAAAGAAAATTGCATTAGGACAACCATTAACTTTTCAAAGGACTGAGAGAAAATGGGCTCATTCAGACTTTCTTTATCAAAACTTCTTTCACTGAAGTATGTTAAAGAAACTTTCTAAACCTTAACTAAAGACTTCAGAAACTGACTTAATTAAAGGGAATGAATCTAGGTCTAGACTCACAGGTAATTCTTCCAGGGCTTACTTTTGGCACAATATATTTAAGCAGGAGTGTTCTTTCTTTTTAGTAGGAAGGCAACTTAACATCATTGAAACAGCACTGGCATTTACTATGGACTGATTTGTGTGTCCCCAAAATTCATGTTAATGCCCAAATCTTAAATATGATAGTATTTGGAGATGCAGCCATTGGGAGATAATTTGGTCATTAGGGTGGAGCCCTCATGATAGGATTGGTGCCATTATAAGAGACAGATTTATTCTCTCTCTCTCTCTCTCTCTCTCTCTCTTTCTCTCTTGCTTTGCCATAGCAGGACAAATTAGAAAACACCCATCTGCAAGCCAGGAAGAGTCCTCACCAGGAACCAGATTGACTGGAACCTTGATATTGGACTTTCCAGACTCCAGAACTGTGAGATATACTGCCTGTTGCACAGTTTATGCTATTTTGTTATAGCAACCCCAATGCACTAATACAGTGTTGGACCCCAAAACATTTTAATTTAAATTCCAGCTAGGCTCCTTACTAGCTGCATGATCTTGGGCAAGTAACTTTATCTCTCTGAACCTTAATTTTTTCATTGTTGAAATGGAACAATAAGTTTTTCCATGTTTAAATTAATTTGCTGCACATATGTAAATTAGCAAAATACTTGCTGTATACTAGTTGATCAGCAAATTTTAGTTTTCTTCCCTTGCTTATTAACATTTTCAACCTCTCTCATTATACCTCCATTCAGAAGCCTCCTCTTCTACCTTTATTCATTCTGTCTTTATTCAGGAGACAGTACAATCAACTGCTGATGTCATAACAATTATTAGTAGAATTACGTGTTATATGTTCCAGATACATACTTACTTTTGAATAGTAGCCTCTGAAACAATGGCTAAAACACAAGCAACGATGGGCATTTTTAAATGGGTCAGTTTTAAATGCATAGAGAAAAGCCACTGAGTCCAAAACATCAAACAGTCATTAGAATCATTAATGTTTATTACCTAAGTTGAATATAAGAACAACAAAACTTGGATGGAAAATATATATAAATCCTCTCCTAAACACGACACAAAATTCTTCCTTTACAAAATGCACATGGACACTATTGTGTTCTATAAGACCTTACAGAAATTGACCTTGACAATTTCTTTGACTCATGCTGACCATACTCCAGCTACTAGTCTTCTGGTTGTCCTTTTTCTTTTTAACATCTTTACTGGAGTATAATTGCTTTACAATGGTGTGTTAGTTTCTGTTTTATAACAAAGTGAATCAGCTATACATATACATATATCCCCATATCTCTTCCCTCTTGTGTCTCCCTCCTTCCCACCCTCCCTATCCCACCCCTCTAGGTGGTCACAAAGCACCAAGCTGATCTCCCTGTGCTATGCAGCTGCTTCCCACTAGCTATCAGTTTTACATTTGGTAGTGTATATATGTCCATGCCACTCTCTCACTTTGTCCCAGCTTACCCTTCCCCCTCCCCGTGTCCTCAAGCCCATTCTCTAGTAGGTCTGCATCTTTATTCCCATCCTGCCCCTAAGTTCTTCATGACCTTTTTTTTTTTTTTAGATTCCATATATATGTGTTAGCATATGGTATTTGTTTTTCTCTTTCTGACTTACTTCACTCTGTATGACAGACTCTAGGTCCATCCACCTCACTACAAATAACTCAATTTCATTTCTTTTTATGGCTGAGTAATATTCCATTGTATATATGTGCCACATCGTCTTTATCCATTCATCTGTCGATGGACACTTAGGTTGCTTCCATGTCCTGGCTATTGTAAATAGTGCTGTAATGAACATTGTGGTACATGGCTCTTTTTGAATTATGTTTCTCTCAGGATATATGCCCGGTAATGGGATTGCTGGGTCATATGGTAGTTCTATTTTTAGTTTTTTAAGGAACCTCCATACTGTTCTCAATAGTGGCTGTACCAATTTACATTCCCACCAACAGTGCAAGAGGGTTCCCTTTTCTCCACACCCTCTCCAACATTTATTGTCTGTAGATTTTTTGATGATGGCCATTCTGACTGGTGTGCTTCTGGTTGTCCTTTAAGCACATCAGGCTCATTCACTTTTAGGGCCTCTACCCTTACTCTTCTCCAAGGGCTTTTCTTGGCATCCACATGATTATTATTCAAGTCTGCTCTTTTCCTTCCTTCCTTCATTCAACAAATGTTCACAGCATGCCCATTATGTGCCAGACATTGTCATAAATCCCTGAGTTTATGCAACTTACTTTCTAGTGGAGGAGATAGACAGTAAGCAGTAATCATATAAGTAAACTTTGTAACATATTAGAAGATGATAAGTGCTTTGCCACGGAAATCAGGTTAAGGCAATCAGAATTGGAGGGTTACAATTTTGATCACTGGAAGAGTGACATAAGCAAAGACTCGACAGAGATGAGAAAATAGACATTCAGATCTCTGAAGAAAGAACATTGCAGGCAGGGGTATCAGCCAGCAGAAAGGCTTGAGGCTGAAATACAATGAGTAAAGGAAGTAAAATAGGAGATGAGGGATAATGGGGAAGTTGGGGAGACATACGGATTCATGAAGGATGTAGTACAGAGAATTGATGTGATATGATTCACCACTTTAAAGAATCAACCTAGTTGTTGTGAGCAGAACAGATTAGAGTTTCTCAACTTTGGCATTATTGATATTTTGGAATGGATAATTCTCTGTTGGGGGTTGTCTTTGCTGAGAATCACAGCTGAAAACACTTAAGATTTAACATTATTTTTCCATCGCCTGAGCAAGCCATGTGTATACACTCTTTAACGAAGTTGGAATACTATGATTCTATGATGAAGATGGAAAGAGATGAAAACTGCATTTCGAGGGCTCAAACAAACTTGAGGCAAACCTTCCTGGTTAGAACGGGGAACGGGGGAAAGAAGGTAGCAAAGGTCTCTTTGGATATCTCCTTGACCAGTTTGCCCCACATTTTTACCCTCCTGTTATTTGTTTTATTCACCTATATTCTATGGAGAGTTTCCTTGAGTACCTGGGTAATATTCTATTTCTGAGAAATATTTCACATTCTATTCTACATTGAAATTGTAATCTTTGCGTTCACCTTACTTTTCATAGATCAAGGCTAAACGTAGGGGTCTCTGAATTCAAATTAGTAAGGTTGGAGGAAGGATGCCAGTAATGGAAAAATCCATATTAAAGAAACAATCACCTGCTTATTATCCATAAGTGCAGTGCCTCAGTACATCAGGGCCACTGGAGGCAAGGCCATTGAACACTATATTGTAGACTCACTATGCTGAAGTTCAAGTTCACAACATGAGAATGGGGACCCTAGAGAGGTTACCATTAACTAACTGGGAATAAGAACTTGGATTTTACTACCAATCTCCTTTCACAAGAATCATAAGAGATTGGAAGATGAGATTAATTCATTCATCCACTGAGAGCCCCCTTGTTCCAGGCAGTAAGTAAAGCACTGAGCAAAACCGAAGGTCTCGTATAGTTTACTGTGATTATTATGTAGGGGCTAAATCTAATCTCAGGAAACAAAGAAAGCCTACCCTGAAGAAAACATTTAAAATGAAATCTGTAAGTTGGGCGGGAGCTAAAAGGTGAAGGATGGGGTTCCAGAAGGAGAGATAATCAGAGGACAGAATAGTCCTATGCCAGGGAATTGAAGGAACTTCATATGTTCTCCATAAATGAAAATTATTTTAGTGCTTATCATATGATCTTAATAAATTCACTTAATTGATCTCCTTCTAAAATGAAGGAAGTGGACAAATAAGCTTTAAATCCTCTCAGTTTAACCTTTATTAAGAGCCTATTAAGTACTAACAGGAGGATTCCTGGAACAGGGAGATACTCAGTAGAATTTGTAGGATAAATGAATTAATGAATGAATTCTTTCATCTCCCAATCTCTTGGGTTTATTGTGAAAAGAGATTGGTAGTAAAACCCAAGATTCTTATTCCTAGACTGTTACCAGTACTTGAGGCCTCTCTGGGATTGGCATGGTCATACTGTGAAGCTTGAAGTCAAGCACGAGGGAGTCTACAGTACGGTGGGGCTTTTCCTCAGGCATCTCACAGCACTTGACCTGGTGTTTTAAGGTACTGCCCAATGGACACTGGGCATTTCTTTCATGTGGATCTTCGCAGTATCAGCATCCTGCCTCCCAACCTTACTATTCTGAACCCAGACACCCATAAATTTAGCCTTGATCTATGAAATATACAGTGGACACAATGACTGCAAACAATTTCAATATAAAATGGAATGTGAAATGTTACCCAACAATAGACTGAAGATAAGAACTGTGCCTTTGTAGATTAACTTGACAATGATATTAAAAAAAAAAAAAAGATTTGAATCACGGAAAGACTGGGGGCAGAAAAAATATATGGTCCACTTGAATAACCACAGAGAGATAAACAGAACCTGAACCTGAGAAAGTCACCAAAATGGAGGAGATGGGATAAATTTTAGTAAAATTGCAGAGCTGAAATCAACAGGACAGAACAACTGACTCACTATAAATTTGGAGGAAAATGGGAAATATACATTTTAATTGTATCAATTTGTTCTTTAGGTGGTGAAAAAATTAAGGCAGGTTTTAAAAATCTGCTGCTTACCACTCCTCACCACCTCCTAAATCCTCCCTTCACAGAAGTAGAAGGATTATTGAAGGGAAATTGTCTGGTTGTTCTCTTACATCAAATTAATTTTCTTCATCCCCCATATGCCAATCGTTACACAGACTGTTCTAAATTTTGATCTGGTGCATTATTGATGAGCTCTTAAAACGAGATTAGAACAAACTCTCCCACTCTCTTTCTGGAAAAAAAAAAAAAAACAACTTTATACAAAAATGAACTGGCAAATTTGACTAACATGAACCATCCAACAAATCAGTAAATCATATTTATGGCAGACTTTTCGCCAAACCTAATATTAGTTTATTAGATAAGTGTACCGGAGGACCTGCTGTATCTACAGCTGTATGCTAGACAACTGACTTATTTGACATTTAATTAGATTTCTATCAGCACCCCATGACTAGCACTCTCAGGTTGTGAAAAAGGAAAAAAATTGCCCTTAACTAATTACTAAAGATGTCTCTTACTTATTAGTACCTCAGACTGGGCAGGTCTAAATTCCTCTCAGGAAAGAATTTTATAGTCTAGCACCTCTGTCTTTTGGAGTACACTGAGAGATTTTTCACGTCTCAATGTTATTTTTTATTCTTAGTTATTCCTTGTCAAAGTAGTTTTGTTTTTTTTTAATGTAATTCTCTGTGCCTGAATTTGAACATTTGTAATTAGAATTCAAGTTCTGTCAACATAATAAATTAAATAAATAATGCTGATTTTGAAGTGCACAAGATGAAATCCAGCCTGTTTTCATATACCATGTCTGCTAATTGACAGGCATGACCAGCCAAACTGCAAAGGAAAAAATGATTACGTTTGTGGAAATAATCTTAACTGAGATCAAAAAAGTAAACAGTAATTAATTCCTTTAAAAATTAATTTTCTAGCCTTAGTGAGGGGTTTTTAATCATTTAATTTTTAAGTCATTGGTGACTCAATTTTAAATTTACAAATGACTGTTATTGCAGAAGCAATATACGTTTATAGGAGTTTTGTTTTGTTTTGTTTTTTACAAAGGGAAGAAGAAGAGGAAGATGGAGAAGAAAAGTACATTCACTATCACACTACCCAGAGAAAGTTACTGTTAATATCCTATTTTGTGTGCTTCCAAATCTTTTTTTAATGATCGATCTTTTTTTTCAAACTAGTATATACTCATACTATACATGCTGCATTGTAACCTGCGTACTTCCCTGAATAAAGCACTGACATGTCAGTAACTATTCTACAACATATGTTTTAGTGATTAAATATTATTTAGAAATTATATGTTAATTGTACACACCATGATTACTGTAGCCTATCCCCAAGTGTTTGGCACTCACATTGTTTCTAAAATATAATATATGTTATAATAAATAGACTTGTACATACATATTTGCAAATCATTTGATTGTTTTCTTAATACAGCAGACATCATCGCTGGCTTGTCCATATCTTAAGGAGCATATAACCTGTTTCCAACCATTACTATCTGCATCTTTATGGCTGAGTGCTTTCTACAGAAATGTGGAAGTCATTCAGCTCAAGTCCACAGCAGGCTGGAAATCTAAAGAATTAACACTCTCAGAAGCAGCTCTCCACCAATGACTTTTGAGAGTTGGTGTATAAATACCCCAACTCCCTCTCCCCTTAGGTGAGATAGTTCTGAGGCATATGTTATACCATTTCCAAGAGTTTCCCCACAGGATAAAGCTCCAGCAGCCCAGTGTGGCTAATGTATCCTTTATTGGCTATCTTATAAATGATCGCATTTGAATTTTTACCTCTGATATTGTTTCTGTGTGAACCTAAGACACTAGAATAGATTCCATGAAGTGAAATTGCTAAATTAAAGGAAAATATATTTTAAGATCCTTGATATATATTACTATGCTGCCCTCTTTAAATGCTTTACATTCCACCATTTACATTATTTTCATCATGATCTTGCCAAAAGGTAGCTATATCATTTATTTTTCTTTTTTTTTTTTTCTTTTTTTTCTTTAGGCTTAAAACAAGATTGTGGGTGCTTTTGCTAGTGACACCATGGACACATTCATTATCTAAATCTAAATTATATAATCTGTCTGCATTCCTACTGCTTCACCTAAGAAACAACAACTTACCTGTCATCTTACATAGAATGGAAGTATAAACTGGCATTACTATGACCTTGAGCTTTTCAGATAGAAGCACTATCCAAATATAAGGGACCACTGTTATTAAATCCAGTTTCAAATACCAATAGGCATTCCTAGGAATAAATTAGCCTTTTATTCTCCCTAACAATTCAGTCATTCTGACCATTTTTGTGATCTCATCCCTAAAACTGATTAAGGGCAATTCAGACTTCATGGCTTTTTAAAAGCATTCCTACTGATGTATCATTATCAACTCTGAGAACTTTAAAATGCTTCTGAAAACACAAATGCCAGTCTATGCAACACAGTCTAAATTGTGCTAATTCCCTCATTTATAGACTTGGCCTGCCTTTGTCTTGATATCTCTGCATCAATGACTCTGATTGGCCAGGCCAGCTGTTTGGACCATTATTGCATTATGGCTAATCCACTTTCCTCTTTTTTTTTTTTTTTTGCGGTACGCGGGCCTCTCACTGTTGTGGCCTCTCCATTGCGGAGCACAGGCTCCGGACGCGCAGGCTCAGAGGCCATGGCTCACGGGCCCAGCCGCTCCGCGGCACGTGGGATCTTCCCAGACTGGGGCACGAACCCGTGTCCCCTGCATCGGCAGGCGGACTCCCAACCACTGCGCCACCAGGGAAGCCCCACTTTCCTCTTTTAACTGTCACAGTTTCCAAATCTTGGCTGACTGCCTCTCCACTCAGGGCCAACATCTTTTATCATAAAACTTGCAAACTGATTAAGCTTCAACAATTGACAGCACAAAGAAGTCAAAGAACTTGTAGATTCACCTGCTCCTCCAGCACCCCACCTCACCGCCTTTCTGAACTCTTCTCCAGCAGGGGTCTCTTGTAGCAGCATGTGCTTCGCTTATCTTTGACACTGCCTTATGGCTAAGAAGGATGCACAGCTTGCAGAGTTGACTGGCAATACACACGCATCCTCCCACCCACTTGAGATTTCCAACCTCAGTGTAAGCCCAGGAAAGTCAGAAGGTGAAGTTTCTGTCTCATTTTGAACCCTTTTGACTAATCAACAACACAAATATGGCTAACGACAATATTTTTCTCATAATTATTGAGTACTCATGACTATCCAGAGACTATGTCAAGCACTTTTCAAGTGTCATTCCATTTAGTTCGCACAACCATATGAGGTACATACTGTTATAACCTCCATTTTATAGATGAGTGACCTGAGGCCTTGAGTTATTCAGGAACTCACTTCAAGGCCATATAGCCCAAAGGGCTGGGTTCCAGATTTGCACACAGGCACTCTGAATAAAGAGTCTGTGCTCTTAAATACTATGCTAAATATATAATAGATAAAATTAAAAGGCAACAACAAATTGGGAGACAACATTTTCAATATATTATCAGTCTGACTGTATAGAGATTAAAAATGCGGGCAAGCTGTGGAGCAGCTGGGCCCGTGAGTCATGGCCATTGGGCCTGTGCGTCCGGAGCCTGTGCTCCGCAACAGGAGAGGCCACGGCAGTGAGAGGCCCGCGTACAGCAAAAAAATAAATAAATAAATAAAAATGCGGGCAAGAGGCAATTTATGACAGAATTATAAAAGTTAATAAGCATATAAAAATATCCCCCTAAATGAGTAAAGAGACATATATATATATATAATATATATATATATATATATATATATATAAAGTTTTACCAAGCATATTGGCAAAATTTTTACAAACAGTAATATATAGTGTTGGCCAGGGTGTAAGGAAAATTTTCGCATTCATAAACCATAAGGATGCAAAGTGTTCCTTATTTTTTGAAGAGATTTGGTCTTAGGAATTGCCTATCTTTTGTCCCAGCAACTTTATTACTAAGATTTTATCCCAAGGAAATAATTGTGGATGTATACTAAGATTTACCTGTAAGGATAATCTTTATAACATTGCTTATGATACTGAGCAGGGACCTGTGGGGCTCCTGGGCACAAAGCCTTTCTGTGTCCCCCATTTCTTTGATTACAGGAAACAGCCTTCGTTCAGCTTCCATGACCTTCCCTGAGTTCCAATGGGCAGATTCAAGCAGTTGTTAATTAGGGAAGGGAGGGGATGTGAGACCAGGGAGAAACAGTCAAGAGCAACCTTGGGGCAAGGCCCTGGTTCCCCTTCAACGGATACACACTACAATATCTTTGAGCTATTTTGCAGATAATGAAACCCCTCCAGATGGGAGAAGTTAACAATTAATGATGGTATGCTGCCCACAAGCTTGTAGACCCCAGACCAGTTGGACCTGAAGGTTGATGATGCTGACTCCTACTTACCTTACAACTAACCCATCAAAAGAATGTCCATGAGCTGATCATGCCCCTTTGAACAATCAGTGTAAAACTTCTCACTATCTCCTCCGGGGCAGGGGGCACATAATTTTTTGAGGCAGGAGTCCATTGTGTCCCCCCTTGCCTGGCAAAGTAATAAAGCTATCCTTCTCTACTTCACCCAAAACTCTGTCTCCAAGATTTGATACGGCACCAGTGTACAGAGAAGCTGAGCTTTTGGCATCCACCATTTCTAACGGTGAAAAATGAAAACAACTTAAGTATCAAAAATTAAAGGTGGTTAAAATAAGAAATATCCAAATAACAGAATACTACTCATCATTCAAAAATCTTATGGTGAGGGCTTCCCTGGTGGCGCAGTGGTTGAGAGTCCGCCTGCCAATGCAGGGGACACGGGTTCGTGCCCCGGTCCGGGAAGATCCCACATGCTGTGGAGCGCCTGTGCCCGTGAGCCATGGCTGCTGAGCCTGCGCATCTGGAGCCTGTTGCTCCGCAACGGGAGAGGCCACAACAGTGAGAGGCCCGCGTACCGCCAAAAAAAAAAAGAAAAAAAAAATGATATGGTGAAAGAATATTAATGACATAGAAAATTTTATGATCGGTGTTGTTAAAAGCCTTGCAAAACAGTATGTACAGTGTAAACTTTATTTCATATATATGTATCAAAAGATATATGTGGAAAGATATATACCAATATGTTAACAGTAGTTATAGCTGGATAATAGAACTGTGGATGATTTCTCATTATTTGTGTCTTTCACATTACATAAACATTCTACAATAGCATTTATTATTTTTATACCTAAAAATGCTATATAAACTAATTACAAAACAAGTTTCTTTTGCCCCAATTCTAAAATGGACCAACTGTACATCTCTTACAGGAGAGGAAATATGGTACAGTTAATGTAGAGAGAGAGTGGAGCAAGTTATTTGCGTCCCAGTTATCTATAGGAAGCCATCCAGCTCTTGCTTTGGGGTGGGGCAAACCTCCATCTGTGACAGCTAATTAGTGATGATAGCTGCAATCTGTAACTTTGCTGTTTCATTTAAGTGAGAATTGTCTCTTCTTTGTAGAGTGCCAGCTTGTTTTAGGAACTACACACTTGGAGGTTATCATTTAAAATAATTAAGGTTCTGAATTTAAACTAAAGGTTTATCAAGCAAGTTGCCAAATAAATAAATAAAAGAACAAAAGAAAAAAGGAATCAAGGGAGGAGGGAAGGAAAGAAACATAGGAGATTCATTTTAGTTTAATCCTCAGATCACAAATAACAGTATGGGGATTGATTTTCAAGGATGTTTAGTTTCACTTCATCATACAGATGAGAAACTGAAGTCAGGACAAAGGGGAAAGCCCCTGGTGTTCTGGCAAGGTGTAGACTCAGGTAACAAGGAAGCAAATACTGACGCGGCCACTTAGAAAAGCCGGCTTAACTCTGGGCTAATTTTGCAGTCTTTATTCACTGCCAGGAGGCCTGGAGGATTTCCACCAATAGAATATGGGTGTCCTAATGGCCGAAGCCATCTTTAAATGTTTCATTTTCATCTGTGAAGTCAGTGTCTGAAAAGGCAAAACCCTTAGTAAACTGCTCGCTCTTGAAATTTGCCCTGTGATGAAATTAACAGACATCTAAGTGAATGCAACTCAATGGCAACCTGACTGATATCCTGAAAATGAAAACCTCAAATTGAAGAGAAAAGAAAGAAAGAAAGAAAGAAAGGTAGAAGAAAAAATCAATATGGAAGATGAAATGCAACTTAAAAGAAAACTGAGATTGCAATGTCTTTTTGTCATGTACTGAAGACTAGAATCACGAGAAGAAACCTACCCACAGCACTCTGTGTATATGTCAAGACATCTAGGCAGCCTATTGCTTGTTGGACAGCTCCAACTTGTATAAAGGAATGCAGCGGAAAGAGCTGGGAATTTGTAGTCCAAGGGATCTAGGCTGAAATCCTAGCTTCTCCAATTGACTTGAGCAGGTGACATTCCTTAACTCCAGCTTCCCTTATATGTAAAATGAGGACAATAATTATTACTTTATGAGATAGTTATAAAAATTAAACGACGGGCTTCCCTGGTGGCGCAGTGGTTGAGAGTCCGCCTGCCGATGCAGGGGACACGGGTTCGTGCCCGGGTCCGGGAAGATCCCACATGCCGCGGAGCGGCTGGGCCCGTGAGCCATGGCCACTGAACCTGCGCGTCCGGAGCCTGTGCTCCACAACGGGAGAGGCCACAACAGTGAGAGGCCCATGTACCACACACACACAAAAAAATTAAATGACGTAAGTGAAAGCATATGCTTAACACATCATAGGTACTAAATAAATATCTCCTGCCTTCCTTCTAGTCTCTACCTATTGGTCCTAGTTCCACCTAAGCTTCATTATACCCCCCACTAAGTATCTATTCTCCTCTCCAGTTCAATCATTCTATTTCAAACGTTTTTCACTTCCTCATCCCATGGTACACTATACCACGTTCCCTGTAGATACATTATAAGTTTTCAATGACCATCCTAAATTGTGGCAGCAAACACTCCCCTCAATACTCAAGCATGGTTGCTCTTGAAAAGGAAAGATTAAGATTCATTTTTAATATAATGTTTTAGATCAGGGCAGCCTCAAATCAACAGGTAGGTATGTGTGTGTCCACAGAGTCATACTGACTCACTGAGACAAAAAACAACCTCTAAGATGTTTTAATGCATGATAAATAGTTAATATTTATAGAGTGCTTTTTATGTGTCATTCACTGTTCTTAGTCCTCTATATGAAGTATTAATTTAATTATCAATGTAGTCCAAAGTGGCAGTTACCATTGTTATCCCCGTTTTAGGGGTAAGAAGACTAACACACAGAGAGGCTATTTTTCAACTTAAGTTAAAGAGCTGGAATCTGAGCCTGTGCAGTATGACACCAGAATTTCTGTGTCTAAAACAAGATAATTAAAATGTCGCATGAAGATGCCTCATATCCCCTAAGGAAAGAGAAAGAAGTTCTCGCTCCTGATATGATATCCGTGTAGGCCAACCCATAAACCCACACATTATGAAACAGAAACGCCAAGGTTCACACAGCAGAGTCAAAGAATAGGAAACATATTCCCTAATGATTAAAGCCGGGCATAGGTAGGGGGAGTAGGGAAAAACACTTAGACCAAAGTGGTCGTGTCTTTTCCATCAGAGGCAGCAAGAGTAGAACTTGAACTCTTCAAACCCCAGGTTTCTACAGAGGTGCCCTGAAGTGGTCAGTAAGTGGAGGATCTGTACAGGCAGGGTCTCCAAGGTTCCAAACCCGAATTCAGCCTCAGCAGCCCCACTCTCTCTGGTTTCATCATATACTGGTCTTCTCCATAATATTTCATTTGAAGAAGTAGCTTTCTTGTTTTGAGAAAACTGAAAACCACTCGTAGACTGAGCATCTGTTTAGGATCCAAGGCACCAATAACCTCATAGGATTACCTTGCAACCTGGGTCACGTCCAGTACTTCCTCTGAACATTAACTTCAACCCAGTCTGACAGTGTTATTATAAGGAACAAACATGGCACTTAGGAGAAGCTCTTTTAACTTACTATTAATTATAACAGTATTTGGCACATTAAAAATACTAAAGAGCTGTGCCAATATGAGCGATTTCTTCCATGACCCATCAGCAAGAATACTTATGACTCTTGGCTACTCATGAGAGGCAATAATGTTTAAACAGAATGGAATTTTTAGTCAGAATCAGCTAGAATCAAATCCTAACTGATTACTGGGTCCTATGACTATGGGAAAGTTAATTCAGCTTCCTAAGCCTTTGTCCCACACTCATAAACTGGGGCTTCTGACAACAGGGTGGCTGTGAAGACTTACTTCAGTGATCCAACATGTTTTCACTCTTTGGACAGGGCACAGGGCATTCCATAAAGGGATGCATTGATGGCCTGTTAGTATTCTAAAGGCTCAAGGGGCATACAGACTTCAGACTCACTCCTTTCCAGAGGAGTGTATCCTGAGCACCCACAACTGATCTGCCTTTGCTAACGGGCATACATATTCTGTAATTGCTTCAAAGTGTACTGGTGACAACATGGCCAACTGTTCCCTGTGATGACTCACGCGTTGCTCTGAAACAGAATGGGTGGGTGCTAGGGGAAGCTGTGAAACTCTCAGGTCTGAGTCACTGCAACGCCTCAGGCTTCGAGCGCTGATGTTCACGGTGCCTTGAAACTCCACACCCATGTGTCTGTCCACTGCTCGGCTGAAAGACACCTTGATACTTCTTACCTTAGTGAGACAACCCAACTTAAACCCCCCCACCTGCTACGTCCTCTCCTGCCTACTGAGAGCCCAGCCATCCCCTATCAGGACCAGCTCAAATGCCACATTCTCAGCAAAGCTTTTCCAGATGACCCTAGTCAGCACAAACGACTCTCCTCATTACCTCCACCCACAAAACATTACAAGCCCATCGATTTTTTGTTCATGCACACCTAGCATTTCAGTGTGACCATTTTCACTTGGTCTCAACCAAACTGTTTTAGATCATAATTTGTTGAGAGCAAGAATGTTATTTTATTCATTCTGTATCCCCTCAAACTGTAATGTACACAGTGAGTGTTTAATACACAATAAAGTGAAATGAAAGCATAAAACATGTCCGACTCTTTAATCTAGGCTTTATAATGATATGCTTGCTACCTCATATAATATGTAAAAATTGAGAATGTTGACAATGACTTTTAATCAATTCTCATGGATTTTAAAATTTAGTATTTTATGTGAAAGCTTAACCTTTGGTTAAACTGATAATGTTTAATTTTTAATGAATACTATAAAAAGAAAATAAGAAATGTTTTAATACAGCCATTTTTATTTATTTTCCCCATTAAAAATTAGCTGATATATCTATATGTTTCTAAAATAGTAATTGGTAGAGCTTTTAGCAATCAAGGAGTCCTGGCTTCTTCTGAATTTGAATAGTATATTCCTACTGAAGAATTTGCTGTCATCACTGATTTAAAGTCACTAAACTCAGCCTGTTAACCTCCCCCAACAGCAGTTCCTGCTCTCAATATCCCTGCCTTTGTCAATAACATCATACCTGTCTAGTGGCTCCAAACTTTTGAGTCAAGTGCTATGAAAAATAGAAAGCACTGCTTAGATATAGCCTAGTATATTTTTACCTACAAACATTTAGCAGTTCCTGTCAAAATTTTGTGCAAAGTGTTTTCTTCTCATCTATCTCTTTCTGTCCATTCTCCTGGACACAGCCTTCCCCCTCCCCCCGAGCTATCCCCTCACACCCGGTTTACAGGAGAGGTCTCTTGTCAGCCTCCTTGACTTTCAGCTTGCTTGATCTGATCTATTTTAAGTGTAACTTCAAAGCATTTCTTCCTTAAATAGCACCTTCATAACGTTGCTCCTGTACTTAAAAACCTTTTATAGTTTGTGAGTTCTTACAACTTCACAGCTAAACTCTTCTCTCTGATCCTGCGTAGGCACCTTATTTTCCACTTGCTTCTCCAGTTTGATGAGGTTCTGACCCACTTCACCAATCCACAAGGAAGGTGATTCACTTAGCTCCCATGAGCAAAGTGAACTCTCTGTGCCAAGCACTGTGCAACAGTCTGCATGAATGAGAGACCGCTGACTTTGAGGATGTCACAATCAACCAGGGAAGACAGAACACAATTAGACTATAAATGTAGAGTTATGATGCTTAAGTGGACATAAAGTGCAATGGGAGTATAAAAGAGTAGGCTAGCAAAACGGGTTGCACAGATTAGAAAGACCTTATACCAACGTGGCAGAGTCCTCCATGAACTATAGAAAATACAGAGCTGTTCACTGTCCACCTTCCACACAGTCCTTCACTCATAGTTTGCCTTTGTCCAATCGACTTATCCACCAATGGTTAACTCAAGTCCCAATACTACATGGTGAGTCAGGAGACACTGTGTTCCCCAGACACAGACCCTGAGACAAGGATTCCAGTGAAAGTAGTGTATTAGTGCTATGATCTCAAGGAAACTCTGGAAGAGAGTATATTATATAAGGAGCATATTATCAAGTAAACTGCCCCTATGGGTAACCAGCACTCCATCCCAGAGGGCAAATCCTAGAAAAACAGTATAGAACACACAGCTCAGAGTTATCCCCTGTGGGGAACAAGGGAGTTGAGGTATTGATTCACCAACTTCTGTCACTCACTGGTTGAGGCTTCAGGGGGTATTAATTCTTCAGCTTTTCCAATATGGCAGAGCAACCTCCCCAGTTGAAAATCCTCAGGTGAAGAGATGCCAGTGGAGGTAACTGGGAGTCTGCTCTTGGAATCCTGCTTTGGCAAGGCCAGGAGGATACGATCTGGTACCAAGAGATCCCTCCACACAAATCAGCTATGAGCTTTTAATGATGGTGCTGCCACTGTTTCCTATTATGTATGTTTCTATGAGGAGGTCAATTTTTCTGAGTCTCAGTTCCTTCATCTTTAAAAGTGGGGGAGGTATTATTAGTGATTTTTCAATTTTAAAATAGCAGAACCACTGATCCCCAAAGAAAATCTGGACAAGAATTCTTACTTGTAAAACAAGCAAAAGCAGAATTGTTCAGGTTGAAGTTTTGGCAAGGAGTCTCAGCTGAGAGACATCTTCTTGGATACCTATAGTTTCCAGAGAGCAAGAAGCAAAATACTCAGCATCACTGGATAGTATCTAAGATCTCCCTGGCATCATTGCATTCCCTCCCCCTTTAATGTACTATGATGATTAGTACACAACCTGGATCCCTGCCAGGGAAAGAAAGGCACTGAGCGTTCACTAAACACTCATCATGACTGATATTGTATATATAATCTGTCTAATGATGGCTCAAGCATTTCTATACGTGGGAATAGTGATTAGCAATTAAGTCAGAGTATAGCTTGTGGCGCTGCTGGGGTTCTCGAAACTGTGTTTGAATAACAAAGCAATGATTAATTTTATTTAGACTTCACAACCTATTTGCACTGACTTGGGGGTGGGGAGAGAGAGATTTTGGGGTGACTAGCTTCTTTTTGCCACGACCATTTCTTTCATTAAGTCTTCACAATTACATGAGATAGATAATATTATTGTTGCTATCATTATTATTATCTTATTATTATCATCATTTTTTTTTTTTAGAGATGAGAAAATGAGACTCAGAGTGGGAAAGAGTCTTGCCCAAGGTCCACAGCAAGTTAGTAGCAGAGCCAAGACTCATGCCCAGTCTTTCTGGGTCTGGATCCCATCATGCCACACCACTTACTATTGCATCCTGAGTTATATGTGAATGTTTCATAACACAATTTGTTTAGACAACCAACCTCCAAAGTCTTGGAAATATCAGGCCCACTGACTGTCTAGGCTATAGGAGACAACTGACCACATATTAGGAACTTCATTAATATCCACTGGGCTATTGAACTTCACATATTGAATTTTTGCCTGAAAGGAAGAACGAAGACAAGTGTGAAAATTCATGATTATTATTGATTTCAGTGCAGGAAGTCATATACAAATGCTGTAATTGGGAATTAGATTAAAAAGTGAGTAATTTTCATTCCTTTAACTCATTCATTTATTCAAACATTTTTGGCATATATTTTTCTTATAAGCCATTGTGCCAAACATATAAAGCATATTAAGAATAAAGCAGGGCTTCCCTGGTGGCGCAGTGGTTGAGAGTCCGCCTGCCGATGCAGGGGACACGGGTTCGTGCCCCGGTCCGGGAGGATCCCACATGCCGCGGAGCGGCGGGGCCCGTGAGCCACGGCCGCTGAGCCTGCGCGTCTGGAGCCTGTGCTCCACAACGGGAGAGGCCACAACAATGAGAGGCCCACGTACCGCACAAAAAAAAAAAAAAAAAAAGAATAAAGCAATAATTAAGACATAATTCTGTTCTAGATTATGTATAAGAGGGACTATAAGGCAACATATACATATTCTACTATATACATATGTAAAATATCACTTTATGTAGCTATATGTATATATAATAACTTTATAACAGGAGGAAGAACTAACTTCTTGCTGGGAATGAGAGACAGGTCATGGAGATGGCAATCTTTGTGCTTATTCTTAAAGAATGGTTTAGATTTTGGAAATCTGATCGAGGACATTCTAGAATAAGTGAATGCTGACATAAGGACACTAAACAGGAAAACTAGTGACATGTACATGTTCAGGTACAAGGGAGATGAGTAGGTCTGGACTGTATAGGTCTGAAAGCAAAGGGGAGATTTTGCTAGTTGAAGACATAGTTACAAGATCCTGCAGGTCAAGCTAAGGCTTCTTGCCTTTTACTCCATAAGTAGTTGGTGTGTGTGGTGGGTGGAGGCTAAAGGTTAATGTTTAGGAAAATCATATGGTGGACTTGTGCTTCAGAGATGCATATTTTGGGTAAAACAACAACCCAGCCACAATAAAAATAGACAAAATCTACTGTGTTTACTGTATGCCCAGATACTATGATAAGGGTTTTAACTTGCATTAGTTCATTTAATCTCCATTTCACCCTTAAAAGCCTGTATTATTATTATCCCTCTTTTACAATTGAGAATTCCAAAACTAAGAGAACATACATAATATTCCAATGGCTTCAGGGTTAGGAAATAGAGAAGCTGGGATTTAAACTTAAGTCATTTTGTACCATGATCCCATGTCTCTTATAGGAACTAGAGTTGGGAGATGGAAACTGCTTGGGAAGTTACTATAAAATCCCAGCAGTAACTAATAAAATTTCATATTAGAATAGAGATTTGACTTTTACTCAGCTCCACCTCATCTTCCACCCTGTCCAGTGCTTAAGTCCCTTCAATGACAGCATCTGATCTCTGAAGGAACCACCCTCAGGGACTTCAAAGTTTATGCCTTTTCAATCTTACCATCTCACTGTTGAGTCAAAATTTAGCAGGTAGAGCTAACCTCTCCCCTAAAATTGGGTGCTTTTAGAGACAGCCAGTCATCCCTAGGTTTACATCCCAGTTCTACTACTTCCTAAAGGCAATCTCATCCAACTCTCTGATTCTCTGTTTTCCCACCTGTAAATGGGATGGTACCTTCCTATAAGATGACTAATAAAAATCTAAGTAAAGTGTATGACATGTTGCAGGAAATCAAAAAACTTAAGTATATAATCATTTCTCCTTGGTTCTTCTAATCATTGGTCCTATTTTTGCTCACCAAAGACATCCAGATGTGGACAGCCATTCAAATGTGTAAAGATCATACCACCCTTCTATATTATATGGGTGTGTGTGTCTATAATTTTATATATAAATTTTTATTTAGTTATATATGACACTGTGATTATAAAATATATAAAATTATACATATAGCTGCTTAGTTATATTAAATGTTGTGGTAGGCAAAATAATGGTCCCCCCAAAATCTCTATGCCTTAATCCCTAAAAACTATAAATATGTTAGATTACATAAAAAATCCAATTAAGATTGGAGATGGAATTAAGATTACTAATAAATTGACTTTAAAATATAGGGAGATTATCCTGGATTATCTGGGCAGGCCCAATCTAATCACAAAGATCCTTACAATTAGGCGATGGCAAAAGAATTGCCTTTCAGGGAGATGCTACATGAGAAGAATTGGAACTTCCTTTGTTTGCTTTGAAGATGGAGGGAAGAGCAGCTAAAAGCCAGGGAATGTGGACAGCCTCTAGAATCAGGAAAATACAAGGAAATAGATTCTCCCCTAGAGCATCCAGAAAGGAATGCAGCCATGTTGACAACTTGATTTTAGCCTAATGAGACCTATGTTGGACTTTTGACCTACAGAAATTAAGAGAATATATTTATATTGTTTTAAACCACTAAGTTTATGATGATTTGTTAAAGCAGCGATGAAAAACTAATAAACATACCCTGGCTTCTAATGGATAAATTGTTTTATTTTTTTTTTATATGTAGTTAACTTGACCCAGATTTGAGTGGCTTCACCAGCCATTGAAGAGCCATAGAGAAGAGATTTGACCTTAACAATGACCTGTAAGAGAATGCCTTGATCAAAACACAGTATGTACTCTAGCAGTGGTCGCACATATTCAGAACAGCATGAAATTCTCACTTCCCTCACTGCAGAGTCTTTGAAGGCAACCTATTTTCACCATAGCAGAAAAAAAAAAGTTAGGATAATGTAGATTCTCACTGAGGTATTAGTCAACTACAACCTCCACACTTTTTTCACACAAATTGCTTTTATACCACTTCTCAATTTTGAGAGTAAAATTTTTTTGAATCTCTATATGGAGAAGATAATGTATTTGAGACAATAATGGAATGATGAGAAATACAAAAGCACCTACTCCATGGCTAAACATTTAAATTGAGCCACTTTGGCCGCTTATTATAAACAGGCAATGTTTTGCTGCGAGTCTCTCCCATCTGCCAGCTCAACAGTTCCCTAGTCAAATGCTTGAGTATCATTCCTGATAACTTGTCCCAGAACAGTTTCATCTTATAAGACATTGGAACCTTCTCTAATTTATAAAACACAGTCTCTGCTGCTCAACTATCAGATTCTTATGCTGCCTTGTCTTTGAAGTCCACAGCTCTAGGTGAAGGGTGTTCCTTTCTCTAGTCTCTGTTCAATATACACCAGCTTGGTCTTAGGCCTCCTTCTTTCCCCATCTTCTTTTCCACAGAGAACATTCAAAAAGGTGGCATTATCCAGGAAGCAGTTGGACAGTCTTGGAAAATAACTCAGAACCAGAGGTATAAGCCTAGTGGAAAACTTCATTTGGTGGTTAACTAAATGGACTTTGGAGGTACAAGACCTGCCATCAAAAATCAGCTCTACACTCAGTTAAAAAAATGGGCAGAAGATCTAAGTAGACATTTCTCCAAAGAAGACATACAGATGGCCAAAGAGCACGTGAAAAGATGCTCAACATCGTGCAAATCAAAACTACAATGAGGTATCATCTCACATCAGTCAGAATGGCCATCATCAAAAAGTCTTCAAACAATAAATGCTGGAGAGGGTGTAGAGAAAAGGGAGCCCTCCTACACTGCTGGTAGGAATGTAAATTGGTACAACCACTATGGAGAACAGTATAGAGATTCCTTAAAAAACTAACAATAAAACCAACATGTGATCCAGCAATCCTGTTCCTGGGCATATATCTGCAGAAAACTATAATTTGAAAGGACACATGCACCCCAATGTTCATTGCAGCACTATTTACAACAGCCAAAACATGGAAGCAACCTAAATGTCCATTGACAGAGGAATGGATAAAGAAGATGTGGTACATATATACAATGGAATATTACTCAGCCATAAAAAAGAATGAAATAATGACATTTGCAGCAACACGGATGGACCTAGAGATTATCATACTAAGTAAAGTAAGTCAGACAAAGAAAGACAAATATCATATGATATCACTCATATGTGGAATCTAATTTTAAAAAAGGTACAAATGAATTTATTTACAAAACAGAAACAGACTTACAGATATCAAAAACAAACTTATGGTTACCAAAGGGGAAACATGGTGGGGAGGGATAAATCAGTAGCTTGGGATTAACATACACACACTACTATATATAAGATAGAAAACTAACAAGGACCTATTGTATAGCACAGGGAACTCTACTCAATATTCTGTGATAACCTATATGAGAAAAGAATCTAACAAAGAATGAATATATGTATACGTATAACTAAATCACTCTGCTGAACAACTGAAACTACCACAACATCATGAATCAATTATACTCCAATAAAATTAAAATTGAAAAAAAATCAGCTCTACATACACTTCCCTCAAAACACCGGGGCTCTAGTTTCATTGCTTCCAGCAACAGAGGGTACAGCTTCAAGATGCCACGTAATTCCCTGGACTCAATTTCTTATACATTAAATATTGAGCAAAATTATCACTTTGAAGTTTTATAACTTATAAGCATTGAGGTTTTAATAGTGTTTTTGAGGGGAAAGGGTGAAATATTCTACCAACTGTATTGATTTTACTGATTCTCCTTGAAAGGCATAGTGTTCCAATTTTAATACTCTTTCTTTAGGACAAAGAAAACTACTTAAACGTTTCACTGTCTAATCCAAAGCAAAAATGAAACATCCTGAAGCCTGACTTTTAACTATGATATACCGATTTGTTATTTTAAGACCATCAGACTTAAGAAACTAAATAAAATGTACATCTCTCTGTTCAAAAAAAAAAAAAAAAAAAAAGAGCTCTACATAAGAGTTGCATGCCTGTGGTTAAGTACGTAACCACCCAAAACTCCTCTGTAAAACAGAAACATGTCATAGGGTCCTGGTAGGGACTATATAAGACAGTTCATGTGAAACCCTTAATACCTACTAGAGAAAAACCATTTTTAAATTAAGAAATGGCTTCAGGATAGAGACAAAGTCTAGCATACAATCAGGAAACATCGTCTAAAGATAAAGCCATGAGTATGACTACAAAAACCTATGTTAAGAAAAATTTAAAGTAATACCTCAAACAGGCAAAAGACCCTGTGGGAATATTAAGGCATGTCTCACAGATTCTTACACAATAGGGCTTCTAAGAATCTGAAGTGCATTGTCCCATAACAGTCTCAAAGGAAGCTCAACATAGCCCAGAGTTTTCCCTGAAGAGATCCATGGATGTGGCTTTAGTCTAATGTAATGGATTAGAGATTGGTACATTAAAAAAATACAAAGTTTTATATATACATCTCTCTATATAAAAGAGATAATCAATAAGGACCTACTGTATAGCACAGGCAACTACTCAACACTCTGTAATAACCTATATGGGAAAAGAATCAGAAAAAGAATAGATATATGTATAACTCAATTACTTTGCTGTACACTTGAAACTAACACAACATTGTAAATCAACTATACTCCAATATAAAATAAAAATTTTAAAAAATACAAAGCTTTTTTAAGGAATTGTATCAGCTTAAACTGAAATGGACAAAACAGTACCAAATTAAAGAAGACTTGGACTCTTGAGCTTCTACTAGCAGGAAACAGACTGAAAAAATTATTGAGCTGCAAACACAGACTACATTTTATGGAAAGGCAAAGCCAAGAGCTGTGAAAAATCATTCCCAGACAGTATGACTAAACCTTAACCAAGGAATTGGAAATACATGCTGGGCTATTTTTTTTCAGAATTGCTATGGACCAATGACTTCTGTGCTGCCTATTTCCCCCTTTTTAAATGGAATTATCTACTGTGGTTATTCTGAGTCTGTCCCATCATGTACGCTGGGTATGAGGGGGAGAGGCAGACAGTTTGTCACTTTAGTTTTACAAGTCTTAGATCAAGGAGAAGGATACTCAAGAACCTATTCACAATGAACCACACCGAGGAGCTCATCACACCTAAACATGACGTATATGCTGAGATCCTGGCCCTTGAGAGTGAGCCCAATGCCACAATAGAATGAAACTTTGGGAGCAGGTGGTCTTCCGGACAGAGTGAGTGTATTCTGCATGTAGAAGAGACTTGTATTGTTATCAAATGCAAGTCTGTGTGCCCAACACACAGTGAGGGCAAACTATAGCAAAACATCAGAGTTTGGAGCAGAGGAAGGTCTATTGCAGGGCCATGCAAGGAGACAGGTGGCTCATGCCTTAAAAACCCAGAACTTCCTGAAAGCTTTCACCAATACCCTTTTATAGGAAAGGTGAGGGAGGGGTGTGGTTAGTTGTTGCAAACTTCTTGGTGTCAGATGCTTTGTTCTTAAGGTCAGGTCACGGTCAGGTCACCATGTTCCTGTAAACCTCCATCAAAACAAATGTTATTCTCTCTTCTGAGAAGAAAGGGCAAGGTTCCAAGCCTCAACCTTCACCCTTGGAGGTCGAGGCCCTGGAGGGGGTGGGGCCTTGTGCGGGCCAGTTACCCTGCCTGGGAGTGTTTGTCCAGCACCCAGTCTGGGTCCTCCCACCAGTGCCCAGGCCCAGCTGAAGAGGCAGATCTCAGCTGGCAGTGCCTTCAGGGCCAGGGCCCCAGACCCTGCCCAGCCATCATCACTGAGGGAGCCAGGCGCTCAGGACCCAGACCACCCTCACGCTTTTCATTTAAACTGGAGAGAATCGTTGGTATAGGATCAACAGGAATACATGTTGTAACACACACCAGTCAGGTTAATCACCAGCTCAAACAATTGCCCTTCTTTGAGAATAGCCCCACCACAGAGCTGGACCTGAAGTAATGATGTGCAACAGCCTGGCAACTTAATCCTGACCTCGGGCCACCTTCTAGGGGTAGACGACTGATCTAAGCTGTACCAATTTTTGAAACTTGAATGGAGAGACTGAAGCTGGTTGAAGCTGTTACCTTAACGGCAGTGTCCATATAGTCCAGTCGCTGAGGCCTCCGTGGACTGTGACCCATGGAGACTGCTGCCACCATTAGGTCAAGGCCTGGGCCTAGCCAGTGGCTGGCCGCATGAGGGCTTGGGAGCTCTGCAGGACACAGCCCTCGGCTTGCCGCCAGCCACACCCCCTCACCCAGAGGGCCCTGGGGAGAAGGCAGGGATCCACTCTCACCGTACTCCCCACTACAAGGCTGACTTGGCGAAGAAGGACCTCTAAGTGCTGCACTAAGGGTCACACGCTACTGGCTGTGTGCCTGCTCCACCTTTATTATGGTATCACTGGGATCAGAGAACAGACTGTGGTAGGTTCTATTTTCCCAACGTGGTCACAAAATATTTTTGGTTTCACATGCTCTTTCAGAATCTTGTCTCACCCTTATTGATGGTGGAGCTTATTTCTCAAACCTGCACAAGCCTTGTAACTGTCTTGATGAGTAAAATGTTTCAGAAGAGATCATTTGTGACTTCTGAGGCGAGGACATAAAACATTAGTGCTCTCTCTCTCAGAAATGTATCTTTGAAGCCCCGAGGCACTATGTAAACACGGCTACCCTGCAAACTGTACACTAAAAAAGACTATAAATAGGAAGGACTCCATACAGACACAGAGAGATGCCCAAGGATCCCTAGCTGCTGCATCTATTCCAATCTCCTCCTCTATTCTCAGGAGCCAGACATGAGTGAATAAGCCCTCAGAAGATTCCAGCCCTGCATTCCTAATTGCAACTGCATGAGAGAACATAAGTGAGAACCACCAATTTGAGCCAGTCGACATCCAGACCCACAGGGGATAAAAATAAAATATTTATCATTTTAAGGCAAGAAGTTTGGAGGTAGTTTATTATGCGGCGATGAATAACCAGAGTACAATTATTTTCTAAAGTTGGAGGAAGTGGTGCAGTCACATAATTAGGCAGAACTCACAAGGTAGAGCCTTGCGGAAGCCAAAGGAAGAAATTCAAGAACAAGAAAGTACTAACCGTTATCAAGTGCTGCAGAGGAAATGTAGAATGAGTACTGAAAAAAAGGTTACTGGAAATTAAGTGCATTTGTCTTTTCTTGTCTAGGATGTAAAACTGACTGGCTTTCATAACACAAAAACAGTATCAAATATAGAAAAGAATCAGCATATGTTCCCTCTACCTGGATCCTTCTTGTCCTCATCAAGTCCTTCTTCTTCAAACCTGTCCAATAGTACAGGATGAAAAGGAAAAGAGCACTCTTTACTTATCAGTTATGAGCAGGGCACGGTGTAGGTGCTTTTACTTCTATTAATAATAACAAAAAGTCCATTAAGTGAGTACTAGCCTCATGTTACTGATGAATAAGATTTAGAAAAATTAAATAATTTGAAAATAGACATATACCTAGTAAAGAGTGAATCCATTATTTTAACCTAGTCCTGTGTGAGACCACTAGCCAGAAAGGAGGCAGTTCTTTATGATCAAATCTAGTCCAATGGAGACTAAAATGGGTTTCGGTGATTTAAGTGCTGGTCTTCTCTGAACTCTTCGCTCCTCCATATGGCATCCTCCAGATGGTTGCAAGCTCAAAGGAGTGATCTGTGGCAATCAGTTTTTCTCTCTCCCCACCAATGCCAATTCATTTATGACTTTTCCATAATACCCCCAGACTCCAAGAGAACGGCCTTCTGTAGGCACAAATTAAGCCTGCTCTATGACAGCATGAGGAAGCTAAGCTCAAAATTCTAAAAATGAACTACAGAAAAGTGTGTTTAATACAGGAATCGGGTTCCAGATTGCATCCTGTTTACAAAGGCACATATTGTGCGGATAGTAAAAGCAAGCAAGTTCTACTTTCATAATGGTGGCTGAAAATGAATGCCACCCACCCACACCCCCGCCCTGCCCACACTCACACTCCATCAGCGCAGTTAAATCTTAAATTCACCTTGCTCTGAACTACACAGACTAGCGGAATTTTGTGCATATATTTGTGTGGTTTGTTTATCATCTTCCCCAAACTGCTTTACAATGAAACAAAAGAACTAGCTCACCCACATATGCATTCTGGGTTCTGAGTATGAACTCACAAGATAAATGCACCCTTTCCAAGGGACCATGGGGGGGAAAAAAATCACTCAGATGAAACAGGTGTCATTCATTACTGGAAGCCAGTGTTTCAAACTATGCTCTAGAGAATTCTAGGTTCCATAACACTAATAGATATTCAATAAGATTAGGGTTTTGTGGTCAAATAATTTAGGAAAACACAGCCACTCATTCTGCTCTCTTGGAAAACTACACTACACTTCACATTAGTATTTAATGATGTAGGAAATCTTACAAAGTACAAATCTGCTTAACTGTTTAAACCAGGATTTCCCAAATTTATTTTTTACCACAGGCCCTTATCTTCATATAGCATCTATTATATTTCTTGTAGAACATCATCCTTCAAGCAATACATCAGGGCAAACACCATTCTCATTCTTTTGCATGGAACTGTTGGTTTAGAACAATTGGTAGAACAATGGAAGGATGTTTTGAGTCTTTTCAACATGGCTAAATATCTTATGTTGATCACTGAAGAGGAGGAGAAATGATGGAGGCAAATAAAATGCTATCAATATGCAGAAGAGTTTGCAAAGAAATCATACAGAGTTGGACAAATATTCAGTTACCAAATACAAATTCAGTGTACTTACTTCATGGAAATAGTAGATATGATAAAAAGAGCTTCAGAGTGAACTCTATTTCTACCACTTATTAGCAGAACAAGTGCTTCTTTTTAAAATTAGTTTAAAGAAAATTATTTAATCTCTCTGGGCCTCAATGTCTTCGTATGTAAAATAGGGATAAAAATAGCCACTTTGTAGGAGTGGTTTTGAGAATGAAATCAGGTATAGTGCCTGACACATTATATGCATGAAATAACTAAATATGTTTCCTTTCTGACTAAGTTACTCTAATTCTTCACTTAAGCAATTTTATATTGCTACGGATAAAATAATGGTCTCATATGAACTGGACAAGAACATGTGAATTTAAGTTCCAGGCATTCTAACTCAGGTCTATATGGCTATGTAAATACCTTAAAGAGCACAGAGAAAAAGGAAGATCGGTATGCCTCTCAAAGCTGCTCTGGTCCATGTTCTGATAATTCTAAACAATCATAAAGGAAGTGTCTTAAAGGAAGAACTGTTCTATTTTCCCATCATGTTTTCTTATGCACCTGATACTCAAAATTTCTCTCCTCAATCAATAATGCTAAAAGCATTCCGCTATTTAAAAAATCCTAGAAAGGGAGTTATGTTTCTGTATCTACATTTTCTTACTAAAAGACATCTAAACTTATACAAATCTAAATCAAGTTCTTAACCATGTCTTCTTCCTTTTTTATAGCACCCACGGAATCCAGCATAATCCTGGCCTCATCTCAATTCCTCGATGAATATTTATTGATCATTTTGAGTCATTCACAACTGTAAAGAGATGCTATAGACAGAACTGTGTACCTCCAAAATTCATATGTTGAAACCCTAAACCCCAGTGTGCTGGTATTTGGAGACAGAGTCTTTGGGAGGTGGTTAGGTTTAGAAGAGATCACAAGGGTGGGACCCTCAGGATGAGATTAATGCCCTATGAGAAGAGACACCAAACAGCTTTCTCTCCTTCTGTCCCCACTATGGAAGGTGCACAACTATCTGGTGGAAGCAGAGCCAGGAAGAGAACTCTTACCAGAAACTGACCATGGTCTTGGTCTTCATCTTGACCTTGATCTTGGACTTGCAGCCTCCAGAACAGTGAGAAAATAAGTTTCCGTCGTTTAAGCCACCCAGTCTATGGTATTTTGTTATGGTATCCCAAGTTGACTAAGACAAGAGAGATAAGATTTGGAATGCTGAGAATTAAAATCAATCAGACAATCCCCCTTCCTGGCATTTCTTCCCTTGTACATTCATGCACACTCATGTTTTAAACTGTCTCTTTTCAGCTAGTTGTATCAGGACTGAAGGAATCAATCATAGTCATTTCTTTCCTAGGTGATCTGAAGAAATTTTTATCAAAACATCACTGAAACCTAAGTCCCAGAAGTCTCATATTTCAAACACAAGATTTTGCAACCTAGAATAGGAGAAGTTACAGTGCCATGTATAAAGTTTACTAGATGGTTAATCAAGGAAAATGCAGTGTGACCACTTACAATAATCGATTTATCATTCTGTGATTATGTGTGACCTGAAGGAGTAAACACAAGGATTAAGAAAGGTAATGATAATAGTAATATGTAACTGCAAGAGACCCAGAACATATTTGTTACTTGATGTAGTCGGGAAAAAAAGAAAAGAATAGAAAATTTGGCAAAATAAGATCATGCTCTGATATCATCCAGCTTTGGAAGACATAAGTAAACAGAGTTGTGAAGAATACAGGAAGTGTCTACACCTAGACAGTACTCGGATAGTGCCTTCAACTCAACTCATAAAATAAGCAACTAATATCCATTAGGTAGCCCAGTGGGCATCAAGGAAAGGTATAGAACAAGTATTTCTGACTTGATTTGTTCCAGAACAACCCTGGTTAATTTAAAAGCAAAACTTGGAGAGATACTAAAGAAATTAATGCATTCCACCCACTAAATGGCAACCCATCAACTATCAAAATTGAGGGAAAATTTAACTATTAAATTAAGATGAATAATGCATATCAAGCAGAAAAGGAGATATTAGAGATATATACCAGGATAATAATATTAATGTTTGCAATGTACAATTATAATCTGGCTATAACAAGAGAGAATATAAAAGCAGTTTCTGTTTTACTGTCTCCAGAAGGATAATTTTTAAACCTAAATTATTCCAAGTCCAGGCTCTCCCCTGATAGAACCCCAAGACAACTGATTAAAGTAGGCCTTTGGAGATGAAGCTGTCTCTCTTTCCATTCCTCCTTTGCTGTGGTCTGAATGTCTGTGTCCTCCAAAAATTCATATGTTAAACCTTAGTACACAGTGTGATAGTATTAGGAAGTGGGGTATTTGGGAGGTTATTAGGTCATGAGGGTGGAGCCCTCTTGAATGGGATTAGTGCCCTTTTTAAAGAGGCTTCATTGAGATTCCTAGCCCCTTCTACCATGTGAGGATACAGCAAGAAGTCTGCAACCCAGAAGCAGGCCTTCACTCAACCATACTGGCACCCTGATCTCAGGCTTTTAGCCTCCAGAACCATAAGAAATAAATTTCTATTGTTTGTTAGCCACCTAGTATGTGGTATTTTGTTATAGCAGCCCAAGCAGACTAAGACACTTTTTTGGGAGTTGTCAGCCACCTCTCTTCTCTCTTTATGGCACCAGTTGCCCTCGTCAGGACTTCGGAACTTTGTGTCTCCTCAGGTTATCACTCCTTTCTTTCAGCCCCAGCACTAAACCCATAGCTCTTGTGATTCTGATACTGAGGTAATCATCCCCAAGGCAACCAGTTCTTTTCTCAGTGAGAAAGGAAGAGGTTTCTCAAACATTATTGTGACTCATATCAGACCCCAAGCAAAAATGTTTCATTCTTTTAGATTCTTATCCTGTCCCTGGGGTTTCAAATTAGCTAATGGTCCTTGTCATTTCTCAGTTATTTGTTTCTCTTATGAAGATAGGCATGTTTCCTGAGGAATGAGATCAAAAACAAAACAAGTAAGACTCTAAGAGAGTGATATTCAAAATTATCTTCTTCCAATCTTAATAACCAACTAACATCCCTGAGCTATTCTACTGATGGTAGACTCCGTTCTAGCAAAGAATGTTTCCTCCTACCTGATATGTTATGTAAATGTGGCAGTTTTTTACCTGAAATGTTTGTCTCAGTCCTGAGACTAATCATTGGGCTCTATCCTGACCAATCATTCTACATTCTTCAATGTCCATCAAAACTTTAAGTGGCAGAAGAAACTAATGGCTAACATCGTTCTTTGAAGTAAAAAAAGGTATAGTTTCAAATCCTGTTTCTGTTATTAGTTGTGTGATCTTTGAGCAAGTTATTGAATCTTTCTAAGCCTCAATTCTCTAATTTGTAAAATCAGGGTAATAACAAATTTCTCAAAAGGTTGGCAATAGAAATAATGAAATGATACCTGTAACTTAGCCTGGTACCAAGACAAAGTAAGAACTCAGCATATATTAATGTAAGGATGATGATAATGATCTAAATACAGCACATTTGTCTTACTTTGTTATGTATACATTCCCATAAAGAACTCACAGAATAGATTTCCTTTGATTATCCTAATGCTCAGCAAGTATATTTAATTAGGAGGAGAGTAGGATTGGTACCTAATATAATGTTATATATAATTCCTATCCTGTGATTAAACATTTAAAGAGAGTAATCATAAATAAAACCCACTTTATATAATATTCATAACATAAAGAGTTTTGTGAGCTAAAATCTATAAGAAGCAAATACTGTGATATATAAAATATGGAAGATGCAAACCACTATTGAAGGAAAGTTAAATTAAGTAAGAAAATATAGGAATATATTTCATTTTTAATGTGAAGATGCTTGACTCATCCCATAGGGAAAGAGATAAAATGCTTTTTCATATATTAAGTATTCCAGAAAACTTCATTCCAGGAGGTTAGAAATATGTTTAAGTAAAATAGAATCAGCTGGTATCCTCTCTGAGTACAATATGAGAGACAAATAATAGCTAAATTGAGGACAAATCTTTATCTTTAGTGTTTCTACAGACTGAAAAAATGAGACTGCTCAGAATGTTAGACACATATACTCAAATCAAATACCTTATCACCAATCACTCCATATGGAACAAGAAGCCTTGAAATCAAGCCAAAAAAAAAAAAAAGTGAAACTATTGACAATTAGTGAAACTACTGACAACTGTCCCTGTAGTATCTCAAATTGACCAGTATCCATTTTTAGGTACAACAAAGTTACTGTGGCTGGAATCTCCCTTATGCCTTATTAATTTCTGAGCTCCAAATGTGATATGATGTACTGCCAAAGACACTTAAATTTCCTATGTCTATTGGGAAACAAAAGGAAAAATAAAATTTAAAAGTTACAACCATTTTAAAAGGTGGTCAGAACTGCTATATTTTACAAAAGAATAAAGTAAAATGGGATACTAATTCCATAAGCAAAACTCAATTTTCCATTATGTTCATATCTTTTGGATTTGTCTGGATTAGGTTCATCTAATCTGTAGTTTGAAAATACATAATCCACAGAGGTTGTTGTTCAGAAAATAAGTATATGTTTTTCTAGCAGTTTATGGAAGGAAATAAACCCAGGATTAGCAGGGAGAAAGTTTACTTTTATGGGGGGTAGCAGGGCAGGTTTCCAAGGTTGACTCCTTGTAATTCAGAACAGTAGGAGTGAATGTCATTTTCTGTTCTGAGCATTAATACACACACTGTACAAGCATGATACCCATCATCTCACTGCCACTGTTGGAAGACTGTAGGAGTATTTGAAAAAAATGCATCTCATGAGAGCAAGTGCCATTGTACATAATAATATACTTTGATGTTTGACTGGTCTCTTGGGCAATATTCATTTTTCTCCTTTTCCATTTTATTCATCAGCATTTGTTTTGGTTTGTCTATGTTTCTTATTGCATATAAATAATTCAGTGATTAATACAAGGCAAAGGTAAATTATAGGATTAAAAAGTGATGCTATTTAATTATTTATAGATGTACAGAAAAACGGTATTGTCAAGCAATCTCCCTCAGGAAGTACAATGTGAAATCTGAATGAGGTGGGAATAAATCTAGTCTAAATTTTCGTTTACGTAAAATTTAAGAGAACCAGATGCCTGAAATGTTGCTCTCCATTTTTTTATATTTCCTTTCAACTTCTGTAATACATGATATTTTCTAAACACAATATAAACAATGATGACGACATCAATAACTACCACTTTAAATTAATAAGATCATTTTTTTCACTTCAACACATTCTGGGCCATTTGAAAGGCAGAAATGCCCTATGGAAAAATAAAGGCTTTTCATAATATCAGAATGAAAGTATATTAAAACTTATAAGTCAACATGATATTAAAAAAGAGCATATGGATTTTAGACTCAGACATATCTGGCCAGGTTGGAATCCCAGCACTACCACTTATAATATGACTCTGAGAAAATTAATATTTTTGAGTCTCAATTTTTTATCAGAAAAAAAAATAGATATAAAAGCACTTGTCTCCAGAAATTCCATTTCTAGGTATATACCCCAAAGACTTGAAAGCAGGGACTCAAGCAGATACTTGTACAATAATGTTCATAGCAACATTATTCAAATAAACAAAAGGTGGAAACCAGCCAAATATCTATCAACAGATGAACAGATAAACAAAATGTAGCATACACAGACAGTAGATATTATTCAGCCATAAAAAGAATGACATTCTGATACAAGTTCCAACATGAGTGAAACTTGAAAACATTATACAAAGTGAAATAAGCCAAACACAAAAGGACAAATATTGTACAGTTTCACTTTTATGAGGTACCTAGAATAGGCAAATTCACAGAAAGTAAAATAAGGGCTGAGAGAGGGAGCGAGGGGTGGATGGGGAGTTATTGTTTAATGGGTACAGAGGTTTTGTTTGGGATGATGAAAAAGTTCTGGAAATGGATAATGGTGATGGTTGTACAACACTGCAAAATATATCTAATACCACTGAATTGTACACTCAAAATGGTTTAAATAGTAGATGTCATTTTATATAACACACACACACACACACACACACACACACACATCTCCACAATAAGAAAAGCACTTGCCTCATGGAGTTGTAAAGATTTAATTCAATAAAATATCGAGCACCAATAGGTATCTGACAAATGCAACTCTGACCTCACCTCAACTCATTTTCCCTAACTTTTTAGAGAATGGTACACATATAAAAATAAGCTATTGCTGTGTTGATTCACATTGGCAAAAAGAAGGTGAGAATAACCATACATAAATCCAAATCTTTTGACCAGAGAACTCTTGGACTGTTGATGGGCTTTTCATTAGATTAAAAGCTCTCTCCGAGTCCGCCTGCTGATGCAGGGGACACGGGTTCGTGCCCTGGTCTGGGAAGATCCCACATGCCGCGGAGCGGCTGGGCCCGTGAGCCATGGCCGCTGGGCCTGCGCGTCCGGAGCCTGTGCTCTGCAGCGGTAGAGGCCACAACAGTGAGAGGCCCGCGTACCGCAAAAAAAAAAAAAAAAAAAAAAAAAAAAAAGCTCTCTCCAACTTCTCAATGCTCTATTATAAAATTATGTGAGCACCAGTTACAGTTTTCTTCCTTTTCAGAGATTGTGTTTTTCTTATCCCTTCGGAGCAATACTTGAAATAAATAGGATTCACTTATTCATACAGATCACTAGTTTTGAA
This sequence comes from Globicephala melas, assembly GCF_963455315.2. Lineage (NCBI taxonomy): Eukaryota > Metazoa > Chordata > Mammalia > Artiodactyla > Delphinidae > Globicephala > Globicephala melas. The sequence goes on along the minus strand of NC_083321.1, from coordinate 27,972,332 downwards.
TGAGTGTTATATGTATAAAACACTAAAGGAGACCCCAAGAATTACAATACTAGGTCCCTAACCCCAGGAAATGTAGTAAAGAAAAGACATGGAAATAACAGATTGCCTCCTGGAGCATGAAAGTTCCTTAGGAATGTGTTCTCCAAAGGATTCCCATACACTAATAGGTATTTTTGCTATTTCTATTGTTGAAACTCATTCCCAGTTACCTCTCTTTTCCAGCTTCTTCTGTAGCCCTAACTGCTCCTTGGTATATGTATGTCTATGAGTGTTTATGTGTGTAAGTTATATATGTATGTATGTCTTAATGTGTGTATATATGTGCACACACATAAACACCGAGAGACAAATACATATCAACATGCACATACATATATATTTGTTTATATATATATATATATATATATACATATACATACACACACACACACACACAAGCACACACACACGGAGGGCAGAGAGAATGAGGAGAAAGATTGCTTAGGGGTTACCTCTACTACCCTCTCTGATTAATACTCTCTGCTGTCTTCGTTTCACTTGCGAAGTGAATAATATACTAATTTTCTCAAATTTTTCATATGTTCTTCAGTTCATTTGTACAGAATCCCAAAGTTCAGTGGCCTTTTCCAAACTTCTTTGTCAAGAAGCTTCCACTATATTTGACAACACTACTTAACACATTGTTTTTGAAATCCCCTCACCCTTGGTGTCTATGGCACATGCAGTCTGGTTCCCACTCTTCATCTCAAACAGCTCCTCTGTGCATCACTCCACTTTCTTCTTCTACATCTAAACTGTGGGGTTCCCCAAAACTCAATTCATTGTCCTATTCCTTTGTCCATTTACAGTCCTACCTTTGCAAAGCCAGTTTACCTATAACCTTACAAATTATACCTTCACTTACATGCCTTAAAATGTTTTTTTTTTCCAGAAACCTAGTGAATATTTTCATTTACATGTCTTGTTTTCATCATTAGAAAAACCAACATTTTCAAAATACAATTCATCAGGTTTTCCTGTCTCTTTCCCCAAAATTCATCTCTGTAATTTTTTCACTGACCCAACTATTTGCCCAGGAAATAAGGCTCAATATCATATATTCATCAAAGGACATTGTTTGTCCTTTCAAGATGATAATTTGAATTTGACTGACACCACCCTCACCCAGGTCTTCACCACGTCATCATTGGATTATTTCAATGGCCTTAGGTTACTTCCCTTGACTTCACTCTTTCTTACAAATTGCTGAAAGATCAACCTTTAATAGTATAGTGCCTTGAATGTTATAAACCCTATTTTAAAATAAAATTATTATTGCAAATGAACAACAGAAACCTTTCATGAAAACTCAGATACATCCATTATTCCTTACTGCCTACTAAATCAAATCTAAACTTTTGTATCTGGATTTGAGGTTCTTTGAAATCTGAAACCACTCTTCCTGTTACCGAGCTCAGGTTCAGCTGCTCCTTGCTCAGGAATCCAATACTGAGAGACAAGTGTTGGGCAAAAGAAAAGATTGCTTTATTGAGGAAACTGGCGAACCTGGGGAGAACATGGACTCATGTCCCAAAGAACAAACTCCCAACTTCCCAGGTTTTGCTTAGCTATTATATAGGGAAAAGAAGAAGGGGCTATGTGCTGGGGATGGGGTAATCTTCTATTTTCTCAGTCACATGGTTCTAAGTAGCCCTCAGGTCTTGCTTGTGGTTGGAACATTATCTGAGCCATAAATCTCTGGTCAGCTGTGGGGGCCCCATAGGGTCCTTCTTGGTTTCATTCCTAGTTAACCTACTGTTCCCCAGGGTGTACTTTACATTCCACCACCCAGTTAATCACCTCACTGTCCACTCATTTGTTGACCACACTCACTTGTGCCTATTAATTTCCCCTTCTCTCTCTGCCTAGTGAAATTTTATCATCCCTTTAAACCCTGCCAAAAGCAATCTCTTCTGTGGAACATCCAAACCAATATTCCAACCCAAAGACACATTCCTTTATCTAACTTCTTTGCCTCTATGATGTAATTTAGCTCTTAATGATATACTCTAAAATTATTTGCCCTTAATTCATTAATCTCCATTTTGATGTAGTTTGGAATTCATCTGACTAAAGTTTAAATGTTTGCTTTGCTATATACTAGATGCATGGCTTACAAAAATTTGTACACTTATATGAGCACAGTCTGAGTTTTTTCAGAGGTATATCAATAACCTTTTCACAGTGTTAATAGGAATGGTAGATGAGATAACATAATAGTGTATTAGTTTATTATTGCTGCAACAACAAACTACCTCAAGTTTAGTGCTTAAAACAATACAGATATATTATCTTACAGTTCAGGAGATGAGAGGTTTCAAATGGGTAGGCAGACCTGTGTTTCTTGTGAAGGATTTAGGGTAGAAACCATCTCTTTGCCTTTTCTATCCTCTAGAGGCTGCCCATTTTCCTTAGTTTACGGCCCCGTATCATTCCAACCTCTGCTACCACGGTCACATCTCCTCTCTGACGCTGCTGCATCCCTCTCTCGCTGATAAGGACCCTTGTGATTACATTGAGCCCTCCTGATATTCCAGGATAATCTCCTTAGCTCTAGATGCTTAGCCCAGTGACATCCGCACAGTCTCTTTTACCGTGTAAGGTAATATATTCACAGGTTCTGTGGACTAGGACATATATATCTTCAGTCTACTGAACATAGGGTACACAATAACTGTTGGTCTCCCTTTTCTCATCCCCAATGTTATAAATTATATAACAGTAAAGACCAAGTCTCATCCTCCTTCTATAGCCTTCCCAATGTCTATCATGGTACAAAGCTAATGGCAGATGTTAGATAAAGGGCTGTTAATTTTGATCAGACTCTACACATGTCAGATTAGGTAGGATTGAATCACTCCCTCCTGTCTCTATTACACATTGCACTTTGTAGAACTATCAGATGCAGTCCCTAAAGGCCACCACAGAAAAGAGTAATAATATATCCCAATTCATTCCCAGTAGGGTTCATCAAAGAGGTTTAATTTTGCTCCCAGCCCTACAATAATAATTTTTCTCTCATTTGTTTGCACTACTTCACCTAATTTCTCAGTATTTTCTTTCATAAAAACCATATAATTCACTATCTGCAGTTTCTTATCCAACTAGGTGTTCGATGTAGAATATATAAGATATTTATTTCTTCATATGAAAACAGATACCATATTATTAATACAAACAGATTTTCTATAAATGAACATTGTAGAAAACCCATCTCTAATGACAAATGATTCTTTAAGGGAATAAGTTCTCTGTTTTGTTTTGCTTTTAAGCTTCACTAGGTAGTACACAGTGCTGCAACTCCTCTCCTAAGAAAAAATAGAACTTTGTCTTCATTTCCAGCCAAATAGTGAAACAATGGTACTCTTCTTAGGAGATACATGAACATAAAATTCTGCACTTCAAAGTAGAAACCCTCTGGGTTAGAATTTTAGGGTTTTCTTCCTTTTTTAAAAATATTTATTTATTTATTTATTTTGGCTGTGTTGGGTTTTCATTGCTGCGCGCAGGCTTTCTCTAGTTGCGGACAGCGGGGGTTACTCTTCGTTGAGGTGCGCAGGCTTCTCATCTCGGTGGCTTCTCTTGCTGCAGGGTGCGGGCTGCAGTAGTTGTGCCATGCGGGCTCAAGAGCACAAGCTCAGTAGTTGTGGCGCACGGGCTTAGTTGCTCTGCAGCATGTGGGATCTTCCCGGACCAGGGCTCGAACCCATGTTCCCTGCATTGGCAGGCGGATTCTTAACCACTGTGCCACCAGGGTAGTCCTAAGGGGTTTTCATCTTTAAAAAAAAAATTTTATATACATTTTCTTAAGTAATTTCAAGGCTCCTTTGCTGTGAGTTGAGTTTCAGATGTTATCCTCATTAAAGCAGTCTTCACTGTCACATCAACTTAGCTATCAGAGCTAAAATTCAAACACGAGAAACACCTCTGAGCTTGAATGTCTGTAGATCATGTACACACACATACACAGTACTATGAATCAAAACAGATGCATGTGATCTCACTTATATGTGGTATCTAAAACAGTCAAATACGTAGAAGCAAAAAGTAGAGCCATGGTCATGAGGGGGGTGCATGGAGAGATGTTGGTCAAAAGTTACAAAGTTGAAGTTATATAGAATAAATAAATCCAGAGATCTAATGCACACCATGATGAACAGACTTAATAACACTGTATTAAATACTGGAAATTTGTTAAGGGGGTAGATTGCTCTCATCACCAAAAAAAGAAAAAAAAAGAAAAAGAAAAAGATAACTATGTAAGGAGATGGATATGTTAATTAGATTGATTGTAGTAGTAATCATTTCACTATGTGTATGTGTTAAATCACCATATTGTATATCCTTAATATACAAAATTTTTATTAAAAAGAAAAGAGATACAGGCAGAATGAGTCTTAAATCAATCACCAAAATAATGTCACATGGGTCATTCTAAAACAGTGTCTCAAACCTAATCATTTGACTCTCTGCCACACTCCAGCCCAGAAAGTCTTTAACTGGCAGAAACACTCCCTGATGCCTGAGGAATTATACATTCATAGATTAGCAGAAGATAATGCATCGTATCTTCTTAGACTTCACTGTATTGAGTCATATTTCTAATGTTGTTTTAATGTACTTTTCTGAATTGAATTAATTGTTCGGTTGGCCCAGTACTAAAGCTTTTCATGTTTGTTTTTTTTTAACCAGGATTTTATTTAGTGTCTCTATTTCCTATCATCCAGTGTGATCATCCCCTGAAGAAAGTAGCCACCAAGGCTTCAGTGCTTTCACAGGTAACAAAGGAAAGTTTATTACCACACTTTGCCAATAGACTAAAATGCTGGATTGCATAAAACTCTCCACCCTTTTCTCTACTGGAGAAAGAAGAACTCAGGGCTTGATATAATGCTAAATCTTTCCATGACATCAAAGCCTTCTTTTCTTTCCCTCCATTTGAAGAATATTCTACATTATATTTTAAAAAATACATAATATAAAATTCTAGAAAACTTAAAGGTTGTTACAGAAGCCCAAACCACCTCCATCTGGAGAAAGTCAACATCACATACTATAAAATGAAACAATCCCTTTACAACTTCCTTCCTTCTCATAGAGAAATGCTTTTTCTCTAATTGCCACATCATTTTAATTTTTAAATAAGTCATCATTCTAAATTATTTTTTAAAAAACATAAGCACCTGCTAAGAGAAAGGCCCTTGTAAGTTGTATGAGAAATTCAGATTTGAATATGGACTCTGCCTACAAAGAGCTGTACCTAAAAACAGAGTGGAAGAAGAGAATCCATAAACCTATATTTTAGAGCTCTGTTTCTTTGTTAATTGAATTCCCAACTGGAAGAACTACACATAGTATATATACAAGGTAGCTTCTCGGAAAGACAGAAAGGTTAAGTCAATTTTACCAGCCCTATAAATGATGAAATAATACACTGGGTACCAACCAAGAGTAGACTAAATATATTCCATTATATTTTCCTGCAGAATTTCCATTAAAAGTACAAGAGAAAATGTATCCACAAAGGAATTTGGTAGTAAAGGAAAAATACAGTACCTCTGAGTAAAACACTAGGTTTTAAAATATCTGACCCCCACATCTGTGATCTTATAAACCAGGAAAATGTTGAGGACAGAAGAATTACCACTGAGAGTAAGGAAAAGGGATAGAGCACTCTCACTCGCACAGTGTGGCTGCCCTCCTCTTAGGGGCCAGGAGGTCTTCTACTGCAGTGATCCAGCACCTGCTGGACTCCTACTGCTGACTCATTTATTCAAAGCCATAATCCATTAAATTTACTATAAATGCAGTAGGAGGAAATGTAGGAAAGGAGTTTTTACAGCTCATTTTAAGTAAATGTTTCCAAAGAGAAAAGTGAGATGTTCCATATCCCACCTCTTTCTTCCTCTCTCTACGTCTCTTTCTCTCCCTTTCTCCCTCCTCCCCAGACGCCCTCCCTCATTTTTCCATCTCAGGCACACAGACTACATACTTATATCGTATACCTATTTTTTCCCGAAGCCAAAGAATTTAAAAGTCATATACAGCCACACAAAAGGTCACAAAGGTGATAATAAAGATGCTTCTCTGTAAGTCATGTACTTGTCTGATGCTCCCAAAGCCCTTGTTTTTTTAAGAGGCTCATGAAACATTGATTAAATGGAATGTATATGAGAAAATAAATAGAACCACACATTTAGTGTCTAAGTGGACTTTCGAATCAGGACAGCTCAAGGCTTACATTTCTACCCTAATACTTAATAGCCATGTGCATTTAAGCTACCTATTTCTCTTCTGTAAACCTCAGATTTCTCTTGGGTAAAATGAAGATGATAACTTATAGAATTATTGTGAGTTAAGCTGAGATGGTGGTATCATAGCATCTAGGGTCTAGTACCTAGCATGAAGTAAGTGCTCAATAAATGTTGATTTTTTAAAACAAAATAAATAAGCAAATATAACATGGGAAAGATTTCTAAAATCTGTTTATTCCTTCTGCCTTAGCAAGTAGCGATCTGTGATCTAGCAAGCGCTCAGCATTCTCAAACTAAGCCAGAACTGTTAAGTATCAAAGGATTAGACACTAGATTGAATATCTAGTCAGAACCTACTCCTCCTTCTTCTTTTCCTCATTCCCTCCTTCCTTCTTTCCTTTTTTCCTTTCTTCTTTCATAACAGATCTACACTGAACAACTACTCTATGATTAGACTATGCCATGTGTTTGTGGTAAAGAAATTAAAACACAATCAATGCTTCAGGAAGGTCATAGTCTACTAGCGAAAAGAGAGAAGTAAAATGTCAGTTGTGAAATGGGAAATCAGGGTTATGACAGGTATTTTCTAAGGCAGGGGTCCCCAACCCCCAGGCCACAGGCCGGTACCAGTCCGTGGCCTATTAGGAACCAGGCCGCACAGCAGGAGGTGAGCGGCGCGTGAGCAAGTGAAGCTTCATCTGTATTTACAGCCGCTCCCCATTGCTCGCATTATTCCCTGAGCTCCGCCTCTGTCAGATCAGTGGCGGCATTAGACTCTCATAGGAGCGCGAACCCTACTGTGAACTGCACACACGAGGGGTCTAGGTTGCGCGCTCCTTATGAGAATCTAATGCCTGATGATCTGAAGTGGAGCTGAGGCAGTGATGCTAGTGCTGGGGAGTGGCTGCACATACAGATTATCAGTAGCAGAGAGGTCTGACTGCACAGAGACCATAATAAATCAATTGCTTGCAGACTCATATCAAAACCCTATCAGTGGGCTTCCCTGGGGCGCAGTGGTTGGGAATCCGCCTGCCAATGCAGGGGACACGGGTTCGAGCCCTGGTCGGGGAAGATCCCACATGCCACGGGGCAACTGGGCCCATGAGCCACAACTACTGAACCTGCGCGTCTGGAGCCTGCGCTCCGCAACGAGAGGCTGCGACAGTGAGAGGCCCGCGCACCGCGATGAAGAGTGGGCCCTGCTCGCCGCAACTAGAGAAAGCCCTCGCATAGAAACAAAGACCCAACACAGCCAAAAATAAATAAATAAATAAAAATTTATTTAAAAAAAAAAAAAACAAACCCTATCAGTGTGTGGCAAGTGAAAACAAGCTCAGGGCTCCCACTGATTCTGCATTACGGTTGGTTGTATAATTATTTCATTATATATTACAATGTAATAATAATAGAAATAAAGTGCACAATAAATGTAATGCACTTGAATCATCCTGAAACCCTCCCCCCACCCCAGGTCCATGGAAAAACTGTCTCCCATGAAACTGGTCCCTGGTGCCAGAAAGGTTGGGGACCACTGTTCTAAGGTGTTGCTGAATCAGAGTGGGGGATTTAGGAAAGTCTTGTGAGCAGTGATGGATACAGCAAGCCCAGGCAAAATACATGGACATTCAAAGATTGTGCAAATACAACACATGACACTCTCAGCCTTACATAAGCCTTCTTAAAGCCATGTGTATACGGGGAACTACTTTCCTCATTTGGCCCACTAAGCACAAGAATCCTCAATTCAGATTCTCAAGTTGGTCCTCTTAACTCAAAAAAGTTCTTTAATTCAGAGCTTTATAAAATTCACAGAAGGTTTCCCTAAGAATGACTGAGCTCTAACTATGAAATGGGAATGACCTACATTTTACTCAAGAGCTGAACGAGGCAAACTAATAAAACAAACTATGAAAGATTTAGCGTAATTCTAATAATGTTTCACTTCTCTCCTCTCTAAGGAATTGATAAAAATCCTTAGCAGGCCAATGTTTTAATTTCCCTTCTTGCATTTTCCACGTTTTTCTGTTCCATACCGTTCTTTTGATTTGCCAGACTGAGGTGATGTTGCTTTCTTGAACTGGGGTTGTTCCTACAGATACTTTCCATCTCCATGAATGTGAGAGCATTTGTCTTATTCACTGTTATATCTGCAGAAACTGGAGCTACAGTGTGCTTGGCACACAGTAGTTGCTCAATAAACATTTGATGTGTAAACAAACCAATATCCCTTCCCTCAAAAAAACCAAACCGGATCTTTTCCCCAAAATTGGTTTCTATCTCTGTACAGTCTTCCTACTTTGTGCCTCTTTAATCTAGTTTCAATATGGCTGGAAGAAGTGCTTCTGAATTAGAACCCAAATTAAAAATGGTAGCACCATTGGGCAGAAATATGGATACTTATATTGAATCAGTTAGGATTTTTGGTGTCTAACTTAGGGTCACCCTTGTTGACAGCCCACCACTGAGTGGACTGGACTACACAAGAACAGGAAAGAAAAGAAAGACATGGATTGGTCGGAAGCTGTATGGCATTCATAATGCTGGGGTGTGGAGGGCTGTGTAGGAAGTAAGCAAAGAACGTGTGAAGGGAGAGCCTGGAGTTCAATCCTGTTGGGCCCTGTGAGACATGCCATGGATTTGGGCTCAGCCCTAGGTATAGTAGGGATGCAAAACTGACTCAAAACTAAACCCTCCCCAAGATTTTAAAAAATTGTAAAAAACCATAAATTTTAATACCCAATTTAGGTAAGATTTAGCAAGATAGGCACATTCAGACACTGCTACTCAAAGTATAGTACAGTATCAAAGTTTCTGAAGATTCATTGAACAAAATACATCAAAATTACTTTAACAGTCCATAACCTTTGGTCAAGATATTTCATTCTGAGGTACTTATCTGAGAAAAAGCATAGACATACACAAAGATAGGTTTGTATATACAAGGATATATGTATGTACAATGTGTTCATTATAATGTAGCTAAAAAATAGGAAAACATTCAAAATAACCCAAATATTTATTAACAGTCAGTGATCTAAATTACCATTTATCTCTGTAATAGATTATGATGTGCTGTTATAAATCATGTTGTAGAACTACATATGCATTTTCAATGGGGGCTTAAAATTGCTGCTTTGCAGGGGTGAAGAAAATCTTGCCCTTTGTATGTATAAAGCACAAATATACATACAGTACATAAACAGATATGCAGTACATCTGTGGTATTAAAATTTCATGGGCATGGGGCCAATTAGGGGGGAAAATGTCTTAAAAAGCTCCTTTGTGGGACAATAATGAACAAAAGGTTGAGAAATACTACTGTGGAAGAATATTTATTGACAAATATTCCCAATAAATAATTATACTAACCACAGTAACTATTGTTGCTATTATAACAATAGCTAATCAAATGGGCTCCGTGTTATGTGTTTTACATAAACAATATGGTTTAATTCTCAGAAAGTACTTATGAAATAAGTGTTATTGTGCTCACTTTATAAACGGGGAAATGGAAATTTAGGCAGGCTTTTATTTTTCCCAGATGAGAAAACTGAGAGTCAAAAAGGTGATGAAATGTATCCAATGTAATACAACAGTAAAAGATTCAGACCCAGGTCTATATTTGTATGAATTTATTCTATTCACTCTTAGCCATTATGCAGGTTTCTGAATGGTGTAATTATGTACAAGCACTTACACACAAACACACACACAGATGAATGAATGGAAGCATGCAAATCAAATTATTAACAAAAATCCATAGAAGTTTAAGTGCTTAAATATCCTTGGCTTTTCTTTGTCACCAAGTTTTCTGAGTAGAGCGTGTATTATTATGAATATTGAAGGATAAACTGAAAATGCTATATAATTAAACTTGCCCTCAAGGAACCTTCGGATAATTAGGAGGGAGAAGACATGAAAGCAAGTAGTAATGATGTTAGTGGAATTAATTCCCACTTCAATCACTCACCACCTGTATTCCTTGGGCAAGTTCCCTAAACTTTCTTTGAGTTTCAGCTATGAGGATGAATGTGGAAAGTGTCATGAAAGAAATGGAAAGTAAGCCTCCTTCCCCCTCCAGCCTCACTCCCAGGGCCTAGATGTCTCTGGTACCAAGGCTTCAGAGGCAGTGTCCAAGGTAGGGCACTGTGGACATAAAAGTGACCTCAAATGCCAGGCGGAGGAATCTGGATTAAATCTAATCAATGTGCTCTTCTTTTTTTTCAGTAACACATTTTTATTTTTCCAGGCACCTTGTATTAAGACTGAAATGACATTTTAAAAAGTAATCGGCGAGTTTTTTTCCTCAATGAGTTTTCTGTTTTTTTTAATTGGAGTATAGTTGCTTTACTAATCAATGTGCTCTTGAATTAACCCCTAATGGCCGTGGGCCCCATTTTCTCTTTCCTTTCCTTATCTTTCCTTTCAACCTTCTAATTTGTAGGAGAAGAGGCTATGAGATTTTTAAAGTTAACCACAGGGTTCACATTAATTGAATTTTTCCTTTTTTGCTTGCTGTAAAGATTGCTAGGGATGTGTCCTGTGTTGAAGGATTTATTAGCAGGGAAAATGGCGCATTTTGCAGCCTGCCAGCAGAATTCAAAGCAGCCTAGCACCTGCCTTGTTCGATTAGTAAGCAAGTAAGGGTTTTATCTGAGTGCACAGTCCCCTTCCCCTCTCCTCATCCACCTTGAACAATCATTAGAGCCAGATGGCTTCTGCTCTATGCTCCTGGGAAAGGCTTCCTCCCAAAGTTATCCTTCTCTGGACCTCCACTTGTTGTGGCCCTCCTTGGGCAGATGGTGTCTGGAAGGCATGATTGATAAACATGTTTAAATATAGAAGGCAATCTTTCCTGTGTGCCAAGCAATTACTCAACATCACAGATAGGCCTGCCATGGACCAACAAAATAGCTATAGTTTTTTTTTATTTAACACATGGAAGAAATGGAAAATTATTAAGAAACCATCAAATGTCAGTGTGACAGGAAATTCTGGAAAACATTTACCAGTCAGCATTCGCAAGAAAAGCTACCAAAATATAGGGAGGCTGAAAGTCACCTTGCCTCCTCCACACACTGTATATTCACAGTTTGGAGACATTCATCTCTCTTTAAGGAAAATGGCTCTACTACAGAGCATATTTTACTACCAAACGACATCCCTTCATCAGACCCTGATTGTTTTCTTCTCTGTACCTGACCTGAATGAGTATGATAATCATGAGTGTCATGATGTCTTTGACATTGCAAGTGTCAGGTGCCGTGTTAAGCACTTTACATTTACATACATGGTCTTGTTTAATCCCCATGGCAAACACACCGCTGAGTACTGTTCTCTCCCAGATAGTAGCTGTGGAAATTAAAGCTCTGGAAGGTTAAACTGTTTAAGATAACAGAGCTGATAAGTGCTAGTGGCAGAATTTAAGTCAAGGGCTGTCTGACTCCAAATCCTATGGTTGCTCTTTGGGGTTAGGCTGATCGTCCTTCCATTCACTAGAATCCACTCAACTCATGGCAGGCCTCTCCAAGGACTTGTCATCACTAATAGGAGAGCCCTACCCCAGCACCTTCTCTAACTCTAAGTTGTGGCTGCATAACAAAAAGAATACATATTGGAGAGGGTTTTCCCGGGCGTAGCAATGGCTTCAATTTTCCAAGACTAAATTATAGTTACTGCATATTAGTTATTAAGAGAAAAAGGTAGACTGACCCGTTTAATATAGAAGAAAATAATTTTCTAACAAAAGCAACAACAAAAGTGATCAAAACCAGAGGGAGGAGTTTTGGTGTAGGCTGAGTGAACCATAATCTAAGCCCTATGACAGCCCTCCCCACCAACAGGCAAGTGTTTGTGGTCACGTAATAGAGGTTTTGAAAAGAAGCAAGACATACCTAGAGAGATGAAACAGGGTCAGGCTCAAATCAAAGAAGAAAACTTTTTTATGTCCCATTCTTTCTTTTCTTTTCTTTTTGAGGATCTGTATTTGTGGGGTTGTGCAGGGTACATTTCTCAGAGTTAGTGTAAGGAGACAGGGAAAAATCACAGGGAAGAGGTAGAGGTGAGGGGCCACAAGGGAGCAACAGAAATTTTATGAGATGAAAAAAAATCTGCCATGCAATACTTTTTTTTAAAAGTTAAAGAATGATGTGTGTGTATCTACATATTTATGGTCATAAACACAGAAGGAGATCAAAATACAAATGAAGCCTTACATCTCCATTCAACTTGATAGCCAAAGACATCACAGTAAAAGTGACTGTAGCATCACTGGCTTCTTTTTTAGGCTTCTCTGCATCATCTTCCACCAAGGAACATGAAATTTCACAACGTGATGATCCCCTCATAGTTTAATAGCTACAGAAAAAGATTTGCAAATCATTTCTGGATTTGTAGCCCTATTAACAGTAGTTAATTTTTATTAAACATTTAGTATGCATCTTTCAGTATACTAAATGTTTGACACAGTACCTAACTTAACGTTTACAACAACCTTGTGGGTAGAAATTATGGCTACACCTACTTTACAGACTTGAGCCTAGGTCTGCTCATACTTTTAACAATCATTCTATTGGTAGTTTTCTGATTGTAATATTTCTTTTTACCCATCTGTCAGGGCAACGAGCATTTTTCTCTAATAGATGCTAATAGAGCACACAATGACTCTGAAACAAATATCCATTCCTTTTAAATATAGGACTCTGCACAATCATTTAAGAACAAGAATTTATGCACAATCATTTAAAAACAAGAATTTACAATAAATAATTTAAAATGTAACATAAAATATACTATTTATAAGAGTAACCAAAAATATAAAATGGCTCATTATAACTTAATTTTTAAAATAAGCAGGAACTTAAAAAAACTACAAAACTTCTTTTTCCCCCCAAGGGTCATAAAGTAATAGAGATAAAGAGAGACAATGTTCCTAGAAGAGAATGGCTTCATTTTGAAAAGATAACGCTCTTTCCAAATTAATGAAGAGGTTTCATGCAATTGTAATCAAAAGTCCAATAAGATTATTTGGAAAGCAGAAGAGGCTAAAAGAAAGATCCAGGAGTTCATCTGGTAAAATAAACCAATTAGGGCTTCCCTGGTGGCGCAGTGGTTGAGAGTCCGCCTGCCGATGCAGGGGACACGGGTTCGTGCCGCGGTCCGGGAGGATCCCACATGCGGAGCGGCTGGGCCGCTGAGCCTGCGTGTCCGGAGCCTGTGCTCCACAATGGGAGAGGCCACAACAGTGAGAGGCCCGCATAACGCAAAAAAAATAATAAAAATAATTTAAAAATAAACCAACTAAAACAAATATTAAAATTTTGCCCAGAGGAATTGGGCAGAGAAATGTGCAAAATATAAAGCTTCAACATACTCCCTTGCTAGCTGTTTAACCTTAACCATTTACTTAAACTCTCTGCCTCTGGTTTTCTTACCTGTAAGTGGGTGATACAATAGTGCCCACTATTATTAAGTGCTATTTGCAGTAATAAAGGTCAGTATGTCCTCAATGAGCAGATTCTATTTGGCAGATTATGTGAAATAATGCTTGTAAACCACTTAGCCCATAAGCACTCAGTAAAGGTTAGCTGTTACTGTTGTCATAATTGTTATATTATGGTAGTTGGCTAATAACACACACCAAATCTATTCATTCATTTGACTAAGGAACATGTTAATTGAATATGTACTGCATACCAGGCCAATCTAATCCTCAATGTTGGGGAAATGATGGAGAAGCAAAGAGGCAAGGCCCCTGTTCCCACAGAGCTTACAGTCTGGTGTGGGAGACAATTAACAACTATACAAGCAAATGGACAGGTAATTTTGGATATGACTAAGACCTGGGGAGAAAATACAATCAGGTCACAGGCCTAGTAGTGATAGAGGAGCAGTCCTTAAGGCAGAGTGATCAGCAAAGACTCTGAAAGAGATGAGGAAAAAGCCATATGGAGATCTGGGAAGGAGCTTTGCAAGCAAGGGAATCAAATGTCAAAACTGTGAGGTAAGAACCAACTTGGGGTGTAAAGGAAGAGTAAAAAGGACAGTATAGATGTAGCGTAGTGATTCAGGGCAGAGTGACGGAGATGACTGTGTTTAGTGAGACAGGCGGAGACCAGGACATGTAGGGCCCTTTGGGCCAGGACAAGAAGTTCAGCAGGGAACAAATCAAAGCACACCCCTACCTCATGGCCATATACCAAGAAAAGTTCCAGAGAGGTCAAAGGGTTGCATAGAAAACAAGAAACACACTACGAGAAAACATAGGGAATTATCTGCTTCGGGAATGGCGAAAACCTTTTAAAGCATAAAATTAAAGGCAGAAAGCATAAAGGAATAGGTAGATATATGTGAACACATGGCACCTTAAAATTCCCATGCATTTAAAAAACACAATAAAGAACGACAAATTAGCTTTAATGATAAAGTTAAAAAGCCTATGACAAGCTCTGAAAAATATAGACAATTCATTTAACAAAGTGTTAAAATCTTTAATAATCCATAAGAGTGAAAAAAATATAAAAATACATGAATTCAAATTTTAAAATATGGGAATAAAAATATACAAATATATGTATAGGTAATTCACAAAGAGTGAAATACCGATGGCCAATAAACACATAAAAAGCATTACTAATAATCAAAGAAATGCAAAACTGAAAAGCAGAACATAAATTTCTATCAATTTATATTAAATTCATAAGTTAAGTACAAATTATCAATTCAGTGTTGATGAAAGTCAATTATGCTACTCAGTGGGACATGCAGCCCCACTGAGGGCTTTAGAAAGTGTAAATGAGAGTATAAATTGAAATATAAAATGTAAATGTAAATTAGCAGAACCTTCTGGAGCTTAAGAGCCTAAAAATGTACACATCTTTAACCCATTAACTCCACTCCTGAAAATCTAGATTTCAGGACAATCTAAAATACTAAAGAAATATTTATTCACAAAAACACTGATTCTATGATATTTATTGGACAAATCAAACCACAAAACTGAATATGTTAAATGAACACAACTATGTGAAAATGAAAGAAAAAAAGAGATAAAAGCCTGGAAGGAAATATACAGATTGGTGGGATTCATGCTGGTATTTTTCTGCCCCTTTATACTGTTCTAATACTTTCAACATTTTCAAATATGAGCATGTATTTCACTTTAACATATAATAAAGAAGAAAAATAACTATTTAATATAAACAGTATTCTATATCCTACAGTCTTCACTGTAAAATTTTGCTAGTCTTCCCTTCTTCATTATCACCCTCTGTTAATAATGTTTTGTCTCTCCTCTTCTCTACCAGACAACCTCTATCAAGAAAGTAGAAATCATAAGGCACAGACCTATTTTATCCCCATACCAGAGACATCTGCATATACTATACCTGGATATACTCATTTATAATTCAAAGAAAGAATTTTATAAGGTTAACAGACTAAAACAACTATAGTGGTATATTTGGGAAATAGATAGGTAGGTAGATAGTAGACAGATATGACAGGTAGATATGATAGTCACATAGACATAACATTACTTCCACTCCGACCCTGAGGGTGTAGCTGTATAATTAAAGTAAATATACAGTTGAACAAGTATGGTATATAACATCCTGAAAGCCAAATGGTAGGTTGGTTGTTGCATGTCTAAGGTATCATTGTTTGAGTCACTGGTTTACCTTAACATGAAATTCTCTGCTCAGCTTATTTTGAGCAATCTAAGAATATTCACACAATTTGTTTTGCTTGGGGCAAAGCTAAGAATATGCACTTCCTGAAGTCTGCAATCCTCCCCTCCAGTGCATACTTCTCAAACTCACCTCAGTTCACCAGACAGATCCATTCACTCTGCAAAGCACATAGAAATGTTAATGGTTACTGAAGGCAAATGAATGACCTAAAAGAATTCCCAGATTTTAAGGAGGGCTGGGAATTCCAGGGGGAGCTGAGCTCCATCTTTTCGGGGCACACACTAAGGAAGACGGAGATATTTTTCAACAAAGCCCAATCTGCCTGAACCTATTAATTTCCCTGTTGACCAAACAGATCAAGCACAATTCAGGATTATTTCAACAAACCATCTTGGCAGGTAAAAATTTTCTGCAGACTGCAGCTCTTTCTGGCTATTGCAAAATGAATTGTACGAACAATGCTGAGGTAATACTGATATGAATCAAACAATAAAGCAACATTGTGTTTGTGTACCCAGCAGCCCAGCTGTCGCTGGAGACTGAGACAGTTTGAAGAGCCTAAACAGGCTATTCAAAAACATTCTTCATATATTCCTTTAGCAGACGCAGGTTTTCTGGTACTATTTTTAGCAGCAAAATCTTTTTTGTACCCTACCCTAAAGAGATTCACACATGAAAACCCAATTCATAAAACATAAATAGAAGCATTTCTGGCTGACACGTGGCAGGGGACAAGCCATTCCAAATATCCCTTCTGAGTCCTCTCAGGAACTTTCCTGTAACCCTAGGATGCATGCAAGATAGATTCTCCCACTTTTGAAGAGCTAGGAAAACCAACTCCAAAAAATGGACAGATAATGTCTACGTTTACCTTGCAATGTTACATGAAATCCATGGGGCACAGAAGGATTGTGTAAGCAAAAGTGTTCTCCCACCCCTATTTCCTTAACCACTCACCCTTCCCCCTCCTTAATACTCCCTCACCCTTTTCCCCAAAGGATGCACCCCTGCCAGAGAAGCTTTAGCTAATCAGAGCTCCCCTCACCACCCCCAGCCCCTATGGTCATCCTTGCATCCTCTCTCAGCATCCTGCCCTCCCACTGCAACAAATAATTGTAGAGCCATTACAGTGAATATTGTGGTCTTGCCACCCAGCCTCTAGTCCCAGTTTTCTCCTGATAGCATTTCCTTTCCTTCAGTGTTCGCAGTCTTGATGGTCTATTAATCAAGGTGCCTTGCCCCAGCTAAACAAGGTGGAAGGCTTCTATCCCAAGATGGAGACATTTGGTCTTGGTCTCTCTCTCCAGAGATTCTAAATCTTGAGCAGAAGACCTCAAAGAGATAAAGACAGAACTTATTCATCCTGACAATGGCATCTTGACAGGACCACCCACTAGTTCCTGTAATTTAGAATCCTGGTCCAGTGCTGGGGTTTCTGTGCTTCTACACCTAGTATCCTAGTTTTGTCCTTTCATTTAGTGACTTACCCAAGGGCCTTCCAATAAATTCCTTTTTTTTCTTAAATTAGAATCTGTTGCTTATATCCGAAGAATCCTAAATGATACAAGCTTTTATAAAGCAGTTTCAGATTCATTTCTTTAACTTGGCCGCAGAAAAATCCTTTGAAGTTGGGTAGAGAATACTATCAATCACATTTTACAGAAAAAGAAATGAAGGCTTGGATTATTTAATTCCATCATCTGAAGTATAATGTTCAGTACACGATAGAGCATCACGATTTAAACCCAGTTCTTCTGACCCCAACACACACTCTTTCCTCTGCCATGCTCTTGCTTGAGGTAGTACCAAAATTCTGGATCTAACCCTCCCAGGGAAATGTGCTTTTTTATGTCTAATTCCTTCAGAGCCTCCTGAAATTACTACTAACTCAAAAAGCCAGGTCCCATGGAATAAAAGGCTGATAGAGAATCCATGTGTTTTCCTTCTGAGGGGTATTTATTTTCAACAGGAAGTCAAACAAGCATATACTCCCTTAACCACAAAAGGATTAAGACAAATTATATATATATATATATATATATGGAATTCTACATTTCCTATTTTCAAGGATGTTGACCCAAATAATGTTTGTCAGGTATTCTGTAGAGAGCATCCAAGCTCAGCCATTATCTGACTTCAGTCTGGTGGTTAAATTCATATGTAACTCAAAACTGCTACAAGGAGAAAAAAATTAAATACGTTGGAAAATTAATAATAAGCTACTTGGATCATAACAGAAAGGAGAAAAAAAAAAGATAATTAAATTTCCAAGCTCCAGAAGGGAATTAAATGACCCAGACAATAAAATTCTCCTTTGTGACTGAGATCAACAAGGGACAAATTATTATTGTCCCACCATGCTTGCCAGAGCTGCTTGTAAAATACAGTGAATTGATTACAGAAATAATTCCAGGATCCCTGCCTATCCCAACACACACACACACACACACACACACACACACACACACACACACACAGTAGATTTCCAGGACGATGGATAGTTTGTGAAAAGAAAACAAGAGGATTTTTATTTTTAAAGGCCTAATTCTAGTTTCAACAATCTGTCTAGAATTACTACCCTTTTTCCAATGAAAAGAGAAACTTCCCTCCCCACCTTTCACCTACACTTCCAGGCTTCAGGCTGTCCCACTGACCACAGGAGAGAAGAGGAGATCAAATAACACAGTACTCAGAGTCAGAAGATCAAACTTGAGACCACATTCCACCATTAACCCCAATATGACTTTGGGCAAACTCTTGTTCCTGAGCACTTGTTTGAGTTCATTTAAAATAGACAAAAATTATACTACATATCCTTCCAGCTCAGGAAGATTTTCAGATGACCAGTGATGCAGATAAGAGATAAAGGTGTACAGGGAATTTTGGTATCATCTGATAGAGACTGGCTAGCCACTCAGACAGATCTGTAAGGCACTTTGCTCAGCCTTACTCAAAAATCTGGACTAAAAAATCTGGCCTGTTAGTATACTAACAGAGGATCTATCTCTCAGCGGTAGCCTCATGTCAACTACTGTGTAATTCCAGAATGCCCTGTTACTATTTTACATTAATATAATGTAAAAAATAAAATGTAAATTATACAAAAATATAACTTACTCTCAAAACATTTCTCTAGGGGCTTCCCTGGTGGCGCAGTGGTTGAGAATCTGCCTGCTAATGCAGGGGACACGGGTTCGAGCCCTGGTCTGGGAAGATCCCACATGCCACGGAGCAACTAGGCCCGTGAGCCACAACTACTGAGCCTGCGCGTCTGGAGCCTGTGCTCCGCAACAAGAGAGGCTGCGATAGTGAGAGGCCCGTGCACCGCAATGAAGAGTGGCCCCCGCTTGCCACAACTAGAGAAAGCCCTTGCACAGAAACAAAGACCCAACACAGCAAAAATAAATAAATTAATAAACTCCTTCCCCCAACATCTAAAAAAAAAAAAAAAAATTTCTCTATGCTTGGTGAGTGCATATATATTGACTTAATATGGGTCTGTATTCAAATGAAGTCATTAAACATTAATACATAATTTGTAACAGCTCTGCATTCCCTTACTCTTTCAGTAATAATTCTAATATGTTCCACAAGTATCCTTACCCAAAGATCTCTAAGGATCTCCAAGCGTGCTCATGTGTCCAAGAGCCACTGCTTGTCTGCTGCTTCCTGCCTGAAGAGAACACAGCCCTTAAGATTAAACTTGATACCTACTGAAATTAGCATTTATATTTGCTGGCCCCCAACATTCCTGTGTGTTAGTTTTAATTAGCATCATTGTCACTGACTGTCTGCTGATGAAGCTGGGCTTCCATCCCCCAACGTGGTGGTGTTGCTTATATTCTTACATGGCTTTTAGGAGAGAGCGCCACAGATTCCTCAGGCAAAGATGGTTCCATGATGTGTGGTGGAGGAATAATGCTATTAGCTTTCAGCTCAGTAGTCCTAAAGAAAAGCTGCCTTGGGCTTCCCTGGTGGCGCAGTGGTTTAGAGTCCGCCTGACGATGCAGGGGACATGGGTTCGTGCCCCGGTCCGCGAAGATCCCACGTGCTGCGGAGCGGCTGGGGCCGTGAGCCCGTGAGCCATGGCCGCTGAGCCTGCGCGTCCGGAGCCTGTGCTCCGCAATGGGAGAGGCTACAACAGTGAGAGGCCCGCGTACCACAAAAAAAAAAAAAAAAAAAAAGAGGAGCCAGGCCTAATCTCTTTTCTCTCTAGAAGCTCTTCTCTCATGTAAATTAATAGATGCAAATAAATTCAAGCAAGGGTGATGCTGCCCACTTCACCCTGCAGCATCCAAGCTGCAAGAGTTAATAAGTTAATAGGTATTGGAGAAAACTGTTAAAGCAATCCTCTCCACCTACAAAATTTGAGCCCTAGACCTAGCCGATATGCCCTAATACACACGCACGTGCACACACACACATACACACATTCATACAAACTGACACAACTGTATCTATAGAAAGCACTGTTCAAAAGACCATAGTACCAATGAAAATGTACCAAATGGAAATCTAGACTGAAAAATGGGATGAAAAATATACAGATACATCAAATGAGCAAGTGGGCCACATAATGAGCTGTCTGATGGAGCTTTGAAATTTAATGAGCAACTTGAAAAATCATTTAATATCTGGTTGGGAAGGAACTTAAAGATCATTTAGTCCAACCCCTTCATTTTTCTAGCTAGGAAAATGGAGATCCAGACTGATGAAGAGACTTGCCCAAGGTCACACTGCTCCTCTGAGACAAGTTTTGGAGTAAAGTTTTTCCATAATACCCTATCACCTATGATTCCTTCATATGTACTGTTTTCTTGAAAGCTTATTTTTCTTTTACTAATAGGCAAAAGGGAAGGAATCATTTTCATCAAATCAATCAAATCTTATGAATCACAATTTAATTTTTTGACTTAGAATTCACAAGGAAAAAACTCATACAGAAGATTCATTCCCTCCTGCAGCATTAACCTGTTACCTGAAGGCTTCACAAACAATAATGGCAATAATAATAATTATTATGTATTAAATATTTCCCATTCTTCGAGCACAATGCCAGATATTTTATAGTTTGTGCCTTTTTTTTCCCTTATCAATCTGCATAGTAAACTCACACTGGAAATGAATTTAAGAACTTATGTAACTTGTCCAAGGTCACGTGAGTACTAAGTGTCAGACTAGGATTCAGGCCTGAGCAGACTGACGGTACTCTGGAGGGAGAAGCAGACTGAAGCCAGTTGTTTAGGGTATTAAACTGTTAAATAACTTTTTTTTTAATATCCTTTGGTCCACTCTGACACCTGTTCTGCTTTATTCACCCATCTCTGGTCTCCATATTTCCTGTCTACCCTTTCCTTTCACCAATCTATATTGTTCACTGCTACCATATTCACCTTCCTGAAGACTAATTTCTCGGTGTCTCACTCTCAATCCACAACCTTCTGTGGCTCTATTTAATAGAGTCTATTTAATGCCTTGGTATATAAGACCTCCATAATCTGTCCCAATCTACCTTTCTAACATAAGATTCCACTTCTTCTCTATCAAACCCTTGCTCTTGTCAAACAAGGTAACTTCCTATCCTCAATATACACCTTGCCATTTATCCTTCACTCTTCAACACTTACTGAGTGCCTACTACATGCCTGACATTGTGTTAAGCGTTGAAAATACAAACATGAAAGAGACTCCCCACTTCCTTAAGGAAGTTTAGACTATTATAGACAGACAGACATGCAAACAAGTGCCTAACTAAAGCTCGTCAAAGTACAGTGGGAACCAAGACGAGCTCTGAGTTTTCAGTTTAGAGTTGTGGGGTCTTTTGTTCATTTGCTTTTTTGCCTGACATGCCTCCTACGACCCATACTTCCATCTTCATGTAACTATGACCCATAGAATCAAGTCCAAATGCCACTTCCTTCACGAAGTCTTGCTCATAATCATGGGGATATGTTTGTTCCCCTTTTTGGTGAGTGCCCCCTCCCAAAAACGTACGGAAAATTCCTAATACATAAACCAAAAATATATTTTTTACTTTTTGTTTTAAAATCTTGAATGTCTACGCTCAGGAAGGCAAGAGAAGCAGAAAATAAATTTGCCAAAATTCTGAGGGTGATTACAAGAGCCCTAGTAATTTCAGGCTATGATTCTTTCTAGCTAACTTTACTGACTTTCCTTTCCTTATATACACTTATCTAGGATTAGGGTCTTTTATTGGCTCACAAACAGAGTGGGAAGGGAGCAAAGATGGTAGAAGATTTCCTAGTATGAATAGCTAAAAGAGAGAAAAGTACTAAAAAGGATATGTGTGTATTGTGACAGCAAAGCTACCTGAAGTGAAATAAACTGGATTGTAGCAATGAAAGGTACAGGAAAATGAAGGCACAGGAGGGTAAACTGCCCTGAAATATAGCCAGGGATGTACTGAAAAAATGCAAAACCAAGCAGTTCCCAACACCAGTCACTAGGCATCCCAGCTCTTCAGTCCTTTAGGACTACGTCTAGGGGACAAGATGATTAGGAGGCTGTCTAGCCAGCCAGACAGACTACAGTTATCGGAATAGAAGATGTTACGGAAAAACCTGAACGAACTTTTTGGCCAACCCAGTACATTCCAAACTTAGGCTTCTTGAGCTCAGGGGCCTTCTCGAATTCATTTCATGTTCCACAATGTCTAACACACTCCTGGGCACACAGAAGGTCCTCAGAAATATTTGCTGAACACATGTTAAATAAAAGAACAAACAGGCACTTAACGTGGTTGTCAATAGCAAATCTAACTCACTGTCATCAATAGTTTTCTAGAGCTTTTCTTTGACTGCAGTATTGGTAGTGCTTCTGAGTTCGTCATCATCCCAGTCAATGCTGCAGTAAATCTCTGGACATGCCAAGTTTACAGCACACCCAAGAAAATTGCTCATACCTTTCCTTTATACGGAAAAGGAAGTAAAAGGTATTAATGATGAGGTTTGAAGCAACAAGCCAAGGGATGGAATGTTCCAAAAGTATTCCTGGACTTGTACAACTTACAAGGTTTAGCAGCCACTATAGACTGGGTTCAGTGCTCAGAACACTGACAAGCAATTACTTCCCAAGGGCTCTGAGTGCTAAGGCGGCCGCAACAAAACCACTGCGGGCAGCTTTCTGATCTCCTACTCACTCTATATTTATTGGCCCCCACGACTCTCTATCCTAAGCCATTGGCCCCCACGGCTTTCTATCCTAAGCCATGAAAACATTTTGTAAAAGAGAATATGATCTGGGGAATTAACTGGACTCTTCCCTGTGCTCAAATAGTAAATCATGAGACTAGATGGCCTACAGCCTACCGAATTTCCAGCCCTGGTCAGAGGCTGTGATGCAAAGAACAGTAGATTCTGTACATAAAATAACCACCAGACAAAGTAATAGATTTTTAGGACCGGAAAGAGCCCTACAATCATCTAAGGACCGCAGTTTTCAAGCTGTTTTCATCATGGAGTCCTTGTTTCAAATAAAATTGTGCAGACGTCTAGTATAACTGAGTAAGTAAAAGTTATTGCTAGGGAAAGGGTAGGGAAGGCAGTTGAGGCAGAATCTCTAGAGCTTCAGAAAATAGTATTGGAACACAGTCGTTCTAATCCACCCCTGATTTTATATATACAAAGCGTCTATGAGAAGAGAAATGGCTTTACCTCCACTTTATAGATGAGGATACTGAAGCACAGTTTAAAATCTTTTGTCAAGATTATTCAGCTAGTGCATCAGAGCCCCTTTAGAAAACAGCTGGCACGGCCAAATCTGGATAAGTTAAAGAGGAGTTAATAAAGGGCCGATTTACAAAGGTGTAGGCAGGGTTTCCAAATAAACAAGGGATAGCTCAGTAACCTGGAACTGGTAATTTAGGCCTGAGAAGGGAAGGGGAGAGAACAGTTATATGAACCTGTAAGGAGAGACTCATGTAGCAAAGGCCACCTTAAGAGATGTAATCTGTAGCTGAAAGACACAGCCAGCCCTAGGCAACCCTATGGGAGAAAACGAGAGGAATACATATATCATCCTCATTCTCTTCCTTTTTCCAGATCTCCTGCTAGGGCTTCCATTGGCTGAACTAACTAGAAATCAGACAACAGAGGCTCTATCAGTGTATTCCATTTAGATTAGCCTCCGGGAGCAAAGAGTAGGATGGAGAAGAGCAGACAGTGGATCTGAAGGGACAAACTGAAGTTGTCTGCCATAGTTAGCAGGTGCCAGAGACAGAATTATCCAGATACCTAGTGGCAAAATCTATGTTCTTGACCACAGTGGTGTTTCACATTTCTGGATTTTTTTTTTAATCCATAAACTCTTCAGTGACAAAGCTAGTATTGACTATGATTTCTTCTCTATTACACCACAAACATATGTCTTGTCTCCTATCATTCTATAAATTTATTGAGAACGGTCCCTCCAAATATTCAGCAATATTTCCAACTTCTCAGACAACTTTAATCATGTTCTCTTCATATAAATATAGGGTACTATAGTCATCCTAATGTACTTTATAACATTAAAATGACTTCGTGTTTTAATACTTAACTACTACATTTCAGTTCATATACCTATTGTATGTCAGTTCATCTTCACCATATGAAATGTTTAACATTGTAAAGAATGTTTGGCAAATACATGGGAGCCCACTTGCTCAGCCTAATGGTTATTTTTCTTGCTAAGAACAGACACCAACTTTGGATCCTTCTCAGCATAGTCAACAACTTCCAAATGGTCAGTTAGCACATGAGAGGAAGCCCATATTTATCTACATATTGAAGAAGAAAAAGAGAGAAAAAGTCTGTGAGAACCTAAGAGCATACGCCTGAATGCCCCAACACACTGAATGTCATTTGTAAAAAACCCTGATCTGAAGTAGTCACTTTTACAACAGGCAAGAAAAAAATAAATATGTGTTGAAACAAAATACCTCTTTGCTCCAGGGAACAAATCTTAGTTAAATCTGAGAATATTCAACATGGGGTAGATAGTTTTAAATTGTTACAAAATGAATATAATTTCACAATGAAAAACATTTCTAAATATCTGTTGGATGGGCAGTTGAACATTCTCTTTGGGTCATACAGGGATATATTCTGCAGACAACCTGTGGGAGGAATGTTTATTCAAGAAGCTATTCTCCCTTCTAGCAAAGAAGAAGAAAGATGTACACAGAGATGAAAGGAAGAGGAGGTGGGAGGGAAGGGACAGAGTATGAACTTTGCTCGGGAAACAAACTGATGCGAAGGTTCTATGAAACACAGAACAGAAATCCTCTCTCTCTTATACCTCACTTTATTAGATCAGGGTGTTTACAAATCCTCCAGTGCCTCTCCATGAAACTTGCTGAGTGAAATACAAACTCTTTACCGGGAACAACAAGATCCCACCTGGTCAACTCACTGGCTCTTTCTCCCATTTAATTCCTTGCCTCTCTCTCCCTTGTCTACCACACTCTAATCCCCCTGGTCTGTGTGCACTTCCTTGAATATTCCCAGCTCTTTTCTACCTCAGGACCCCTGCACGTCCCTCTCTGTCTGGAATGCTGCCACCCATCCTACTTCATGACTAGTTCCCACACATTCTTTAGAAATAAGCTTACATAAAGATTTTCTCTGAAGACTTTATTTAAAGTAGGTCCCGTCTGTTATTCCCTAGCTCTGTTCCTTATGTTTGTTACCTTGGTTTTTCTGAACTTTACAGTTGTATCTACTTTATTTATACCCCAATTTGTCTGCTCTTTGCTTGGCCACTGCACTGGGATATGAGTTCTGTAAGAGCAAAAACTATCTCGATTTTGCTCACAGCTATATCCCCAGAGCCTACTACAGTGACAACCACACAATGAGTATTCTATAAATATTTGAGGAATAAATGAATGGCAACTCTTGAGAAAGCTTTTATTTTGTTTCTAGCCTATAAATCTCTTCAATTTTACCTCCAGGTCCTGCAAGTCAAAAGCACATGAAATTCTGTAGAGGTCTGATTTGCAGGTAATAATCACTGAAGCTAATTTGAACACCTGCTTGTTGTGTTTAGACATGCGTGTGTATAATTTGAAACCTCACAAAATCCCAATGGATTATTATCAGCCCCATATTACAGATGAATAAAATGAGGATTTGATGGATTTAGCTATTCAAATGGAGAAAAGTCTTAAAATGGCAAGTTCTGGAAATGTCATGATAGGTGATTTTCAAATAACTTTTTCAACATTCCAAGAAACCAAGGTGACCCAGATATGCTCTCTGGGGATTGTTGCTGAGAAACAGCCATGATAGCATAGAAAGAAAGTGGGCAGAGTCAAGGACACTAGAATTAGACCCCTTCTCTTCTATTCACTACTTGTATGACAGTAATCTCTTCTCTCTCTTACCTGACCTCAGATTCTTCATTTGTCCAAGGAGGAGTTGGGACTAGATGTGCAACTTAGTGATATAATGTAACTTAGAGACCTGCCACCATGGTTAAGAAATGGCCCCATAAAACAAATATGTTCTGGTCAACACTTGTTATTGCTTATCTTTTTGACGGTAGCCATTCTGACCGGTGTGAGGTAGTATCTCATTGTGGTTTTGATTTGCATTTGCCTCATGACTCGTGGTACTGGGCATCTTTTCTTGTGTCTGTTTGGCCATCTGTATATCTTCTTTGGAAAAATGCCTATTCAGGTCCTCTGCCCATATTTTAATCAGGTTGTTTGGGTTTTTTTGATATTAAGATGAATAGGTTCTTTATATATTTTGAATATTAACCCTTTATCTGACATATCCCTTTGGCAAATATCTTCTCCCATTCAGTAAGCTGCCTTTTCATTTTGTTGAGGGTTTCCTTTGCTGTGCAAAACTTTTAAGTTTGATTAGGTTCCATTTATTCATTTTTGCTTCTGTTTCCCTTGCCTGAGGAGACAGATCCAAAAAATATTGGTAAAACCAACGTCAAAGAGCATACTGCTTATATTTTCTTCTACAAGTTTTATGGTTTCAAGCCTTACATTTAGATTTTGTAATAACTTTGTATGGAGTAGAATCTATAAAAATATCAACTTGTTATGTTGTATACCTGAAACTGATACAATATTGTGAGTCCACTATTCTTTAATAAAAACAGAAAAAATTTTAAAAATATGTTCCAGCATATTGATTGCCAGGAGCCGTGCTTTCTGAAAACTGTTCCTTGATAGGTAATAAGAGATCACAATATTGCGTTTTGAGTGTAGGGAATTTAAAATTAATGCTGACAGGCAAGAGGAGTTACTAGCTGGGATTAAAATGGTGGTAGTAGAGTTGAGAATGGAAAGATTCAGGAATATGTTTGAGTCAACAGAGAACTGAGTGAAAAGAACTGAATTTAAATTCAGTTTAAATAAACAAGAGAGATGTTTGTTTTGTATCTCAAACCTTAATTAGAAAAAATGTAATATAACATCATCAAAAATAAAGTTAACATACTGAAAAAATTAATGCCAGCATGTTTCCACGTTCAACAGAAAGCTGTGGATATTTGGGGAAGGATATGGGAACGAGAGATTTCTCACCCATAAAATGAAGTAGTTGAAGCAGATACTCCTTTAGACCTTCTCAGGACCTCAGTAATTCTCTGATTCTGAATTTCATAAGCGCTTACTGAGAATTTCACATGGACTTCATCCCATCATGGGCAGAACAAGTCATACAAAATAAGAAAACGTCATCCCTGCCCTCAAAGGGATTCTAATCTAACACTATAGATCAAATTGATAAAAACAAAATAGGTAATTCCAATTTCAATTCATCCCTATTTTCTTGTACCAATCAAAACATACTTATTAGAAGCCTGATTTTTTGCCATAAAATGGCAATTTTTTGGATTTTTAAGACATTATATGTAGTAATATCTTGGGGTAAAAAAATAAAAGTACATGATTGTTTTTATTATGTTGACCAGATAACATGAACTTAAAACATTTTAATAGGAACTGGTTTAGAATGTAATTGGAAAGTTACTTTTGCAAGAAATAGAAGTCTCTGATGATGGACATAATGACAACAATGGAAAAGAAAAGAAATGACAGGTGTAGGAGAGTGAGAAAATGGATACAAACGTTATTAGGATTAAAATGTCAAACATTACCTAAACCCAAAGGACCGTCACAATAGTGATGCTGACTGGGGATAAGTATTAAATATGAGGGAAAACTGAAAGATAAATTTCCTCCAAATATATAATATACATAGTAAGATGGACAGCAGCATCAATAATTGCTAGGAGGCAGATTATCCTCAGAAATTTCCCTTTTCATGAACTAGTGTTTATAAAATCTGAAAACTCTGCTGGAATTATCCCTTCATAAATACGTTTCTCTCTGTTAACAGGCTGCTAGCAAAATCAAGATTTTGAAAAATAGTTGAATTAATGAAGACAAAGATAAATATTAACATTTAAAATATTCCCAGGGGCTTCCCTGGTGGCGCAGTGGTTGAGAGTCCGCCTGCCGATGCAGGGGACACGGGTTCGTGCCCCGGTCCGGGAGGATCCCACATGCCGCGGAGCGGCTGGGCCCGTGAGCCATGGCTGCTGGGCCTGTGCTCCGCAGCGGGAGAGGCCACAGCAGTGAGAGGCCCGCGTACCGCAAAAGAAAAAAAAAAAAAAAAGATAAAATATTCCCAGGATCTTAATGTAAATATAATGCATATTTAAATCAGACTCTTAAAAGATCAAATAGATGAACTGGGTTAATTAGAATCTAACTTCTAAAATGAGGGAAGAAAAACCTAATCCATTATCATCATATGACATGAATTCTCATATCATGAGTAAAAAGTAATCTTCTTTTGAGAAGAATTTCCCAGGTATTTTAATTTTTATAAAAAACATTTTACCCACATGGAAAAAATATAAGATGTCAACAAAGTAGAGGTAACTTAAAACTGTATGTGTAAAGGAAAGAAACAAATGCATGAAAAATTATTCATGCATTCATTCATTCAAAAAATATTTCTTGAGCATTTCTATGTGTCGGTACTGTGTTCAGTGATGATATAAAATACAAAATATATACCTCATGGATTTCAAGATCCCAAGGAACTTACACTGAGGACTAGGGGTATGGCAAGTAAATGTACAAATAAACATTAAAAGGCAATCGAACTGTATCCCATAATAATAATACGGACAGTCAAGTTTATAGGAGATCTGAGTTAGTGATCAGTTTAGGTGATTGGAGATGGCCACCAAATTAAGCAGCAAATGGGGTCAATATTGAAGGATAGGTGACTGATTTCAGAGGTTTGGGGAAGGATAGAAGTAATAAAGTTGTTAACATGAGAAACTGACACAAGAGACAGAGAAGGTATATAAGAGTCAGGAGTTGGAAAGCTTTGATTGCTACGGTAAATATTTTATGCTTCAATTTATGGGCAATGGTGCACCAATGTCATTGTTTCCAGCATATACATGGCATAAAATCATAGATTCATAAATCTTTTGGAGGTTGGTAGGGAGCAGGGGATGGGATGGGAAGTGTTGAAAAGAATAACACAGGATGCCATTTCCTCCTTCCTTGTCTATGGCAGAATTCCATAATTAACCACTGGACTCTGTCCCATTTATTCTGCATGACTCCAAAATACTATCTCAACACAATATTCCAAGAAGCCATTGCCAATCTCACCAAGTTAAATGTGAAGTTTGAATCTTCATCCAGTATTTTGTTGTTTTTATTTACTCTCCCACATCTCATATTCAACCATTTGACCTGAACAATTTATCAAACCAGACTCTATGCTAGGTGCTAGTGAAGAAGAAAATAGACCCAAACTAAAATCAATACTGAGTTTAGGAAAGTTAGAAGGAAAGAGTAATTTATATTCACTGAGATAGCGTCAGCTTTGGGAGTAAATAATCTTTATGCTCTTCTATATAATGTTGTCGTTTGGAGTACATAGTATCTGAATTATGGTGATAGTGGTGGGCCTAGAAAGAGAAGCAGAGATGAGATTAATCACAGACCTGTCTCCAAAGTACTAACTGGATTTCTGTTATTCACTTTCATGTGCCGTATGATCCAGGCATCTTAAAATTTTCCCTGAACATGCCATGCTTCCTCATGCCTTTATATGGATTATTCCCCTCATCTGAACATCTCCTCTGCTTTCTTCACTCTTTGGTGAACTGCCTGCCCATCAAACCTAAACCAATATCATATCTTCCAGGAAGCTTTATTCAGCAGTCACTCCTTGCTGCTTCCACGATATTTGAAACCTCTATTTTAGCACTTATCAACTATGTTTATTCACTTGTCTTCTTGTTCTTCAGGTCTAAAGTGATCTTTATCTTCATACTGCTATACTCAACAGAGTGCCCGCCACCTAGGTGTTCAAAAGTATGATTTGATTGAATAAATAAATGCTTAAGTTGAACAGAGTATATGATATAGGGTTTTCACCACATTTGTTTTCTCACGTTTCCTAATGCTCATATTATAAGCTTAAACATAAAGAGGTTAAAGACATCACTTGGTGGGGCTTCTAAAATATTGTGGTGGCTACAAGGAACCCAGATCAAAATGTCAGATTTCTTGCGACTGATACACAAAACAAGTAATACTGAGAATTGATGTATGAGTTTCTGTACTTGAAAAAAACTATGTTTAGCTTGGAAGATTAGTGTCCCCCTTGAAACACAAGTCTCAAGCAATCTTTTTAAAAAAATTTTATTTATTTTACTTATTTATTTTTGGCTGCGTTGGGTCTTTGTTGCTGCACGTGGGCTTTCACTAGTTGCAGCTAGCGGGAGCTATTCTTCATTGGGGTGTGCAGGCTTCTCATTGCGGTGGCTTCTCTTGTTGCGGAACATGGGCTCTAGGTGCACGGGCTTCAGTAGTTGTGGCACATGGGCTCAATAGTTGTGGCACGCAGGCTCTAGAGCACAGGCTCAGTAGTTGTGGTGCATGGGCTTAATTGCTCCACTGCATGTGGGATCTTCCTGGACCAGGGCTCGAACCCATATCCCCTGTGCTGGCAGGTGGATTCTTAACCACTGTGCCACCAGGGAAGCCCTCAAACACATCTTTTTAAAGAACCTATTTGTCTAGATGTTTACTGGTTTGTGAATTGTTTGCACTTTCTGTATCTTTTTGGCCATATCATCCCAGGGTCGTTCAACATTATGATGAGCAGAGATAAACAGTTCTAGAATATTGCCTCTGAACTCATGAGACATCACTGTACTGGGCCTGTACTCGTGAAGGCTGGTGACAGTAAGAGAAAACTGCAAGCCACAGTGAAGGTTAAATA
This sequence comes from Globicephala melas, assembly GCF_963455315.2. NCBI lineage: Eukaryota > Metazoa > Chordata > Mammalia > Artiodactyla > Delphinidae > Globicephala > Globicephala melas. The sequence goes on along the minus strand of NC_083321.1, from coordinate 27,941,063 downwards.
GAAAGTCTCAAGTTCCACTTCAAATAATTTCAACATCCTTCAGCTTGGCAGTCATTCCTGATGGCCTTGACACACTTAATGAGAACCTACCATGACGCAGTATGTTGTTGAATTTTATTATTCACAATTATGTGAGAGGGTTACAGCATCATCTCTATTTTAAAGGTGAGGGAATTCCCTGGGAGTCCAGTGGTTAGGACTCTGTGCTTCCACTGCAGGGGGCAAGGATTCGATCCCTGGTGGGGGAACTAAGAACCCACATGCCATGCGGCCTGGTCAAAAATATATAAATAAATAAATAAAATAAAGATGACCAAATTGATATTCAATAAGCTAAGGCTATTGCTGCTCAAGATTTTCAATCAGAAAATCGTGGAACCTAGACTTGAACCCAACATCATAAGAAACTACCAGCTAGAAATCACGACTATTTTCTAGGGAATTATTATTGCTAGATAGCATTACTGTTAGATTCAAAGGTCTGTTTCTTTGCTGATTGGGCTCCCATGTACCCAATCAACAAACAATGAAAACTGTAATAATCCTAGAAAAAATTAGGACAAAGCCTCTTTCCTAATGCCCAATAAGAAAACTACAGAGTACTAAAAAATGTGAGAAAGGACACAAGCAAATTCATGTTCAAATAAGATTTTTGGTTTTCAAAAAGGAAAAATTTAAGATTGATATTTAGTGTTAGAGAAGTTATAAAAGGAAATATACTCTTACATTTTTAGTGTGAATAAATGGTTCCAACATTTTTAGAGGATGATTTGACAGTACTCATCAAACTTTGAATGGGTAGACTCTTTGACTAACCCATTCCAGTCTTCAGAATCTTTCCTACAGAAATGTTTGCACATCTGTATGTCTTCTTTGGTGAAATGTCTGTTCACTGCAGCACTATTTACAGTAGCCAGGACATGGAAGCAACCTAAATGTCCATCGACAGATGAATGGATAAAGAAGATGTGGTACATACATACAGTGGAATATTACTCAGCCATAAAAAGAAATGAAACTGAGTTATTTGTAATGAGGTAGATGGACCTAGAGTCTGTCATACAGAGCGAAGTCAGAAAAAGAAAATCAAATACTGTATGCTAATGCATATATATGGAATCTGGAAAAAAAAAAAAGGTACTGATGAACCTAGTGGCAGGGAAGGAATAAAGATGCAGACACAGAGAATGGAGTTGAGGACACAGGGTGGGGGAGGGGAAAGGTGGGGCGAAGTGAGAGTAGCATCAACATATATATACACTACCGAATGTAAAATAGATAGCTAGTGGGAAGCAGCAGCATAGCACAGGGAGATAAGCTCCATGCTCTGCAACGACCTAAAGGGGTGGGATAGGGAGGGTGGGAGAGAGGCTCAAGAGGGAGGGGATATGGGGATATATGTATGCATATGGCTGATTCACTTTGTTGTACAACAGAAACTAACACAGCATTGTGAAGCAATTATACTCCAATAAAGATGTATAAAAAAAATTGTTTGCACACATTCCCAAAGGCTTACATGCAAGAATGTTTGCTGGAGCACTATATATAATAATGAGAAACTAGAAATAACCAAAACACCCATCAGTAGAAGCCTTGTGAAAGACATCATGGTGCCTTCATGTTATGGAATATTACGGAGCTGTTTGAAATACGAGGTGGATATGTGTCAGTAACATAGAATGAAGAAAATACTATTAGTGAGAGAAAAAGCTGTAGAACAAATGCTTAATATGGCATAACACACATGCACCCAAATACACACACTCACTCACACACTCACATGCCTGCATGCACAAACTAAAAGAACACACATCAAAATGTTTAATGGTAGATGTCTCTGGGAAACTGAATTGGCATTAAATTGGAATAGATGAGGAAAAAAACCTTATACTTTTAATATATAGTTTTTGGTTTTGTATTTTTAACCAATTTTGTAATTAAAAGTTTTAGAAGCATAAAAGCAACTCCTCCTTATCTTTGCTTCACAGTTGACACCACACATTGCCATCTGTCATCTGACTTCAACCTTCCAACCACCCTGCAGTGAAGGTATTAGCCCTCTCTATGGATGAATATAAACCCAGAAAGAATGGTGATTTGCCCAGGGTCACAGGTTTCTGTTAGAAATCTCCAGTAGTCTGCCTGAAGCTGTGGTTCTGAACCTACTTCTATAAACCTACAAGGCAACCCAGCCCTCTCAGAGGTGGCCTGTGTCGTCAAAATGGTAGGATCTTAATTAGTAACAGCTGCTGCAGGATCCCAACCAGCAAGACAGCCTGCAAAAGCCAGTCCGCACAAGCCAACTGAGGGAAAATCATGCCTTTCTAGTCAAGTACCCAACCCATAGCAAGAGCACTGTCAGTTACGCCTACTTTCGGTTCTAAAGACGATGAAATAGATGTTCCATCAACCTTGCCCCCCGCCCAAAAAAAGTTCTCAAAGAAAATCATATCCTTTTAAATTTAATAACTCCAAAAAAATGATTAAGCTGATGTTCTATGGGCAACTAAGACAGTCTTCCCTCCCTCCCTCCCTCCCTCCCTCCCTCCTTCCTTCCTTTCACGGGGAGCCTTAAAATGGCACCAATGCTCTGGGCAGAATTAGTTTTTACAGAGGATAAGGTTCTACTTTTGCTGCCTCTGTTTCTGTCTGTGCAGTTGAGTGAGTGAATCCATGCCTCAAAATATCAAATTCCAGCCCCGTCACATACTGGATGTATGACTTGATAAGACTCATCCTTTACTTTTCCTCAGTTTCCTCATCTGTTAAATGAGAAGAACAACAGCCCACGTCAGGGGGTGTTGTGAGGAGTAGGTGAGAGAGGCCACAACGCTCTTACAGCACAGGGACACATCACATGCCAACTCAACAAGTGTGTTAATAGCTCTTAATATTATTAATGAAAGTATTATACTGCTAACATAGAGTAGCTACCATTGTCATTATTGTATTCTAATGTGCCCAAATGCTTTTAGACATTTGGAGATAGTCTGCCTATTTATTAAAATTTTCCCTGACTTCATTGTAATGTGGGTCTCTTTAATTCAACAGATATCTCCCCTATACTTAAGTATACTTAAGTATTCTTAAGAATCAGGTCCTGACTTTCAGCAAGGAGATTCTGGATTAGGGAAACTAAACACTCTATTTTTTTTAACTTCAAGACTCTAAAATGATGCATAATATTTATAAAATCTTTGGCATATGCGTTATTGGACTCCAAAACCTGCCTTTGGAATTGCTAAGTTCCTTCCAAAGGAAGGCACCTCAAACTCAGTATGTCCAAAAGAGATTCACCATCTTCCTTCTCCAACATTACCTTTCCCCCAGTTTCCTCTTCTAGCCAATGGCATAAATGTGTTCCTAATAATCCAGACTTGAACCTGAAACTATAATTGATGCTTCCCCCATCAGTCCCAAGAAGTCACATGCAAAATCTTGTAAATTCTGTTACTGGATATTTCTCTCATCTACCCTATCACCTCTCCATTCCTATCCCACTACTTTACTTCAGAAATTCAATGCTTTTTGTCTGAACTATTGCCATAGCTTTTTTCCCATTCTCCCCAACTCTACATTCCTTGTGCACTGCATTTTATTTCACTGTCCAGTTGCTCTTTTGGAAGCATGAAAGTTATAATGCCCCTCTCCTGTTCAAAACCAGCCTCCTACTCCCCCTTGCCAACTGTCTTACAAATTCAGGTCCTAAACTTACATTCTAGTTTATACCCTTTCCTAGAACTATTCTTCAGACAAAGAATATAATGTCCCACCAACTTAGGAATGGTTCTGTACCTCTGAATCTTTGTTATAATTCCCTCAGCCTGGAACTATCCTTCCATGTCCATTCTCCAAAACCTACCAAACACTCATGGTCTAGCCTAGTGCCACCCTGACCCCCAAAGCCAGCGGTAAACTCTCCTTATTCTAACCTCCCAGAAAACTTGCCTGAATTTTTTCAACAAATATTGCTTTCATCGTATTATAACTATTTAAATATGTTTTTCTCCTATATGAGAACACAAGATCCTACAAGGCGCACCCATGAATGTTTCATTTGGGTATCCCCATGCTATCTAAAACAGTGGGGACTCAACAAATAGAGAACTTCAATTTTTGAACGGCTTAAACTGGGAATACTAGCTACAGTATGACCTCTCCCAATATTACCTTCTTTGTTTTACAGATTCAGGGACATTAGCATCACTTTTGGATGAATCACTTCTGTGTTTCTCAATCATTCTTAACCTAAACCCTCTTTTGATACATGCGAATCTGATATGTCACATGCAATATGACATTCCTTTACTCAACACTCACCCTAGTATTCCAACACCTATCAATATCTAAGAACAGAACATGTGGTTAAGCTTTGCTTTCTATAGCTTGTATTATGTATGACACAATAACTTAGTTTTCTCTCTCAATTATGAAAATATTGTTTTCAGTACTTTCTGAATGTCCTTTATGTTGAAAAATCGCTATTACAGTCAGTTTTCGTATACAAATATTGAACATTAATGATGATTCTTGCCTTGGCCTTGGATGGTCATAGGCCTATACATTCTCACCTAGCGTACTTGCAGATACGTGCTCTCACCCCATTGATTTGGCCTGGTATACATTTCTGACTTTTATTTCCCTTTCATAACAGTGCAACAACTGCAGAATTTAATCACACTGATGACTAGAGACCCTTTGTGGATTTTATGAATTAGTGATAAAGTGGAACAAATCTGTAAAATAAAGGAAAATGCCTCATCAAATTTATTCATTTATTTTGACAAGAGCAATTTTGTTTTAATTACTTATGATAGCATCTCAGTCAACGTGCTGTAGCATGTTTTCCCAAATTAATTAGGCCCCCTTTTCCCACCAAGGCCTTCTGCTTAGACAAGAAAAAGAAAAGGGAGGGAAAACCCACAAATTTAGTCATTTTTAGGACTTCAGGAGAATATATGAAAATTTTTCAAAAGACAGTCTCTGTTCCTTTTGAATATATATTCTATAAGCTCATTTGGAGAGAAAATTAGGTATTGTTTTTATAAGATAAATTTGGATATGAATTGAATTTGGAGCTGAATTTGCTTTTCTATTTGAAAAGTGTTTTGAAATGTGCTCTAAGAGGAAACAGTTTCAACTAAAACGTCTTTACTAATTCACAGAATTTCAGGACTAAAAGCAATTGAAAAATTGTCTAATCTGATATATTAATAGATGCAGTATTTTGTGTTTTACACCCATGTATCTCCTTATGGAAGAAATGAATCCCACCACAGTTGAAATGAAGACTTTTGGTTCTGTTAAGAACATCTAATTTTCTTGGCTGGCTCCATATTAATACATTGGAGGAAGTGTAACATATCAGTTAAGAGAAAGGACGCTGAAGGCCAACTAACTGGGATCATATCCCATTTTCACCATCTCCCACCCATATGACCTCGAACAAGTTCTGAACATCTGCCTATGATGTTTTTAAAATGCAGATAATAATAATATATTCCTCATTATATTGTTCTGAGAATAAAATGACATAAGGCGCATAGAGTGCTTTACACAGTGTCTGGCATATGACAAGCATTAATATACGTAAACTACTTTTAGGAAGTTGATAACCACACACTGTTGCCTTAAGGAGCAGCTTGATCCAAGCACAGAACTTAGAATATAATTTCTACTAACGTGGATCCACTCACTGAGTCGGAGCAAATTAATGAAGTCTCTCAGTACCCTTATTTCTCACCCCTCAAAATGGAGTTTAGTGGCTAACCAAGAATAAAAATCTACACTAGATGAATTTAGGTCCATCATAAGTATCCAGGACTCTATCTTACAGCACTTAATTGCAATATCCATTATGTTTATTTTGTGCATAGAATAAAATACATCTTCCTAGCTGGGGAATCATAGCATTCTTTTAACTCATTAAAGCCGTTCTCTGACCTTGGAAAAAGATGTTTACATGACTGAGTTTTGTGTTTTAACACAGTGTCACTGATTCAAATCCACTGCAAATTTTTTTTTAAGTAGCACCTTAGCAAACTCAATTAAGATTCATGGCTAAAGTTCCACACTCTAATGTTACTTTTCCATCATACTCTTGGAGCAAACAGAAGACAACCATATTATGGGTTGACCACAGACACCAATTACATACACATGATAAACTGCCTGGCATCAAGTTGTTTTGTGAAAACACCTTCCTGTTTACATAAAGTATTATATAATGATACTTAACACTCTCTTTTATTTCTCTTTAAGGCAAAAAAACTCCCATTTTGTTCACAAGTGGTAATGGCTTCTGGATAACTGAAAGCTGATTCTGCAAGTGGATAATCCCTTTGTCTTAACTCTCATTTTCAGTGCTGCCTAAGACACATATTCAAGGAAATTATGTATCTGTTTCTGACAAACTAAAAAAGAAAGGAATTGGTTTTACATTTTAAAAGTAAGATTTAAAAACCTGAGCAAACTCAAATAACCAACACTTTATTTCAGTCACTGATTTAGCACTTATTCTGACTGAATTGATGCTTTTGATTTTTTCTTCTCCCCCTTCCCCACCATAAATAATTTTGATCGACATATTCCCTTCAATTATTTTATGTTATAGACCTTGCTTACTGTCTTTGTCTGATTTTACGCCTACTTACAGCCCAAAGAAAAATATACATGATTTGGGGATTCCACAATCAATATACTTGCTCTGCAGGGAGCCCAGCGTAGGGTATTCAGGGAGAGAAATATAAAAGACATGGTCCCTGCTCTCAAAAAGGATTATCCACCATGCTACGATCCCTTCTCCCCCATGCATTAGACAATATGATTTGTATAAGGCTACATGAAACAAATTTCTCCATTTTTTCTGCCTGGTAATCTACATTCTCATCTTTTGTAATACATAAATGAGAAAACAATATTCTGTACACACATTTGAATTAGCTTTTTTATTTTCTTCAAATGCAGTGTCGTAATTATACAGCAACAGGTGCTAAATTTACAGTAGTACAACTATGATAGATTTTGCATTCTTATATAGCTATGACACATACCTTCTTACAGCAGCCAGAGCCAGCCATCCAAATTTACGAAGAGGTGGACACAAAGTAGCCCAACAGATTATATACAACTCAGAAACGGGGGAGAGCTCATCCAGGTTTCTATCCTGACTTTCTACTACCAAGTTAGAAAAGCTCTTGTTTGGATTTATATGGGGAACAAGGAAACAAAAAAAAAGCAAAACAATATACACTACCACCAATACAAGAACATATATACTAGAATATGCACAAGTACCCAGGATATTTTATGTCACTCTAAAAATTGTAGTTTATAGTTGAGTAAGTCACTAGATAATTTTGGATCTGTTTTTTCCCCACATTGGGTGTCTATGTTATGTTGAATCTCTTCTGCTCCAACAAACTGAGTGTAACGCATGAAAGAAGCATCTTGATCGTTATTATTATTAGTGCTTTATTATACAATTCTAGGAATATACTAAAATCATGATTCAGACTCAATTAATTTAAAATGTTTGACATGACCAAGGATTAGACTAAGCTTAACTTGTCACAATGAAGAAAGTGTTTGTAATCTAAACTGCAGAAAATATGTTTAACCCACTGAAGACAAAAGACTTTTAATGACTCCGTCAATTGTTTGCAAACAGGAATTTCAAATTACAAAGAAATCTTAACTAATTCACTCTAACAGGCCCTCCATTACAAAGAATTTGTTAGCAAGGAGTTTGAAGACTAATCAATCTAAGCACATGTCCTCTGCATCGGCAGGCGGACGGACTCTCAACCACTGTGCCACCAGGGAAGCCCCGGGACTTAAAGGAATAACATTGCATCTATTTTTAGCACAATCCAGATATTTTGCTGGAATCTCAGCCCAGTTACTCTGAGTACACAGCCTAAAAAGCAATTGTAGTACTAAAAAAATAATAAAATGACATTTGAGGCAAATCGGTTTTATAATAGCTTTAACCAATATTTAAGTATTTGACAGTGGATGCTAACCAAATCACAGGGTGCAAAGATCATCTGTTGACAATGTGGTTTCAGCATAACCCAATGCCTTATCAGCTCTGCTCCTGTGAGGATATTTCCCTTCCCGTGACTAGCATGCACATCAGTAATCAACTGTGTCGCTCTTTTCCATCAAGCTCAGACCATAGCCTTGGAATCTTTCTACAGACATCTACTGAAGAAGAAATGAATGGAGTTAGTCCAAGATATGAATCTTGTTACTCCAGCCTTAGATTAAACAATGATAACCCTTTCTGAATTGCTGATAAACTTTCATACAGAGACTCAGTTAACTTTGTTCTAAACTGGGTGCATGAGTATTGAAATGGTTAGAGGGGTTACAGGAGTAGGTCTAACTAAGCATTCTCGATGTGTATTTACCATTCAAAGTTATTGTTTACAGAACAGAGATCCAAACTCTCCCATCTCAGACTTCTCAAATGCACCATGGAATACTTCAGACACACACAGCAAGTGTCAAAGCACAGAGCTTTTTGCTACTTTATTCTCAATCTATGAATGGGTGTACCCCTCATAGCCAGGAAAAAAAAATTATAAGAAAAAAATAAAGATCATGTAAGTCATATATAAGTGTAATATCTGGCTTGCATAAAAACTACTTCCAGCTCAAACTTCCAGTCCTGTGGAGGAAATGCCTTTCTAATCAGCTCACCTCTGGGCTCCAGGTAGCAGAGACCATTTTAACATTTTTCACCTGGAAATGCCCTTAAGCACTCAAAGTGTGTTCCAGAGGTCAGTAGCATCAGTATCACCTGGGAGCTTGTTAGAAAAGCAAAATCACTGCCCCTGTTGAGACTAACTGAATCAAATTCTGCATATTAACAGGCTATCCAACAAATGTGCATTCACATTAAAGTTTTAGAAGCACTTATCTAGACTCTTAGAAGCCCAGACACAAGAGAGATGTTACAGAATTTTCATACAAATTTTCAAAAATTCTCTTTTCTAGATTCTATAAACAGTATGGACCAAATTCTGTTCTGTGGAACAAAAATCCATTGAGATTCTCTGAAAAGAAATAAAAGAGATGGCGGGGGAGTGGCAGGGGGATTATGTTTAAACATATCAAAGTCCACACATCAACCTTCTGGAAATTCACTATACACGTTATCATATTGTAGGCTCTAACAAGTACCATCACAAAAAAACTAGTTTCACTTTAACTCAATCTTTCAAAAATGACCCCTTTTTTCAACTAATAACTATTAACTGCTTATGAGACCCTTTGGGAAAACCACTAGAGACCAGTTTCTGGCAGGCCACAAAAGTATGCAGCACATGAAAGCCTCCTACTACTTCATCTTTAGGATCCATATTATTCAAAGATGAAGGTATAGTGAAGTCCTTTTGGTATATCTCAAAATTGAAAAACTAAAAGAAAAATGAAAATCTTGGCTAGGGCCCCAGAACAACCTATATCAAAGTGAGTTTTTGCTACGTAAGACTGTATTCACAAGCTCCTGTATATCTGCCTGGAGTCAAAGTACAGATAAAGATAAAGATCTAGAGCTGGAAACTGACCCATGTCAAAAAAGCAGAGCATCCTAAAATAATAATAAAAGATAATAAAAGATTCTGACGCTCTCAGCCTCATGCTTTAGAGTTGGTTCCTAGAGTGATCTTACTGATCAAGATGATTCACAAATACTAAGAAGATTTCTGTCCTTATCTATATGAGTATCTTTATAGATTCACAGTAAAAACATCACTGCTCCCTGAAAACTATAATCAATAAATTAGTCAAATTAGTTCGTAGGGTACTACGAACACTCAAATGAACTAACCATTGAGTACCACCTCAGTCTATACATTTAAAGAAAGCAGAGGGCTTCCCTGGTGGCGCAGTGGTTGAGAGTCCGCCTGCCGATGCAGGGGACACGGGTTCGTGCCCCGGTCCGGGCAGATCCTACATGCCGCGGAGCGGCTGGGTCTGTGAGCCATGGCCGCTGAGCCTGTGCGTCCGGAGCCTGTGTTCCGCAACGGGAGAGGCCACAACAGTGAGAGGCCCGCGTACCGCAAAAAAAAAAAAAAAAAGGCCGAAAGAGCTGAAGACAGGGTGAAACAGCACGTGAATGAGAAAGCAGGGTGATAACGGGATAGAGAAAGCCACTCCCAGCCCTCACACTCCCCACCCAAGTCTTCCACCACCACACATGTCACAACCTGGTGACATGGGCCCACACATATTCTTGTCAAGTTCTCAACATTTCCATCTCTTCCAAAAGACATTTCAAGTGGGTTCTAAAATTTCACAAAGCCCCAATCTTTTAATGAGTTTTACTTTTATCTTCTGGACAGTTAGCCTAAGGCAAAACTTCAACCGGTTGTAGAGAGGAGCCAGAGCCTCCAGAGAAACCTACTCTGTAACCCGGGCATCACTAATCTACCCACTCAGATGAGCGACACCTGGTAATAAGATTAAAGGTAGAGTCCCTTCTCTCTCCACAAACCCCTACTTGTTCAATCCCAAGTGCAAAGAGAGGAACAAAATAATGCCACAGGCTCCTGCCTGGGGAGGCAGATGTTGCCCCTCTGAATCATTATCACCAAGATCTTAGAGACTGTGATTCTTCTTAAGGGTGGAGGATCCCAGCCAAGAATGGAGGATCAAGCCACATCAGCAAACAACTGTTTGATCCCAAACCAAAGTTAACAGAGCCCTTGGATATGTTTTATTATGAACCAGGAATAAACAACCATACAGCCCCACTTATCAGAACTTTCTCCCAAATCTAAATACATCCTCCTATATGATGACTGTTGTTAACAGCTATTAATAATTAAGAACTCTTAATACCTTATATTCTAATCAGATTTATCCACCTTGGGGCCAAAAGTTCAGTGCTGCAAATTAAAGGACACTAAACTTTTTTTTTGTAACTGAGATCCGAAGAGGAAAAGGGTCCATTTAATAGTAACAAAGGTATAGCAACCAACCAGGTTTGAGCTACACACACACACACACACACACACACACACACACACACACACGTATATATATGATATGATAGCCCCCAAATTGGATCCTACATCATACAATATGTTCCAACTTTTGATTCAGAAAATACTATCACTCGAACATTAACTAGAGTTAAAGTATGTGAAGTATCAATATCTGGAGTCAAATTTGGTAGAGGTTGGGGGCTTCCCTGGTGGCGCAGTGGTTGAGAGTCCGCCTGCCGATGCAGGAGACGTGGGTTCGTACCCCGGTCCGGGAAGATCCCACATGCCGCGGAGCGGCTGGGCCCGTGAGCCATGGCCGCTGAGCCTGCGCGTCCGGAGCCTGTGCTCCGCGACGGGAGAGGCCACAACAGTGAGAGGCCCGTGTACCGCAAAAAAAAAAAAAAAAAAAAAAATGTGGTAGAGGTTACATGACTTTGGAGGTAAATAAGAAAGAAAAGCCACATTTGGGGCTTTCAATCTAGTTCAAGCTGTAAGTCACTAGAAGGCACTACCTCCAAATAGCTGCTCGGTAGCCTGTGCAAAATGAGTCAATTTTCTAAATCAGGTCTTCAGTGAAGTGCAGAGGCCAATGGAGGTTGTACTGCTATTAAGAGGGACTATGATGCAGAGAGCACAAATGGAAGCAGCTGCGTGGGCAACAGTGGAGAGGATTTCCAGCATCACACATCTAAAAGAAAAATAAGTCTGACAATTGTTTTTTTTCTCTGAAAGAAAAATCTTGATTCCAAGGGTCATGAATAATTCCCTTCAAGGGCTCCCCAAAAAACTCGCTTAGATCTCTGCCAACCAACCACATGAAATTACTCTAATTGGGTCCATCTTACTATCAGAAGTTATTTATTTCAGAGGAAAAATGACTTGTCTCTTAAAAACAAATAAAATTATTCTATTTATATTACATATAACTCTGAAAAGTGTAAAAGCAACAGCCCAGACAGAGTGCCCTTGAAGGAAAGAATATTAATCCTTGATGATATATGAGCACAGCCAGAAGTCAGATCTAAAGAGATAAAACCGGAAAACGCGAGCACTGGATAATGCACAAGATATGGCACAGAAAGCAAGCTAGTGCGAGATCAACCGGGAGACAGAGCACAGATCACAGGGCCTGTATCTTGACATGTCTAAATTCTCTCTCTTTTTTAAGGGCCAGCTAAGATGCCATGAAAACACTCCAAGAAGCCCTCTCTGAACCCCATAACATAGTTCATCTCTGACCTCCAACAGCTCCTTATCTGGACCTCTCTCGCGCCACTTATCACTTTTGCCTTGTATTACAGTTATTTATAGATAGCTCACCTCTCCTACTAGGCTGTGAGCTCTTTGAAGATGGAAACGAACATTTATAAAGCACCTGCTCTGCATGAGGTACTATACTTGGTGTTTTCACATGCATTACCTCAGTTTAATCCTTGTAACCCCCCTGGGAGATAGGTCTCATTTTCCCACTTTCGGAAGTTTAAAGCAGTTAAGTATTTGCTCACAGTCTGACTTTTACTAAGGGCTAGAGAGAAAATAGGAACTAAAGTTAAATTCAAAGTTGATGGCTTTCCCATTATAAAAAGTTGTGTCTAATTCATCTTGATATCCCCAGCATGGTTCTTTGAACACAGGAGATGCTCAATAAACCCTTGCTTATTTGGTTAGGTAATGTCTACTGAATACAAATGAGAAGATCAGTTGTCTATCTTTCAGGTCATCTTCTAAAATGCAGCCCAGAAAATAAAACAGCATCAAAATGACTAAATGCATCCTCTGTAGACTGTAAAAATTCAAACTTCAGAAAGAGTAAAAAAGAAGAATGAAATAGAGGCAGCGAGCCAGTTTCTAATTTATTTTATCCTTGGGTGAGCTTCATAAAAACCATATATATTGTACATAAGAACACACTGTTCTAATTGACTATAGCATCCTGGTATACTACACAGATGAAACGTAGGAAATTAAATGGTACTGTGAGTTTTCTAAACAGTCCATTAAATAGTCAATCTAAACAAGCAATAGCATAGCTCTAATCATGCCCACTTCTCATAAAAATCAATTGTTTACCCTTTTTAGTATGGAATTTTCTTAATTGTGGCCTGAATGAGAAGTATTCACAAAGATCATATTTTTCTCCTCTGAAGTGGAAGAATTCTGGGCTTCACAATTTCGACTGGAGCCGCAGTTATACATTTTATAAGCTTCTTGGGAGCACCTTAAGTATTTTTCCCTTTAAAAAAAAAAAAGTCACTGAACTAATTTTGAAGTATCCAGCTCTTTTGTTAAATGTGTCAAAAATGAAGTCCAAGAGGATAAACTGCCTTCAGATTTCAAAGTGGCTTCAAATTCCAAAGTGGCTTCAAATTCAGTCTAAAACTACTATTTGGAATTTTATAACATGGCTTCTTAATAAAAAAAAAAGTAATTAATCGGCCAATGGGCACAGTTTTAAGAAATGCTGCATACAAACTGGAAAAGTCATCTGATTAGAGATTCACGACCTGGGTTTTAGTCCCAGGTAGTATAATCCTTACCTACTACGTTTTCGTTTCCTCATCTCTAAAATGACTGATCTAATGTACCTTTTAGATCTCAAGTTCTGTGATTCTACTCAACAGGTAATGGTCATGGTTTTCACTGGAACTTCCATCAGGCACAATAATGGACCCCAAATACATTCACATCCTGATTCCCAGAACTTGTGAGAAAGACTCTGTAGATGTGATTCAGTTAAAGATTTTGAGATGGGAGATTATCCTGGATTATCCAGATGGGCCCAGTGCAATCACAAGGATACTTGTAAGCGCGAGTTGAAAGGGTCAGAGTAAGAGAAGGCGATGTGAAATGGACGCTGGAGTGATGTGACTGCTGGCTTTGAAGATGGAAGAGGGCCAGAAGCCTAGGGATGTGGGAAACCCCTAAAAGCTGAAAAAGGCAAGGAAGTAGATTCTCCACTTGAGTCTCTAGAAAGAATGCAACTCTGCTGATACCTTGATTTTCGAAACTCTGATCTCCATAACTATAAGACAGTAAATTTGTGTTGTTTCAAGACACAGATCTGTGGTAATTTTTAAAAGCAGCAATAAGAAACTAACACAGACCTGAATATGCTTCAGTACCATTTGTATCAGATATACCACAAAAATATGGAAAGATACTGTTATCTTTCTTACATTTGTCAATTGATATATTCAAAGGTGAACATTTTCTATTGCTAATGATTATGAGGAATGGTGGAGAAATACTTAAACTATTCAATCTGACAATCACGAGGCATTCATGTAAAAGCAAAGTGGAGTGATGAGGATAATAATCGCAATACTAAACAAACGCTGAGCATTTATTATGCACTGGGTACCATTTTAGTCACTTTGCATGTGTTATCTTGGTTGTGGCATGCTCTGACTTCACTGACTCTCTGTCTTCTGCCTTCTCACCTGCTCCACAAAAAAAAGCAGCATTCAATAACCGCAGGTGAGAAACCATGGAGGAGGAAGACAAGGTAAGATTAGTTAGTATTAGATAATGTTCTTTAGAAAGAGGAACTGAGGCCGTTTTTTCTGATTTAATTCAGAGGCAAAACTGATGCTACAATCATGAAATATGAGGTCAGCCTTCTCATTAGGCTCCACATCAGACCAGTCAGACACAGTCTACAATGTACCAGACAACGTCTCTTCCGTTTGAGACTCAAACAGACAACACCTTGTCCAAAAGCCATCCCCCAGAAGCCAAGAGCAGAAACTTAAAAACAAATGCTTAATTGAGCTGCTTACCTAGAAATTTCCTATGAGAAGAATTACATTATTATTACTTAACTGAAGCCCATTATATTACATTTTGTGTGTGTGTGTGTGTGCATGTGTGTGTGTATGTCAGAGAGAGAGAGGAAAGAGAGAATACACAGCAATTGATTAGGTACTTTCTCATTTAATTCAATTACCTAGAAGAGTAAAATGCCATAAGTGAAATTCCACCGTTGCAAGAGACAGATGCTGAGAGACAACCAAAGCTGTATCTCTATGAGCAATATAATAATCAGCTGATGAAATACCAAGTTAGTGATACATGAAGAAATCATGGAGATTAACAAAGACAGACCCCCCCCCACTGTAAATGTCAATATCCAATTTTTAGAATCATATGCAAAGAAAATATGTCATCGTTTGTGAGAATATCCCTGCTTTCACTCAAGGCTAATCAATTTCTCCCATCATCTCTCTAAATATGAAATATAAAATGCTTCTTTCCAGTAGCACCATTATTTCAAAAATAAGGTACAAAATTTAAAGAATATTAAATCTACAGTTCTAAATACATATTTGCAACAGTTTAAAATAAATAAGATCAAAGTTGTATGCTTTCCTCTGAACAAAAATTTTCCTAAAATAATAGACTGGGTTTAGCTGACAAAATTAGTTTTCTTCCCCACCCCCCATTAGTTTTCAATAAAGTTCTGGTATAAAAGAAATACCAAGTCAACGGGGAATTTAAGATTTCCATGGCACTGGATTCATAGCCCCATTCACATGTGTCACAGTAAATAACATGATTTGTTCCCAAATCTGTCTCTCTTACATGACTGTAAGCTCAAGGTGTAAGAATGAGTATCTTATTGATCTCTATGCATCTCCATAACATCAAATATTTTTTGGCCCATAATGAGTGCCTATCGGTACTCACTAAGAGTTTTTTGAATGATAAATTAATACACTAATGCCAAAGACTTTGACGGGAATACACATTAAAGTCAAGTGTATGCCTCATTGAAACTGAAGCCACAGTCTAATAAAGAGAGACCTGTAGAAGATCATGAAAAAAAAAATGGGATGTCAGATGTGACCTTTTGAAGAATGTTAGTGAAGTGTTGTGGTGCTAGTTCTAAATACATCTATTTTCATATCACCCCCAAAAAAAGAGCATGCTTCATGCATGCCACTGTCCCAGCACAGGAGTCTTCATACAGTATAGGCTCACTTCAAGTATTAGTGGAAGACTGAATTAATGAACGATTATACCATATGCTATGAGTGGTCTTTTTGAAGTTTAAGATCAGTGACACTATCAAATTATAACAATTTTACAAGACCCTAAATGTCCACTAACCAAGTCTGATATATTTTCTCCCTGCTATAAGAGTCATTGCTAATATGGTTGTAAATCAAATTAAAAATGGCAATTTTCTTTTATTTATGCTCAAAGATCACCTACGCCAGCATATCCATACCTTTTTTCCCCTACCTCTCCCACTGCCTCACTCACCCCTCCACTTAGCCAACTGGTTCACCAGGGTCCCAATATGCAGTTGGAAGAACAAGTACAACTACCTAATTGTTATATCATCACAACTAAGCTAAAGAATACATGATTAGTTGAACGTGAGATGGAATGAGATAGAATCCCAGGAGCCTTACACAGTCAGTGCAGTCAAAGCAACTATGAGTGGGAGGAAGGAAGTGCTTTTGGGGTAGAAGAGGAAGGTGCCTAAGGGAACTTACTTAGTTGTTTAGATATACATATGTTTAGAGTTGTGTGTGTGAGTATATATATATTCAAGTATATACATACACACACATATGTTTGTATTTTTATATACATAATCTTTACACTGATGAAGTGGTCACATACTTTGGCAAAACATTTTAAGGAGATGCATTTGGCTGAAATTCTTTTAGGAAAGCAAACTGAACAATGCTACAAAGATCTTAAGGCAGCTTCTAAAACAGAAATCCCACTGGGACCGGTTCTAGAAGCTTTGCCAGGGTATAGGATACAGAACTCACTCTAGCAACATCTTTGAGATTTCTGGGTTAGGAAAGCAAAATTTCATAGGCAAGATGGTCAAAGCAGAGCAGAAAGAATTTCTCTTGTGGTGCTCAGTCCTTCCTTGGAGAACCTGTGGCTAGAGAGGGAATAGGAAGAAAAAGAGAGAAATGGAAATGCAGATGAAAAATGAAGGAGAAAGAAAACTGGAGAGAAAGAGAAGAGAGAACAGGAACAAAGGGAGTCCCAGAGAACTTAAAAATGTGAATGTACTTAGACATTAAGTCTGGATGTTTAAAAGAAATGATCTAAAAGAAAGATTTAAAAGAACAGTCCTCCTAAACTCATGTTGCTCCTAACTTCAGTAGCTATACTAAGTTGGGCAGAGGCAAAATTGGTCTTCAAAAATTTGCTTCAGTGGAGAGGCTGCAGCTCGCTCCATTAGTATAACTTGCAGAAGAAGATTGTTACTTTAAAGAAACTAATGAAAGTCTCAAAGAGTTTATATTTCAAATGGGGAACATAGAAAACTCTGTATTTCATTTACCAACTTTTATAACTGAAATCACTCTAATTGTCATGTACTGTTTCTTTGAAGCAAGGAAGTGCTCTGTCAGCGGACTGCTGGTCTACCTATATGTCAGCATGTATTTCTAGGGAAATCCTCATCATTGCTGCCATCAAAGTAACAAAAATGGCCCAGAGATAAAAGTGACTTCTGGAGAAAAAGAATACACATTCTTGATTAGAAGCACTTCGTTTCAGAAAGAAATCATTAAGAACTGATTTTTTAAAAATATTAAGTAATTCTACTGAAATATACATATCCTATATAAATTTTTAATGGTAGATTGATTTCTTGTAGTATATAAAGAATATAGCCAAGTAGTAGAGTAAATGACAAAAGATGAACGAAATTTAGGTTTAAGGACATGAAATAATTAGTGGGTGGCACTAAGAACAAGATTTGGCGGGGGGGAAAAAAAAAGAACATCAAAACAGGGTTTAGAAAACCTAATGTCCACCAAGAGGTGAATGGATTAAACAGAATGTGGTATGTCCATACAATGAAATTGTACTCAGCAATAAAAAGAAAAAAACTAACTGCTGAATGATATATGCAACAACATAGCTGAATCAAAAACATGGTGCTAAGTGAAAGCAGCCAGAAACAAGAGTCCATTTATACACAATTCTGGAAATTGTGAAACTCATCTATAGTGACACAAAGCAGGTTTCATTGGTTGCTGGAGTCATGTCTGCATCTTGATTGTAGTCGTGGATTCACAGGTGTATACATTTGTCAAAATTCATTGACTTGTACACTTGAGGTAGATACTGCTTATTGTACAGGCACTATATATACCACAATAGAGATGATTTTAAAAGAAAAAAATAATAAATAGAAAAAACAGGTATTGGTTTAATCTTGCCATATTTTCCAAGATACATTAGCAAGCATTTAACATTTACCATAATAAAATTAATGAGTTAGATTTCCAGAGTGGGGCCTATTTCCTGAGTGCTTCACCTACTGATCAGTTCAGCTCCTTCACAACCATTGGATAAGTGAGAGGATCAAAATTCAATGGTGTCCACCATCAGAAGGGAAAAGACTGAGGTACGGAAGACATCATGAACAGGACAGCCAATGTAGATGAGGGCAGTGCAGCAGTAAGTGGTCCAAGAAAACACTTTCTTGCTCCCTTCTTGCTTTTGAAATGCGATTTTTCACATTTTACAGTGATAAAAAAGAGATGTCTGAAAGTACCAGCAACATGGCAAAGGATACCGAAATCTAAGCCTACCCAACTGTTTTTGACAAATATGCCATATCGAAAATTCTTCCAGATCCTTCAATCCTGGTCCCTGTCATCAGGGACAGGTCCCTATTTCCTGGACATCTTTTCTTTGACTTTTTAATATTAGCAATCACATCACTGGGCAAAGAGCACACAAAAATTGACCTATAAGCATGGTATGTGTTTCTTTATGAAAAGTTAAATAAATGCTATGAAACCAAACAGAAGGCAAACTTTTGATTACTACTGTCTTCTTTCATTAAATATGCACTTATAATTTTTGTGATCTTCCCCTAGAAATCCCTGAGAAATGAAGTATTAAATGAAATCACTCACACCAAGTAGTGGATATGCCTATTTTCTGGCCAAAAAAAAAAAAAAAAAAAAAAGTGTTTAGAAAACTTTACTTATTATTATTGTTATGATTCAAAATTTAATCTATATACATCCAGAGAACATTATAAGAGCTCTGCTGCCTTAGGTATATGGAAAAGTGACTGCTGCAAGAAATTTCATTGATGGAAGCATCCAAAGAAAAGAACTGCCTTTAATTATTAAAGAATCCTAACGTTACCCAAAGCACTGACTTTGCCATCTAACAGCTATTTGGAAATTAAAAGGCAATTTTCAGCTTTAAAATTTAAATATGGCAAAGGAAGCATCCAAAATCTTTTATGGATAGGAACAAGGAAATTAGACCTTTCAGCCAAAGGGAAAAAGATGCAACCATATACTTGTCTATACACCACAGCAAAGGAGAGAATTAGTATTATATGACTACTATTAATTATAGCAACTATTATTATATGACTATGGGTAGTGATGAGAACTTTTCTATAATACATGGATTTATCTGTTCTACCAATAATACCTTCCAAAGTCCCTGTAACATTATTTAATGATTCGCTGATAGATTAGACTATCATATGCATTTGGAAAGACATCTTAATACCATAGGGAGAGGAAACAATATAGTAATCCTTAAGTCACTTCCTCAAAGGTACATTAGAAAAAATATTAGCTTCCTTGTTCTATGACTGCCAGACATCTACTATAACATGGCAAGAGAAGTACCAAGTTTAACATAATTATTATTGATATCAGTAGTTAGCCAATAAGAATGCTCTGAAATCACTTGAAAATTTGTTACAAGATTGATACTTTACTCAACAGATATCAAGTTGAGCACATTACACTACCAGATGTTTCATTGGCGGCTGACAGAATTGAGCCAGCGTTTGATGAAATTCACGTGTGCTGCATGTAAAACGACAGATCCAAAGTTGGACATGAGTTATCAGATTTCACAAGAAATAAGCTTTAAATTCACAGTAGAAACCAATGTTCTTGGCTCAAAATTCAAGGCACAAATAAGCAGCTCACGTTAATGCAAAGATTTATTTTTTCAAATAATTATTTTAAACAACCGCTAAAAAGCACTGAGGCACAAGCAAACATAACAAAATGATGTAAACATGCTTAACGTGAAATTCTTGTCTATGTCTAGTCAGTGGAGGCTACAGATTAGCCAATAACACTATGTGCAGGCTACCAGACTGGGAAAGAATACCAAAAGAAGCAATCAGTCCTTTATCTCTTGAAGTTTATAATTCTCTCAGGAAGGAATTTTTTTAAAAAACCTAATAGAGATAAAAAATAACTTTAAAGCACTTGTTATAAGCGACTTCCTTCACAAGCACATATAACCCAGAGTCCATAATGTCCCAAGGTGCACTAGGCAGAAGAGAGTTTGAAAAGTGAACTAAACTAAAATATTCTTTTTTCCATGCATTCTCTCTACAGACAAGGACAGCTATCTCTAAAATATTTTTTCTGGGATAGATTTTTTTGTTTGTTTTTTTGTTTTTGGCTGTGCTACATGGCTTGCGGGAGCTTAGCTCCCCAACCAGGGATCAAACCTGAGACCCGGCAGTGAAAAAGCGCTGAGTCCTAACCACTGGACTGCAAGGGAATTCCCATGTTCTGGGATAGATTCTTTGTCAAAAGAAATTTGGTTACGTGCTGTTGTCATCAAATGAAAAAATGACCACAAATATTTCATAACTTCTCTAATGACAAAGAGAACTCTGTTTCCCTACCCCTTGAATCTGGGCTTGGCCATGTAACTTGTTTGGCTAATGGGATGTTAGCAAAGAAGATGCAAGCAAAGGCTTGAGAAGTTCTTACCTCATGTTTGCCCTCTTTTGCCACTTTTGGAACCCAGCTGCCATGTGAAGAAGCACAGACTATCCCACTGAATGCTGGAGGCACATGGATTGATCACCCCCATTAACTTAAAGTTTGTGTTTGAGGCCATCGGGGATCAATCAGCCAGGAGCAGCCCACTCAGCTGACTGTAGCCACATGTGGGATCTCTGGTGATACCAAAATAAAAACCAACCAGCTGAACCCAACCCAAATTGCCAACCTACGAAATCATGCCTAATAACTGTCTGTTCTTTTAAGCCACTAAGTTTTGGCCTGATACACGGAAAATACTAACTGATCTACATATTAACATGTAAACCAATTTATGATTAAAACCTTTAAGCACTGGACAAACTCCAGCTGGTATTTATCAATCCTTTCTATGAGTCTGGTTTCCTCAGATCCTGATGCAAATGGGTAGACTAAGGCATAGAGAAAGTAAATAGATCTAAAATACCCGAAGCCAAAGTTGGTGTCAGAACTAGAAACAGAATCCAGAAACACTAGAACTCAAAATGCTAGAACTGCTGGATCACCTGAGGTCTGGTCTCATGACCAGGAATGATATTTAAAATATATACACAACTGATAAGGCATGAACAATTAAGATAGATCACAGCCTTAGCGACAGGGCTGAGTTTTAGAGGTCCCCTGATATGCCAGGAGTTTGCCCATTAATTCATGGATCTTGAAGAGATTTAAGGGGAGGGGCCAATATCTTGGGGCACTTGGTAAGCTCCAGAGTCCACTGGATACCAGTCAGTATAGACAAATTTCAACATTTAAACAACTGGTACAGCCAGGCCAGTGCACAGAAGTCATCCCCAAACACAACTAAATTTCCAAAAATAGAAGCATTATTCATAATTTCACTGTTTCACTTAGTGAGTTAAAATGTTCTAATCTCTTTGTTTCCTTGTTTGTTCTAGAAACTGAGATTTGGCTCCTGGCTTTATAGCCTTTTTATTGAAATGACTGACCCTTAAAACCCTGTAGTTATGGTTTAAGATACCAAGACCTCTGTCTCTGAAAAGAAAGGTACAATTAGAAGGAATGCAGTAGGCAAACTGTCCACAAGATATTACAAATTGTCTCAAATCTTTAAAAAAGAAAAATTGTTTATTTCTACTATTTCTTCCCGAAACAAGAAGGGCTTCCAGGAATAACTGGAAACAGCTCTAATTTAATTGGATCAATTCTCCAAAAACCAGCATTTCCAAGATAAGCAGATAATAAGAAACAGTAAAGAGTTATGGGCTCAGAGTTAAAATCAGCAAAGTTTTTCAATAATTCCAGAAATTCTTTCAGGAGCCCTGGAAAAAGGAGATAAAAATGTGCTTTTAGCTGCCTAGGAAAAGAAAAAAAAAAAATTATCCATTCCTCTTCCCCACCCCCCGCCTTTTTTCATTAAAATATTGAATCCAAGAAGTTAGGC